>NC_058158.1:19698242-19825694 GCF_020080835.1 Cotesia glomerata | reverse complement strand
ACTTAAAGATTCTTCATGAAACCAATAAAAATTGCGTCAAATACTTCCAACCGCGTGAAAATCAGTTGATTCATTTCTAACGGTCTACCGTTTTTCTAATTTTTATTATATCAAATTGATTTTTATATGATATAATTGAATATTATAATTTGAAATTAATTATTTATATTTGAAAATTAGTTTGTAAACGAAGGAGTTATGATCTATTCAATATTATTAATTTTAACAATGAGAAATTAATCATTTAAAATATAAAATTAATTTAAACGATATTTTTTAAAATTTTTTTAATTTAAAACCAATTTTCAAATTATGAAAGTAATTATTTAGTAAGAAATGAATTTTCATTTCAAACAATTGAATTTCAATAATTTAAGATGAATTATTCATAATTTGAAATTAATTTTAGTAATTTAGAATGTTTTTTCATAGTATTAATTTCATTAATATTTATGTTGAATTGGCTTTTCTAATATTAAATTAATAATGTTACATCAAAAATTAATCATTTTGATATCATATTGATTTAGATAATTTAAAACAAATTTTTAGAATAAAAATAATTGATTCATGATCTGAAATCGATTTTTAAACAAATCGTAGGTAATTTATTTAATATTATTGATTTTTATGATGGAAAAATAATTATCCATAATCTCAAGTTGATTTTTATCTCATCAACTAATTTACTTTTGATCTAAAAGTAATTTTTATAAGATAAAATCGATATTCATGATTCAGAATTAATTTTTATAATATAGAAATAATTATTTATTTTCTAAAATTGATTTTAATAACATGGAATCAATATTATACTAATATTAATTTGTGATATTTAACATGCGTTATTTAGAATTTATAATTAATTTTTGTACGATTAAATTAATTTTGATGATATAAAATTGATGATAATAATTTAAAATTGACAATTTGAGTCTAAAATCAATATTTATAACCTAAAATTGATTTTTATGATATACAATAAATTTTTATATTATAAAATTAATTTGTATTATTTAAAATTAACTTTTATATTACTAATTGAATCAAATTGAATCAATATTTATCTAAAATTACTTATTATGAAAGACAGTCATTGTTAATAGTCTAAAATTAATTTTCATCATCAAAAATTTGATATTTATATTCTAAAATAAATTTTGATAACATTAAATACATTCAAATAATTTTCAAGTAATTTTTATATTCTAAATTTATTTATTTCTTCGAGATAGACCTAACAGTGAAGGGCCAGTATCAAGAGTAACAAAGTCACTTAATATTACATCAGATAAATAATTTATAAATTTTTACATACTACATAAATTTAAAGTAACAAAATAGTTTTAACAGTTAAATACAATGATTAGTATATAAATAATAATCAATATATAAACATTTTGTAGCTTCTATTATTTGGGAAACAGCGGCAAAAAGCCAATTATTAATAATAAAATTCAATTCGCTTTGTAATTAGTAACTTATATTGAATTATCTTAGCAATTGAGAAAATGTATTGCAGAAAAATTAGATTTAGGAGAGTAAAAAAGTCAAAACGACAGGGAATTATTCTAATTCATTAAACAAAAAATTCATTATCCTTGAATATTTCATTGCAAAAGATACTCGGTTTAAGCCAGGTTTCACTAAGTGCATAAATATCATAGTCGGGTACTATTGTATTCTAATATATACTTCTCTTAATTTAACTTTTAATCTTCTGACGTTTAGAATAAATATGTTAACGTTGCTTGTTAGGGAGTAGCATATTGAGACACGTTTGGCGTCGAAGCTTGAGGTTGACGGTTGTCACTTGTAATCTTCAGAGCTCCGTTCCTCATGATTATTTACAAGTTTCTCTCTCCCTGTGCTTTGCGTCGAATAACTTCTGCTTGAAGATCGTTGAATTCCTGTCGCTGCCGGTTCGTTCTGTCTTTGGTAATTGATAATTTCTGAATTGATTGTGTTACACTCGTTTGACGTTTCAATCTCAGCAATCCATTGATTGAAAGATCAACCTGATGACTTCGTGAAAGGAACACCTTCATAGGTCTTGGTAAAGCTAATGACGATGAGAACTGACCAATACGAGTACAGCCATTGATGATGATTCCAGGAGCCACAGTATTGCAAATTTCGTTTATAACTTTGGAATCATGTTTTTGACGATCAGCAAGCAACTCTTGATTCGATTCTTCAACACCAAAAAACATTGCATCACATTGTCAAGAAATACCATCTTCAATTTCCATCAGGATAACGCTGTCGTCTGCATTAGGAACAATATTCTTCAACGACTCAGAAACTGCTGCAATATTTTTGGAGTTGTTGGTAGATACTAATTCTAGAGCTTCTAACTTGGTGCTCAGTTGGTCAGTTCTTTCTTCGACAGCATCTAATCCTTTGATTATTGCCTTCGTGTGAGAATCAACAGAAACACGTAGAGAACTTATATTTTGTGTAAGTGTTTCAATTTCTGACTTGATGTTTATTCGAAGTTTATTGTTTTCAGTTTCTAAAAAACTGCGAATGTCTTTCAGTAGTAAGGTTCTCTTGGGCCTACAGCACCTTTGTAATCCCCATCCTGGCAGGACTGCTGTGTTTTTGGCACGCTAGGATAATAATAAGCAGGGCACTTAGGACATTCAACTTGCTCGGTAGCTATGTTATTAGAACAGCCTTTACACTTTCTGGTGGGAGTGTTGCTTGGTGTTACAGTCTTGTCATTACCCATGGTCATTGTCGGTAAACTTATAAGAGTAACAGTTTAATCCGAATGATGTAGGGCTATGTTTCAGATAGACTTATAATAATAATAGTAAAGGCCACGCTATCCGTTTACTCTGAATTACACAAAATTATAAATTATACATTTTGGAAAACAAACAAAAGACACACTACAACTTAAGCAGATGATTGACAGCAAATATTTACCAATTTTAGGACAAGGTAGTGCCTATATCTCAATTTAATGGACCCCAGCACAACTTTCCAACTGTCAATTTGAGAGTACATATATGGCTACTAACGCCGTTGCCAATATGGTGAGACTTGTTTAAGGTCTGAAAACTATTTTGTACATCGTTTGACAAGGGAAAATATTATCCGAATTGAAGATCAGTGTACAAGAAATGTTACCACACACAGAAAAAATTATATAATGAACTTTTTCACAGCTAATCGCACTATTATATACGACTTATAAAATACACTGTTACTCATTTGCCGCTATCTTTGATATTTCATAAATTAATTATCTATTGTCAATGAATAAATTTTATATAATCAAATTGATTTAAATTATTCAAAATTGATTATTTATGATCTAAAATTGATTTTTATAGTTTATAATAAATTTTTATGATAATAAATTAATTTTCATAATTTCGAAGTAATTATTCGTGATTTGAAATCAACTTTTGGATAATTAATGTATTCTATAATATTATTTATTAAAAAAAAAAAAATTTATTCCCATAATTTAGAATTTAATTTGATCATATAAGATTGATTTTGATAATGAAAAAATGATTATTTATGATCATGAATTAATTTTTAAAATAAAAAATAAAATTTTAAAATGTAAAAATTTATTTTATATCATAAAATTCATAATTTATAGTGGAAAATGGATTTTAAAAGAGATATTTACAATGTATATAATTTTATTTATTTTCATAAATAAAAATTATTTCTTATAGTCTGAAATGAATTTTTAAAATCAAAAATTAATGATTCATAATCTGAAATCGATTTCTTTAGTAAAAAATCAATATTTATAATTCAATGTTTATTTTTAAAAAATAAAATGTATTATTGTAGTCTAAAATTAATTTTTGAATATTTAATTTTTGAATAATAGAATTGAATATTTATGATACCAAATAATTTATTATAATATGAAATTGATTATTTATTATCAAAAATAAATAATCAATCAAAAAAATATTAATTTATAAAATTTTGTTGATTTTTACTAATAGATATTGATTATTTTTAGTCTCAAATTATTTTTGATATTATAAAATTAATTGAATTCTTATATATCTTTAATCGATTTTTATAAAATAAAATTTACTATTTATAGTCGTAAATTACGTTTTATGATATAAAATTCCGTATTTCCCTCTAAAGTTAATTTTTTTGAGATATAATCAATTCAAATAATAATTAAAAATCAAATTTTTAATAATCTTCAATTAATTTTCGTAATTGAAAATTCATTTTTCTAATATAAAATTGATTTTTATATAAAAGAATTAATTTGTATATTATAAAATTAATTATTTATAATTTAATTTCAATATAATTATTAATATAATTATGAATTAATATAATTATTTATAGAATTAATTATCATAGGTAAAAAATTGATTATTGATTAACTGTGATCAATTTTTATAAAAAAAATTAGGAAAACGGTTGACCCTAAAGGACATCCCTGCAACTTCCCGCTAATTCCGTTAATACCCGGCCGCTTTTTTGAGCTCTTCGAGCTCAAAAGTACAATTTGTGTGTTGATTTAAGCTCTCCGAGCTCAAAAAGATACCTTCTCTATGCTTTTGAGCTCTTTAAGCTCAAAAGTCTGATAGAAGTTTCATAGAACACTATTTTTTGAATGTTCATACCGCAATAACTTTTGAATGAATAAACCGATTTTTACGCGGTTGGCGACTTCTACGTAGATTTTTAAGCTTTATGAATAATTTCTATGTTTCAATTGGTCAAACTAGAAATTTCGTTGTAACTCTGAAAAAACACTTTTTTCGGTTTTCTTTCGTTCACGATATCTCTCGAACGAATCAACCGATTTTGACCGGATTAGCGGCGATCAACGTGGTTTTTCGAGGTTGAGAGCTGATTATTTTTTGGAATAGACCGGTTGAGCCGTTTAGAAGTTATCCCAAAAAACGACTTCATAAAAAATATTTTTTCCTACTTTTTTTTAGATTTCTCCAAATTTCTAGAAATCTATCGGTCTCAGTCGGTTCAAATTAACAGAAAATCTCAGTTTGGCGAAGTCCTTTCGAATGGCACCAACCGAGATGAAATTGGTTCAACCGTTCAAAAGTGATAAGAGGTTTACATACTTACACACGCACGCACACACACACACACACACACACACACACACACACACACACACACACACGCCTTGAGAAGCTGACCATTGAGCGGCAAGAGTTTGTCCAAACTAAGGTCAATATTCACAAGGAGATAAAGACCAAGACAACCGGTGTAGTCAATGCTCTTGGAAGATTCAAGAAACTGGACGAAGAATGGCGCTCATCATTACACCGCACCCCTTGTGCTACATCGGAGAGAAACAGTCAAGTGGTTGTTGAAGAAGCGATGGACACTGGAGCCGAAGGTGACGGAGAATCAGTCGCTGAAGAAGAAAGTAAAACTATCACAACGGCAGAGACTGAATCCTTTGACCAAGACGGCCGCATCCTGAGGAAGTTGAAAAGAAAAATTCGTTCTCCCGAAGGCGGAGCTTTTCATACTCCCAAGAAGCTGAAAGACGTTGGACCTGGTCATCCCATCAAGAAGCAGGAAGTGGTTAAGGATCTTCCACAAAACTCTTGTGAACAGAACAAGAAGCCAGGCTGGGAAAAGGTGCAGTCCAGAAAGGACAAGAAGAAGGAGCGCAAGAAACTGTCCCCAGAAAAACCTCTGGTGCCTCCACCGAAGCCGATCCAGAAGCCAAGAAGAACAGCAACGAGACCGGAGGCACTTATTATCCGTCCAGCGAACAAAGATAAGTATTCTGAAATACTTACACGGATCAAGGCGGACGTTCGCCCAGATCAGGTCCGCAACACAGTTGAGAAGATACGCAGGACCGCGACAGGGAACATTCTCATCACGCTGTCGAAAGGCAGTAGTGATAGAGGTAAAGACCTGCAGAAGAATATCGCGGGAATACTTAAGGAGGACGCAAATGTCATTAGTACAGGACCTGAAGAAGACCTGGAAATTCGCGATATTGACGATACTACAACTAAAGATGACATTCTAACAGCTTTACAAGAGGCAGCTGGAAACGATTGTGGTATAACAGTAGAGGCCATTAAAATTCGTAAGGACTTACGTAGCAGAACACAAATTGCGTCGGTGACTCTGGCAGCAACGGTAGCGCAGAAAGTGGTAGGAGAACACGGTAAGATTAGGATCGGCTGGACCAATTGTCGTATTAGAACAGTACTAAGACCAGTCCGATGTTATAAATGCTGGCATTTTGGACACCGTGCGGTTCAGTGCACAAGTAAAGTCGACCGCTCCAAACTTTGCATTAAAAGTGGAAAAGAGGGACACAAAATCGCCAAATGTAATAAGCCTGCTAAATGCGCACTGTGTGCGGATCAATCCGGTACAGAGAATAACGCCCATCATGCCGGCACAAGCAGATGCCCAGTATACCAAGAGGCACTCAAGAAGATAACTGATAAACGAAAATGAGAATACTGCAGCTAAACATCAATCACTGTGAAGCGGCACATGATTTGCTCATGCAGACAGTACGTGAACAGAAGCTTGACCTTGTGCTTATATCGGAACCGTATAAACACCTCGGCGGCCAACCATGTGAAACTGACTGCACCAAAAAAGCTGTCATATGGTCCTGTCACAAGCTCCCCTTCCAGAGTGTCGTTAACAATGGCAGCGCCGGCTTTGTAGCAGCATCGGTAGATGGCATCCGCTTTTACAGCTGCTACACACCACCTAGCCTCACTATTGTTGAATTCATGGACTTTCTGGATCGACTGACGGAGGACGCGAAGCAGTACTACCCAGTGGCAATAGCTGGAGACTTCAACGCCTGGGCAGTGGAATGGGGCAGCAAACACACCAACGCTCGAGGTAAAGAACTACTGGAAGCTTTTTCTACGTTAGATGTAGTATTGTTAAACAGCGGCGATGCGCCGACGTACACTAAAGGAGACGCAAGTTCTATTGTGGATCTTACTTTTGTCAGCAGCAGCCTCATCAGAGGAAACTACGACTGGAAGGTGATGGAGATCTACACGGCCAGCGATCACAATGCGATTCTCTGGGAAGTATCAAAGGACCAGAATCCTAGAAGACCGGCTAAGAAACTTGACATCGTTGGGTGGAAGGTGAAATCCTTTGACCCAGGTGCTCTAGTAGCTGCCCTAAATAGTGAACCGCTTACTACTGGACCTGCAGAAGAAATGACCAAGGACTTGATGAAGAGAGTGACCCAGGCTTGCGACACCTGCATGCCCCGTAAACGGGGCATGAACCAAAGACCTTCGGTGCACTGGTGGAACGAACACATCAGCTTCCTACGGAAAGAGTGTCTCAAGAAAAAAAGAATATCTCAGCGTGGTTATCGGCGGCCTGACTCAGCGGAACTAGTCGCAGAATACAAGAAAGCTCGTCGACATTTAAACAAAGCCATCAAGGATAGCAAGAAGAACTGCTGGAAAGAGCTAATCAACGAGGTGGACAAAGACTTGTAGGGTAGACCTTACAAGGTAGTCATGGCACACCTGAAATATCAGCCAATGCCGTCTCCTACGTGTCCTCAACTCTTACAGAAGATCGTGACTGCGCTGTTTCCACGACAGCGCGTTTTCAACTATCTGTTGACACAGGACGAACTGAATGATATTCCACCTGTCACGAAAGAAGAACTGATGGAAGTTTGTAACCGCGTCGGGAATAATAAAGCACCGGGATTGGACGGAATCCCTAATATTGCCTTGAAAACATCTATTAAAGCAGCGCCAGCGTTATTCCTCGACGTCTACAACATCTGCTTGAAGGAAGGGATTTTTCCTCGGAAGTGGAAACAAGAACGGCTGGTACTACTTCCTAAAGGGAAAAAGCCACCGGAAGAACCGTCATCTTATCGTCCACTCTGCATGCTGGATACAGCCGGTAAGATACTAGAACGTATAATCCACCAAAGGATAGAAGCAGTTGTCGATCCACTCTTGGCAGACAATCAGTACGGATTTCGGAAAGGACGATCAACCCTGGACGCGATCAACCTGGTTGTCGGTATAGCCAAAGACGCAATCGCCGGTACCAGATGGAAGGGAGGAACGAAGAAATATTGCCTGGTGGCAACTTTAGACATAAAAAATGCCTTTAACTCCGCCAACTGGGATTGCATCATGCAAGCCCTTCAAAGAGATGAACGTATCAGGATACCTACGAAGGAAAGTCGCTAGCTACTTCACAGATAGAGTCCTGAGATATGACACGAAGAATGGTCCAAAGGAGTATGATGTTACTGGAGGTGTACCGCAGGGTTCTGTTCTCGGTCCACTTCTCTGGAATGTCATGTACAACGGATTGCTGAGACTGAAACTACCAAGAAACGTCAAACTGGTAGCGTACGCCAAGCATCTTGATGAGATAAAACATATGTTCGCTATCACCTTTGAGCAAATTAACCAGTGGATGGACACAGTAAATTTACAACTGGCTAAACAGAAGACCGAGGCTGTACTTATCACTAGCAGAAAAGTGGTGGAAACGATCAACCTAAACGTCGGAGACCAAGAAATCACATCCCAACCATTCATTCGATATCTGGGAGTGATGCTCGATGCCCGACTTAACTTTAAACAACAAGTTGAACACGTGACCACCAAAGCATCAGCAGTAGTAGCCAACCTAGTACGATTGATGCCCAACATCGGTGGCCCGAAGCAGACAAGGAGGTCATTGCTATCATCAGTAGTTACATCGGTCCTCACATATGGTATATCCATTTGGGCCGACGCACTTGAGATCCAAGAATCATGGAGGAAAGCATGTCCAGTTTACCGACTGAGCGCGCTAAGAGTAGCCAGCGCCTTTCGAACAATATCAGAGGAAGCAGTGTGTGTCATTTCCGGAACTTTGCCGCTCAGAGTCCTAGCTGAGGAAAGGCGTAACCTTTACCAACGAAAGAGGACAACCGCACAAAGTGCCGAGGAACTCAGAGCTAAAGAACGGCAGAACAGCATCGCGCGATGGCAATCGCAGTGGGACGCCGCGACAACAGGGAGATGGACACACCGTCTCATACCAAGGATTGACGTTTGGCTTAACCGGAATCACGGCGAGGCCAACTACTATCTGACCCAGATGTTGTCAGGACACGGCTGTTTCCGGGAGTACCTTTATCGCTTTAAGCACGATAATTCCCCAGAGTGTCCATCTTGCCCAAGAGTTGCTGAAAATGCGGAGCACGTTTTCTTTGAGTGCCCTCGTTTGAACCTACAGCGTGATAAGTTAGAGAAAATCCTGATCAAGAAAATCACACCAGAGTCAATAGTAAAAGAAATGCTGTCATCCGAAGCTGCCTGGAACGCCACAAGCACGTTTACCACCGAAGTGCTTACAAAGCTGCGTTCCATTGAAAGAAAAAGGGCAAATGACAGAAACTAGAAGGAAGGAAAAATAACACCTTAGCCACCAGATGGAATAGCAGTAGCTAGATCCTCCCCTCACGAAGTAATGCCTGACGGCGGTTTCCATAAGGGAATAGAGGAAAGAAGAAAAGGGGTTTAGGGTTTAGTGGGTAGGGGCGTTAGCGTCGAGTTTTAGTATGACGCTGCGTCGAGTCGCCACATATCCAGGCCGAACAGCTATGCCTGGAATCCGTAAGAAGGATTCCCCCCCCTAAGATAAAAAAAAAAAAAAAAACAAACACACACACACACACACACACACACACACATACATACATACATACATACATACATACATACAGACATAGTGACACCCTCGCGGGAATAGTCAGGAAAGCTTCCTAGGTCCTCAAAACGTCTAGATCTGATGAAAACTCGATTTTCGAAAAACAAGGTAAAACCAATAACTTCCCGATTTTTGAAAATTTTCAGTTTTCTTAGCGGGAAGTTGAAAATTAATAACTTAACTAATGCAATTGATTTTTACAGTTAAAACTTGATTGTAAAAAATCTAAAATTAATAATTATACAAAGTTCATTATTATCATTCTAAATTGATTTTTATAATAAACAACTAATTATTCATGGTCTGAAATTAATTTTTATAATATAAAATTAATTTAATTGATGAATAATTAATTCTTTAGAATTTAAAATAAATATTTAATATTAATTTTCATAATATAAAATTGTTTATTTATAGTGTAAAATAAGTTTGAATTATATAAAATGATTTAAAAAACATTTTTATTATATTCTTGATTTAATCAGGTCTAAATTCTTCTATAATTAAATAAAGATCAGAATGTTGTAAACCAAAATGTTGTTGTTTTTTTATTTTATTTATTTTAACATGCGACGTTTTGTCAGTTTTATTTTGACATCATCAGGCACCTATGTGTTTACAAACAAATAAATTATTAACAATTTTTTTTTTTTTCAAGTCAATTTAAAAAAATACATGTAAAAAAAAAAAAATTTTTTTTTAATAAATAAATAAATAAATACCTTAAAATTTTACAATACAAAAACACATAGTCCTTAATTTACAAAATATTACTGCGCATGGTATTTTTTTTTTACAATTTAAATATACAAAAAAAAAACTTAACATTTTTTATTAAATTTTTTTAGAGCCTGTAATAAGTACAGTGAACCACATCCGATTAAATATATTATAAAAACTTTGTCAACAGTATGTTTAAAACAAAAATCATCTATTACTATCCAGTTAATATTGATAAGTTATGAATCATCAACAATAACCTTCAAAAAACACGAGTTTTCAGCCCTTGTTGTTAGGAAGTTACTAACTGTAAAACTGCCATACCATACGTCCCCAGTAACTGACATTTCCAAAACTAGGTGGCGTGAGCGTTCCCCGCCAATTTAAATTTGTCAATCAGACCAAAATACAAACAATTTAAATTTTCGGTGTAAGTCTTACACTTAACAGTATCAAACAAACAGATCTGGATCATCTCGCTGTAATTTCTTTTCAAACCATTTAATTCACTGTCGAAAATTTTGACATTATCAAAATCAAATTGATGACCTGTTTGAAAATGATGAGACGCCAATGCTGTAACTTTTTACTTATTCTTATTTCTATCCTCACAACTATATTTATGTTGATATATCCTTTTTTTTAAGTACTTTTTTGTTTGGCCCACATACGAGAGACCACAACTACACTGGATTTTGTAAACAACCTTAGACATATCCTTAGTGTTTACTTTATCTTTTAGTTTTGTAGAGATCTGACTGATTTTTTTAATGTTATAGAACGCTGGCTTTCAGTCAGTTATTCCAAAGCATCTAGTAATTCTTTATAACAGCCTTTTAATAAACGAAAACTTGAGTCTATTTTCTAGTCTGTCTACTGACCGAGTGTTACTATCATTCATGTGTGGTGTATTAATTAAATTAATTAAATTAATTGAATCTTCCATTACAGCAATCTATGAACTTATCCAGGTAGTTATTACTCTTTAGACTACTTCTGACCGTTCTTAAATTTTCATCATGACAACTAACATGGCTCAATTTTAAAGCTCTGAACAATAATCCCAACACCACGGTGGTTTTATGAGCCAGGGGATGGTGTGAATTGAAAATCAGCAACCTTCCTGAAGACGTTCGTTTTTGAAACCACTTAGTTCTCAACTCTCCGTCAGCCATCCTAATAACAAAAGTAGTATCCAGGAACGCCAGCTGTCCATTTGATTCCACCTCCATCGTGAACTGTATTGTTGCACACAGGCTATTAGAACGATCCAATAAAAAGTAAACTTCCTCCCCCGGCACAACAAGCAAAGTATCGTAGTCCATAAAAATATTCGCCACTTTTAACCCCTCGCTTTCCATCGTTAATACTTCAAAATTGAGTCGAACAGATACTAGCATTCACCAGCTAACTAGTGTTCAAGTTCGATGGTTACCCATCGATCTAACGCTCTACGGACGATCTGTCCCAATTTGTTAGTAAAGATAGAACAGTACCGTCCTTTTTGATTAGATTTATACTAGCAGAAAAAATGACCATAAAGGCAGGAACGGGTAAAAAAGAATTATAGTATCACGGTCGAAAAAATTAGTAGAAGTTAATTGGTTATAATTAAAAATTAATTTTTATTATCTGAAATTGAGATAATTCAAAATTAGTTATTTTCAATCTGAAATAAATTTTTATAATTTTAAATTTAATATTAATAATACCAAAGGAATTATTATTATATAAAATTGATTATTTATGATCTAAAATAGTTTTTAAACAAAGAATTGTTATCTTCTTTTATATTATCAATTTTTAAAATAAGAAATTGATTATTGATAATCTAAAATCAATTTTTAAAATATTCACTTAATGTCTGTTGATTTAAAATTAATTCTTGAATTACAAAAGTGATTATTTATAGTCAAAAATTAATTTTTATTCCGAGAATTTGATTTTAATAATTTAGGATATATTAATTATTTGTAATCTAAAATTATAAATAATAATAATGGAGGTTTTACTTGTCATACCTGGGCAGTGTTTTACAAAAGAGGGTGGGGTATTATTTCTCACTTGCCTTTGTTACACAACACACTTTTTTCTCAGCTCTACTTTGAATTTTCTTTCATCATTATTATCACTTCATTATACTCACTACTTCTTTTGACCATACCCCCTGCATGTCGGGATTTTTTTCATTCCCAACACACATTTCTTAATGCGGCTGTGGACCGACTTGTGCCTTCTGTACCGCATTCACCCTGGTCCTTACCACTCGGGTATTGGAACAGAAACATGGAAAAACCACAGAGAAAACCCATGTTAGTACAGTCGGAGCTGGGTCAAGTCTACAGTGATTGATAAGAAATTCTTCTTTATCGACCACTGGAGCATTAGCCCCTCTCCGAGTGTGCAGAGATCCCTCGTACTAGCCAACGCTGACTAGAGTGATTACTCATTCAAATTGTTGCTTAAATGGGTGATCACCCAAGTCAGACGCGTACCGCTCGGCTATCTCTGCCACCTCCAAAGGCTGGCAACATAAATCACATATTTTTATTTATAATCACTGAAAAATCTTGGTGCGTGCCGGGATCGAAACCGGGTCCCACTTTTTCGAAAAGCGAACCGACCAGGCTATTGCCAGCCTCTTCTTATAATCTAAAATCAATTTGAGTAATTTAAAATGTTTCTTTATTTTTGTAATTTTAAATGTTTTTTTAAAATTTATTTTTAATAAAAAAATTGACTATATATAGTTTAAACTATATGATTCTAAATTGATTTTTATAATGGAAAGTTAATTATTCATTGTCTTATTAATTTTTATAATATAAAATTAATTTAATTAGTTAAAATTTATTTTTTATAGTTAAAAATAAATTATCAATATTAAATATTAATTTATATGATATAAAATTGATTACTTATAATGTAAAATTAGTTTGAATCATATAAAAGTAATTGAAATTATTTAAAATACATTTTTATTATATAAAATTGATTTTTATATATCAAAATTTAATATCATAATTTGAAATTAATTATTTAAAATCTAAAATTAGTTTGTAAACAAAGAAGTAATGAGATATTCAATATTATTAATTTTTACAATGAGAAATTAATTATTTATTATCTAAAATTATTTTAACAATATTTTTCGAGTTTTTTTTTTCTTTAAAATTAATTTTCAAATCATAAAAGTAATTATTTATAGTCGAAAGTTAATTTTAATCTCAAAAAATAATTTGAAATTAACTATTTATACTCCCTAAATGATTTTCATGATTGAAAATTGATGTTCATGATATAAAATTAATTATTTACAGTCTAAAATAAATTTATACAATTTAAAATTAAATTTAATAATATAAAATTGATTATTCTTAGTAAAAAATTAATTTTTATTATATAAAATTCATATGAATGAATCAAAAATAATTTTTTTCAATCTGATTTAAATTTTTATAAATTTAAATTGAATATTATACCAAATTAATTATTATTATATGAAATTGATTATTTATGATCTACAATAGTTATTAATAAAGTATTTTCTTTTATATTATAATATATTTTATATTATGATATTTTTGTATTATTTATATTTATCATAGTACGAAATTGATTATTTTTAATCTAAAATTAATTTTTAAAATATTCTTTCAATTTCTTTTAATATAAAATTAATTCTTCAATTATAAAAGTTATCATATATAGTCAAAAATCAATTTTTATTTCAGAAATTTAATTTCAATAATCTCTATTACAAAAAAATAAAAATTTATACTCGCAAATAAATTTTTATAATAAAAAATAATTTATTCATGATCTGAAATCAATTTTTAAACGAAAAATAGGTAATTTTATTATATAAAATTAATTATTCATCGTCCACATTGATTTCAATAATATGAAATCTATTTTAATTTAATAATATTAATTTGTATCATTTAACATGCGTGACTCAGAATCTATTATCAATTTTTTAGCTATAAATCAATATAAATGATAAAAAATTGAATGAAATAATTCAGAATTGATAATTTAAGTCGAAAATTAATTTTCATAATTTAAAATAAATTTTTATATTATTAATTGAATTAATATTTATCTTGAATTACTTATCAAAAAAGACAATTATTATTTAAAATTAATTATTATCATCAAAAATTAAATATTTTTAGTCTGAAATAAATTTTGATAATATGAAATAAATTCAAATAATTTAAGACAAACTCTTATATTATAAATTAATTATATTGAGATACTGCAAAATGTCCCGATTTTATCAGCCTGGCGAACTACCACCCGAAATTTCCGTTACCGACACTAGCTAAATTAATGTGTAGACCCCGTGACGTCACAAGACGACACGAGGAGGGGAAAATCAGCTGCGAGCCTCAAAACCTGAGCATTGATCGACACTCCGATCTATCCCCCGGTGTTAACCACCACGCAAAATATTTCTTAGTCATTTACTACTATTACCACTATTACTGCTATTGGGTGATTACCCACCAGAAATCTCATTAATTTCTAACAATTAATTATTTAATTGAATATTCTGTATTATTTTCTATCAAAATTATTATTTTTCGCATCAGGTGATTACTCACCACGCTCACTAGTATTATTACTAAATTAGATATAATCTTAAATACAAGTATTCTGCTTCATAAATATTTCGTTACCGAAATATTATGTCTTGTTACACGTGTTGATTTGGTGAAATAAAGTTAACTTCTTTTATAATCCTTGTCACCAATCACGATATATTACTGAGAACACCAACATTAATTTAATACGTCTACGACCATTCAAAAGGGTCCAATCGAGGAAGCAGAACGATCGTCGCCGTTAATAATATTGTAAGTAAATAAAATGAATTAACTGGCACACAAGGGAATTTCTGTTAGACCTCCAAGGTAAAATCTCAATATATAAAATTATAGACAACATCCATCTAGGAAGCTGGAAATTACCGGGCAGTGATTCTAAATAAATTCAGAAGTTTATTCGATTATTCCCTTCCCCGCGAGGTTTAATAGATTAAATAATTAAATTTTTAAAGTATACAAAAATTTAGTGTTTCAATGGCGCCCGAACAGGGACACTGCCCTCATGAATGAATGCTGTCTATTACGTGTAAAGTCTAAAGAAATCGTAAATTCATTTTTATAAAACCAAGACTTCTTTCTATATTTGATACTTTACAGAAAATTTATTAAACTTATTTAAACAGTGAAAGTTTTGTAATCATAACTACAAAATTTATTTAACTAGTGAAATTTTTGTTATAAAATTACATAAATTCTAAAATTTATAAAATCAATTTCTAAATTGACAAAAATTACCACGTCTTCATAATAATTCATTTAGTTTTAAGCGTTTTTAATCCTATTGCTGTAAAGGTATTTATACTGACATCATCCACTTTGTATGGGCTGAGAAGTACTCTCTGTACAAATTTAGTAAAATTATTTTTAGTAATAACTTTATCAGTGCATAAATCGTTATGAGTATTACAAACCTATTGTCTAGTATACTTTGTGTGTGCCGTGTCTTAAGTCAAACATACGCTGCATACCCAAACTAAAGTAAAACACAACCCAAGGTCACATCACGCGTATGTCCAAAGAATCGGTTGTTCTATACTACGTTCTAAAACTCCGGAAAATAAAATAAATTCCTTTAGTTTTATTTCTCTACAAAATACCTTTTGTCTATATTAGTTGAGGCAAAACTAAATCTCTCATTTAACTACATTATTTTGAATAAATATTAAGTGTACAATAGCTAACCGTTATATTAAAATCAAATACCGTTGTTAAAATAATTTATTTTGTCTAACTTTGCAGTTTGAATTTCAAAATAATATTAATCGTTTATTCTAATTATTAAATTGTTATTAATTACTAAGATTCAGTTATTAAATTATTAAAATCATATATCAAATATTTACTATATCTGGGATTATCCACTTTAATTCGTACGCGTCACCGAAAAATTATTTCTCGAGAAAATCTGGGATTAAAATTTCTGACAGGCGTGTCACTGTGAAATAATCTAAACAGAAGCTTAAATAATAGTTAAAATTAAATTTAATTAATATTACAACTATTCATAATGTTTCCTCACACCCCAGTAAATCAGTTCTCGGTACCGATTAGTAATAATGCGAATTTACAAAATCAAAATTTATTAAATTTTAATCCAATCCAAAATTCAAATTCAAGTCTATATTTACAATTACAAGACGATTTACTTGAACTAGACAATCCGCAAGATGACATCTACAACAGTACTGTCAATAATAGCACTGATCCTACAAATAAGACTGACAATAAAGCAAGTAGAGTACCTGACCCCAAAGCTACAAACAGTGCGACTCAACCCGTCGAGATAGTAATTAGACAATCAAGAGCCGAAGCAGAAACCTGGAAAACAGCTTGTCAGCAATTGACGTCACCCTTTGCCAGTACCTTAGCTCGAACGATGACTAATACGATAAATAATAATAATCACATCAACGACATATATGCGTTTCAGCCGCGGGAATTCCCGAGTTCAAATTTTTCAGCGGGAAATCACTCTGTGCCGCCCGCACCTAATTTTTTCCATTCGGACATGCTTCCCTACTCTACAGCATCAGCCCCAACGTTTAAAGGGACTGTGCGTTTACCGTACGCGCTTCCACCACTTGCCCCACCACTCGTACCAACGGTGCCTCAACATGTACCAGCTTCACATGTACAATCTCATACTACGTTACCGCACGTAACACAGACTTACACAGCACCACCGACGCCATACTATGTGTCAGGTACACACGCACATTCACACACTACTGTACCTCACGTGACGCATACTTATACAGCACCGATCGCCTCTTTCCATGTGCCTGCGTCACAGACACAGCAACACATACATGCTATTCCAGGCATAGTCCCAATCGCTACTCCTTCCTATACGTACCCGAGTACAATTGCACCCTTACGGACTAATGACATTTGCCGGACTGCGAAATCATGTAATGTAATTTTTCCCTTGCGCGATTCATCTGCAAAATTAGAAGCCAAAAAATTTATTAGAACCTTAGAACAACGAATGGTCAGTAATGACATCCATTTAGAAAATTTTAAGCCGGTTATTGCTTCAACAATAACAGGTAACATTTTAGATTAGTATTATCAAAATAAACATTTATTTGTTAACTGGTCTGTTTTCAAAACCCACTTCCAAGTATGGCAAACCCACCAATCGGATGAAACTTTACTACAAGAAATTTATTCTTATCGACAAGCCGATGACGAACTCGGAGTCACGTTTATTAACCGAATGCAATGCGCGTTTGCTCAGTTAGACGAGCCCCTACCTGAAAGCCGACAAGTCAAAATCATTATCCAAAAATTTAATTCACAATTTTTATTTAAATTTGCGGAAGAACATATTGACACTTATTCAATACTATATAAACGCGTTAGTTCGTGGCAACCAGTAGTAGATTCATGTCAACGCTCTCATAATAACGAAGAAGCGACATCTAACATGGATTCCGATTATAATCCGAAAACTCGAACAAAATTAAATGCTATTACCAAATCGGAATTAAATAATTCCAAGAAGATGACGATTAATTCGGAAAAAGAACAAAAGACCACGCTTTTTGCATTGCCGAATCCCAGCCCAATTAACTTACGTAACGAAATTCCAAAAAATGACCACTCGGACGTACTCGTATCCGTAATAACTAATTTCCAAGCCGTGATGCAGGACATGTTCGAGAATTTACAAAAGAAACTTAACCAAGTACCTTCACAGACTGACTGCGACCGTTGTGGACGCAGTGAACATATTGCTGCGGTCTATTGTTCACGAACTACAGACGAGATACGAAAAAGAGCCGGTTTACGAACCTTTACGAAAAACCCGGATCCCGAAAACTAAGTAGTTACTCCGGTGATATCCAATACACCAACTAAGGCTCAAATATCCGCGATACAAACCCTTACGGCACCTATTTCTTTAACTAGTGCCCCAGTTAGGTCAGTTTCAAACAACTGCAAACCAAATACTTCAGAAAATAGTTCAGAAACCCCTGATATTAACCAAAACAACTTAGATTACGAGTATATGGACTATGAGTCAGACTCTGAGTCAGAAATGCTTAGTTCAACAACCGAATTAAAAATCAAATCCGGTAATGAACGTCATGACCTTATGCTCATACACAGTCTCAGCACACATGACTCAAACAACTCTGAAATATCAAGTCAAAATAAACGACAACCATCATTTCAGACTAGAACTGAGAGTACTTCGAAGTTGTCGTCGATAACAAGCGTTAAATCAGAAACTTTACCTTCTGATCCCATAATCACTTGTAATTCTAAGAAACAGTCATTTTCATTATCATCTAAATCGTTAATACCGACCCTTACAACGACAACGACCAATACTGAAGAAGTTTCAACATCCATCACCCAGCTCAACACTGGCAGAATTCCTAGACCAACATTGGTACAGCCTGGCATAACTTCTACAGCTCCAACGCCTATAGCAGCTGTATCAGATCCATCAGAGAACAATGTGGCAGCCAAACTTAAAAAGCTCATGCCGCATGACAGAAGCCAGTTGACTTCATTACCTCAACTTCAGGTTCACTTCTAAACGACCTGAATGGGTTAAAGATATCTGTAAAGGAATGGAGAAAGTCCATATCTAAATCCAGAAGAATACACAGGACATCCAAGGACTCCAGAATGGCATGAAAAGACTCGTACAAAGCCATTCCTCATTAAAGAATTGCCAACTCATCAACCTGGCAAGTTCTGTACGTGAAGTAGAACGAGATGTCGTTGCCGTCAAACAACGACTTAACTCAATCGAACCCAAAATGCATAAACTGGGAAAATATCCAGATAAATGCAAGGAGCCTGTCCAACCAGAAGCCGATTCACTTCCATTGATTTTCAAGGGAAAACAAGACTCTACTATTTACAAAATTAGAACTAAAAATCATCAGTTAGTTCAAAAACCAACTTTGGAGAAAATTAAATTCTCTCAGTCGAAAATTTCATCTCGACAAGGTTTACGAGACGAGCCTGTAACTAATCCAGCCATGGTAACAATTTTAAATTCGTTACCGCATTATCAGACACAAACAACACCAATGTACGATGTCTTACGTAATCGAAAGTATACATTCAACCAAGCTTGGAAAAACGCTGAATTTTGTTTTCGTCCACCTGGAAACGAGAAAAAGGACAACTTACAAGGACACTACCAAAGATGTAGAGTACCAATTCAACTTTGTGATCCAGAATGCCAGGCTAGTAACCGACGTTGGCCTGGATACAAGAACGGGGTTGAGATAAAGAACAACGAAGAAAACATCGAAGACTTCCACGAGACGCACCAGCGTTCTCTGTAAAGACAAACCCCTATCCACTCATTTACATCATCATTTATTAATTTATATTATCTTCTAAAAAATTACTGTATTATCATTCATATCATTGATTAAACTATCACTGTAATATTATACTATTATCATTATTTTCTGTTATACAACTATAACTACTATAAAATTTATATTAAACATCTATCATACTATTACATTATAAAAACTATAATATTTACTAAATCATTTATATCATCTAATGCTATATCTGCCAGTTTAAATTGTTTTAATTACAGCTGCAGACCAATCAAAAAAAAAAAAAAAAAAAAAAAAAAAAAACAAACAACAATTAATTAAAAATTAAAATTTTAATTTTTATATTCAGCCCAGCAAATAGATCGAAGTCTAGAACGGATATTCGACCATTAGCTCAAGGAAACGTGCCACTAAATTAATTATTTATTTACAGGTGATCACATGGGATCACTCACCGACTTAACAGCTAACAATCTTAAATTATTTTAAAATTTCTTTTCAGGTGACGACTCACCAGTCCATTCACACATCCACACATCCATTCCTCAGGTGATTACTCACCAACCCATTCATCAAAATCATCCAATCCATACCACTATCAGGTGACTACTCACCACATCTCTCATGAATAGGTGACCACTCACCAAACCTTCCTCTACAGGTGACTACTCACCAATCTCTAATCTACAGGTGACTACTCACCAACTTTTCTTACTACTATCCCATTTAAGCATCCTTCATAGGTGATCACTCACCACTAATTTCTATCATCCTATTATTTCTATACCCGGTGACGACTCACCAATTCATTCAAAGAGCTAACTCGGTTAAAAAATTGACGGGGTAGTCTTGGCTTGGCTTGGCAGGGAGGATTGAGACACTGCAAAATGTCCCGATTTTATCAGCCTGGCGAACTACCACCCAAATTTTCCGTTACCGACACTAGCTAAATTAATGTGTAGCCCCCGTGACGTCACAAGACTACACAAGGAAGGGAAAATCAGCTGCGAGCCTCAAAACCTGAGCATTGATCGATACTTTGATCTATCCACCGGTGTTAACCACCACGCAAAATATTTCTTAGTCATTTACTACTATTACCACTATTACTGCTATTCGGTGATTACCCACCAGAAATCTCATTAAGTTCTAAAAGTTCATTATTTAATTGAATATTCTGTATTATTTTCTATCAAAATTATTATTTTTCGCATCAGGTGATTACTCACCAGGCTCTCTAGTATTATTACTAAATTAGTTATAATCTTAAATACAAGTGTTCTGTTTCATAAATATTTCGTTACCGAAATATTATAAGTCTTGTTTAAAGTGTTGTGTAACGGGTGGTTTAATTCCCGCTCATTTGGCCCTTAGTAAAATTTAACAACAACAATATATTCAACAATTGACTAAGATTTACCAGGGCGCCACCAGGATTATTTTCTCGGTTCCTGGAACCGGAAACCAGAGCTGATTCTATTAATCTACAGGGAAGAGAGAGTTGGGGGAAGGTGGTTCTGAAAATGAATAAATTTTTATTTAACAACAGTACGAAAATTTATTAACAAACAATTTAACAACTCGTGCGCTTTTACGTACACACACTCACTTACAACTAACTCACTTAATGCTACAACTTATTACTACTCTCCTCAACTCCACGCTACCGCTTTGTCACCCCGCAAAGAGGCTAATCGTATGCAAAGGCTCGTTAACTCGGCTCACGAAAGTCGTCGACCCAGTGACTAAACGTAGACCGATGTCCTCCCGCGAGCTTACAAAAAAATTTACTTAATCCCACAGTACCCTCTTATGGAGCGACTATACTGTGGTTTCTACCTTACTACCACTGTACCCCACTTGACGTCTATACAACGGCTTCTACGCCAGCGAAACACCTCGCAAAGAGACTAATCGTATGCGAAGGAACGCTGGTAGCACTCACCCACTCACAACCCACTCTTCTTCACACACACCGACTCTACTTTACTTTTGACTAATTAAAATTTTACAAAATTAACTCCAAAAATTTACAACGTTGATTTTATTACTAAAATTCCTTCAATCATTAGCTCGAGATTAAAATCGTAAACAATTTTCACAATTAATAATTACTACTTAAAATTTCCGACTTAAAAATCGACGCCTAAACTTATTTCAAAATAACCACGAGTTTAATACTCAGTACATCGTATAATCCTCAGAATATTCTCTATAAAATTAACTAAACTTCTCGGACGTAATCCACACAATAAATAGTTTTATAACAATTTCTACCGGAATAATGGTATTAAATTTTACTTATTATAATTTTCACAGGCTTCAATTTCAATATAAGATTCAACCGCCTGAAATTTCCGACTAGACAATTATTATTATTGTTATTGTCGACTGGATAATTAATCAACAACAATTTTATATCGATGTAAAAATAAATTCCGAAAATCATCCGCGGTTATTTCAATTTCTAATTTCGTCGCAATTTTCTCAATACTTAATTTTCCAATAATAATTTTAGTCTTCCATAGTTCAATATATAAATAACCACGTGGAATTTTTCGATTTATCAATAATTAATAAAACAATTTGTCTCAATATAAAATAAATTCACGAAAAATTATCCACGGTTAATTCGATCTCAATTGCGTCGAAACTCAGTAGCCGATTCTCAATAAATTATATTAAATAAATAATACTTTTTTTTGTAACAAATAATATTAATAAATGATAATTCAATTGTTATAATTTATAATAATAGTCCAGTTGTTAATATTGTAAATTTACTGCGTCACAAAATTCTCAAGGAATTTGCGCGCTCAAAATGGACTCCGTTGTTCGTTACAGCGTACTAAGCTCGACCTCGGGTACCGAAGCTTGACCAGTCGTGAGTTGCTGATTGGAATAATTCTCGATGTTCAGAAATTAATTGAATTTAATTAATCAAAAGATGAATTTAATTTAGCCAATCTTAAGATGTTAATAATTATTAACCAGCTGAATCAACAATTTAGATACTCACGACCTAAACCCAGGAGGTTCAGAACATTCCTCGGGTGTAAAATCCCCAGGAGGAATTGTTCACAAGCTAACAAATTAAATTGATTAAAATAATTAATTATTATTAAGCAAAATTATTAAACAATTGAATTATCCAAACTTGAATAAATAAAATAAGAAGTAGTGTGTTTTATAAGCCGGGTATATGGCCCCAAAGCTCATCATTACCAAAGTCCAATACCTGGTGTAAATTTGGTTGAAGAAACTCTATGGTTGATACTCGCTTCCTTCTTTGGACTTCTTGATGTTACTCGTTCCAACACTTTACTACTTCTCCGGACACCACGCATGGCTCGTCTATATAACGACCCCAAAAATACCCCCTCCTGCTCTCTCTCTAGGCCCGAAGATCGATGCGCTCAAATGCTAGTCGAAAAGTTATCGATCTCTGGCGACTTATCGATTAAGGGTAATTTACCCTGTTACAGTTGATTTGGTGAAATAAAGTTAAGTTTCTTTTATAATCCTTGTCGCCAATCACGATTTATTACTGAAAACACCTACATTAATTTAATACGTCTACGACCATCCAAAAAAGTCCAATCGAGGAAGCAGAACAATCGTCGCCGTTAATAATATTGTAAGTAAATAAAATGAATTAACTGGCACACGAGGAAATTTCTGTTATACCTCCAAGGTAAAATCTTAATATATAAAATTATAGACAACATCTGAATAATTACTGAAAGAGCGGAAAAGCGGGGATCAGGTTTAGGTCTGGATATCTCAATTGAAACGCGTAAATTATTATCAAAAATAACACTAGGAATTTATTTACATTAAATACACTCAATATTTAAGATCTTTAATAGCGGATTGTTAAGATAAAAGCGGATTTATAAATTACAGCGTGGTTTGCAAAAGCGAAGCCGGTTGACATGTGGTTGAACACTTTGCCGGCACTGAAAAAGCGGTGAAATAAATGTACAAATATTACAACTTATCTGAAACAAACTAGAGCGAATTATTAGCGGTTAATTTAAGCAATTTAAATTATAAAAATAGCGAAATGCGGTTAATTAACAATAAGCGAAAGTAAAGAAAAACTAATGGCGACGTGATGCAGCGAAAGCGTAGAAGCAAAATATAATAACAATAGTTCGTCTTCTTCCTCCATGAGTTGGGGAAGAAGGCTATTGCGCATGTCTAGCGGGAGCGATCAGCCTATAAAGCAGTCGATTCATGGCGTGATCGAGAGGCTGATTTTCTATTGGCGGTTCGATTTTTGCGGGAACGAGCGGTGGACAGGTGCGTCTCTTGAATTTAGGAGTCCCCCAGGAGCGAGTTAATCGCTACTGGGCCTTGTTTACCGAACAACATCCATCTAGGAAGCGGTAAATTCCCGGGCAGTGATTCTAAATAAAATCAGAAGTTTATTCGATTATTTCCTTCCCCGAGAGGTTGAATGGATTAAATAATTAAATTTTTAAAGTATACAAAAATTTAGTCTTTCAATATATCGTCAAAAAATGAATTTTATAATATAGAATTGATTTAAATAATTTAAAATTAATTTTTATAGTTTATAAATAATTTTAATAATAATAAATTAATTTTTATAATTTTGAAGTAATATTTGTGATTTAATTTCAATGTTTGGGGGGGCGCCACTGAGCCACAATCGTGTTATAACGTGTTTTTTTTCGCTCCGCTATTTTAAGTGTTTTTTTATGATAAATCTCTGTGTTTAATTGTTTCTAACGACAGCATTCTGTTTTTGAAATATTGGTGTACCAATTATATAAGTTCTTAACAGTGTCCCAGTAAGCATAACTTAATAAACCTAGACTTTACTCTTTTAATTATTGCTATTGGGTGATGAAGCACGGATTCCAACATTTATTGCCGAAGTACATCTGGCCTTGCTAATGACCACTAGCGACATCCCACGATCGAAGACTGACCTCCCACCTACTACGTCGCTGCTAGCCAAACTCCGTCTACTCTGCATTACCGACAATACAACAACACCAGTCCCGCCAAAAAGGGGCCGTCCCACTGTGCAACAGCTTCTGGCTGCTGCTGCCTCTTCAAGCCCGCCGATTTCCAAATTCATGGTGGACACCAAAAGAAAAAGAGATCTGGATGACTCTATGCACGACGAAGACCAAGAACAGAATTTCAGAACTATAAAAAAAACAGCCCATTTCGCAAAATCCAACAGCTCGGATCACATCAATCCACTGGAAATGGAAAAAATTCTGGAGGAAATTGCGGCTCTCCGAGTTGATCAGGAAAAAAAGCATAACGATCTCAAATTAAGACGAACAAAACTTCTCCAAGGACCAGAACGCTTTCACAGAAATAAAAAACAGTTTAAACAGCTTGAAAACTGAACTTCAGGGAACAAAACAAGATCTGGACAAGCGTATTGTAGCCCTGGAAAACAACTCTGTCAAGTTAGACCAGTTAAAAGATCTCTGTGCAACTTTGCCCCATAGCCCAGTGAATGACAGAATTACTAAGCTTTGCAATAGAGTTGATTACCTGGAAAAAGAAAACAAAAGAACAAAAATTTCAATTGTTGGGCTTACACTTTCTACCAACGACCATGCGGAGGAGGTTAAACGCTTCTTAGCGGACAAATTTAACTTCAACATTCCCAAAATCCACGTAACAGAATATTCCAAGCGGCTTATTGTAGATCTCTTCGATATCGGCCTGAAAACCCAAATCCTCAAGGGAAAAAAAGACAAGCTGCGCGGTACCAAAATTTTTATCGACCCGGACCGAACGACAAGAGAACGAACAATAGAGTGGAGCATGAGAAAGCTCACCAAGCAACTCGCATAGGAGGGCAAAATATGTACCAGGAAAGGGAATAACATACTGCTTGGGGACATAGTGTATTCCTGGAGTGACGATGCAAATGCACTGATTCCCCAGCCAAAGTGGTCACAGCCTCAACTCCCGCGACGGGAACGACAAATCAATGCTCCAAAAAACTAATATATACATCTGTGGGAATAACAAAAATTTCTTTTTGGAATGTCCACGGCTTTTCTAACCTGGAACCCAGCTCTCTAATAAATGACTCTGACATAATAGCAGCCTGCGAGACATGGGTTACCTGTACATACTCTCCAGCTTTTCTAACAAATTATAATTTATATTGGTCAAATGCACTAAGAGTACATGCAGTCGGCAGAGCCAGTGGTGGTCTAATCACTGCAATTAACTCTCGGTATCACTCTTCCCTAATTGATGTCTCACCCTGGTGGATTTTCAACAAGATTTGTCTCCAAAGCGTCGAACTAATCTTGGGGTCAGTATATTTTCGTAAATGTTTGGATCTCCATTACTTGCTAGAACTGTAGCAGGACACAATCGAGGATATCAAAGCATCACACTCTTTCGACATATTTATCATTGGTGGTGACATAAATGCAAGAGTAGGACAACTAAACCCTTGGCCTCCTGATCTCTTCTCTGGGCATCTCTTGAATGACACAGTACTCACAACCGACGACTTTATTTGCGAGAGAGGACAAAGGATTATGGAGTTCATGGTTGATAGTGATTTTGTACTTCTAAATGGTAGAACCAAAAATGACTCGCCAGCTCAACCAACGTACTTCAACATAGGCACCTCAATTATAGACCTGGTATGGGCCGACATCTCCTCTCTACATCTCATTGCTAACCTAGAAGTCATCTTAGAGCCTTCTCTATCTGACCACCATCCAGTATGCTTAAGCATTCTGACTGAATCTGCTAATCATCACATGGCCAATACACTCAAAAAAAACTGCCATCTCCTCACTAAAATCAAATGGTCTGACAATGCTAAGGAAGAATACCAAAGACGCCTACTTGCTAACCAGGGCCTGTCGGATACTCAGGATTACGACACAGACAAACTGCATGAGCTGATAACACAATCGATGTACTCTGCCGCTGAAGAATCAAAGCTGGTTAAAAATACATATTCTTCCTCTCACAACTGGTCATACCGTAACCCATGGTTTGATACCAGTTGCAAAGATGCCAAAAAAGAATATCGCAATGCTCTTTGTCTCTGTAAAAAGGGAAATTTTACCAGCAAACTCAGACAAGATGCTGCGCTCTGTAAAAGCCGGTACAGAGAACTATGCTGAGTTAAAAGGAAGGACTATATACAAGGTATCAAAACCGCATTTGCCAACGTTTCTGCCCCGGCCAACTTCTGGGCCGCTGTCAAAAAATTCAGCCCGAAGCAAACTACGCTCTCTGAAATTCCTCCCGCTGGCTGGAACGACTTCTACACCTCAATATACAAACCGAGAATTACATCATCATTTTGCCCAATACAATACACCAATGAATCTCTGGATGCTGAAATCTCGCTCTATGAGCTCGACTCGGTTCTCTCCTTGCTAAAGCCAGGCAAGGCAGCCGGTCCCGATCTCCTTCCAAATGAACTCTACAAGGCCCTCACAGGTCAGCATAAAGAAATGTTCAGAACCTTATTCAACAAGGTGCTCTTGGACGAACGAGTCCCCAGCAGTGATCCTGAGCTCCGTAGCAGCAAGGATACTTCATTAGTGCACTGAATATGACCTAACTCATTACAAATGGAGGCCAGATGGAGGAGGATTTGCATCCTAATGCTGGCTAGGGAGTCATCGTCCTAGTAGTTGCGTCGAGAGACTGCAAGATTAGGAAATCGATCAAGTGCCGTATGGGAGTAGCTTCTCCGCACTACTAGTGGTTTAATTGGCGAAAGCCGATATGAGTCGTGTGATCGTTGAACGATCGGGCGGTCAGTAATGACCGGGCGACGACTCCAACGTCCCGGTGGTTACGTCGAGAAACTGCGAAGATCTTAATCGATCAAGCACCGGTTGGCGGTGGTTTCTCCGTACTGCTAGTGGTTTTAGTGATATTTGTCACAAAGCATGCAATCGTTATTGAGTACTAACGACGTAAATGGGTTAAGCTTGAAATTATACGCATGAAAATTGAATGAAATGTTAAAATTTAGAGCTGCAGACAAGCTATATGGCGAGTAGTGATTCGTATCCGGTGGACGGCTGAGTCAGATACGAAGTCACTGGTGCCAATTGGTCGGCTCTAAAGTTTAAGCATGTATGACTGGATCAGCGGTATAGACACATGCCCTGAGTCTAGTAGGTAGAGGATGTACATGATTATTGTCTAATTATAATGTGTTGTTGATTTTTGATAAAAACGAGAACGGCTTTGATCTTACAATAGAAATGGCTGCATGATATTGCATGATATCTTATATTTTTCAAATGCTGATAATACTCGAATATTATTTTAGGTCGAAAATAGTGATATAGCAGGCAAAGTGACATGGTCACTTGAACGAGCAGCTGACCACTAGTCGCGAGGACGCGAGCATCATCAGGACGGCCGACTGTAAGCAACGCTATTCTTATTGCCGGGGCTGACGGCTGTCGAGTATCGTGAGGCCCGAGATCTGTGACGTAAGGTCTTACCCCCAGCCCGTGACAAGACTCGCCCCCATTCAACGAGGGTTGAAAGGACTACGAGAGAGATTGTTAGGGGCATTCCGACGCCACCCTTCATGAGGACCTCACGCGATGGGTCCTAGTACAACGTCCCCCAGTCATTGTCATCCCTTAATTATATTGGCTTTTATTAGATGTCTCATTCCGTAGTCATTGTCGGGTTATTACTTGTAGATGTATTAATAAATATGAGTGGTATACAAAATATAAACCTCGAGTCTTACATGATATATTGCATCAACATCGTATACGGTGCCACGATCTAACCATAACATTCAGCGACGAAATGTACAATGAAGCATTGATTGCTATTAAGGATCTTTGCATTGTCATTGCCAACTTACCACTTAGTAATTTCGGTATGAATTCGCCAAATCGAACTGCATCTGATTTAATGAATACTGAAATGAATCGTGAACTGCAGTACAGTACTGTAGAAATGGCAGCGATTGTTGCCCGCAATGTCCCACTAATGAATGAGGAACAAAGAACCATTTATGATCGCATTATGCTCGCAGTTTCAGCTGGACAAGGTGGGTTCTTCTTTTTGGATGCACCGGGTGGAACTGGCAAAACATTCGTTATTTCGCTAATTCTTGCTGAAATACGATCAAATAATGGCATCGCATTGGCCGTTGCATCATCGGGCATTGCAACAACTTTATTGGATGGAAGTAGAACAGCTCATTCAGTATTTAAGCTGCCACTAAATATTCAGAATAACCCTGACACAGTATGCAACATTAAGAAACAATCGTCCATGGCCAGTGCTGAAACTGTAAAAAATTATTATTTGGGATGAATGTACTATGGCACACAAACATTCACTTGAGGCGTTGAACAGGACATTGAAAGATATTAAAAACAGTGCCAAACTATTTGGCGGAACTCTGTTGGTCCTTTCAGGTGAATTCAGACAAACACTTCCAGTCATTCAACGTTCAACAAACCCTGATGAGATCAACGCTTGCTTATAATCATCTCCATTGAGGCGTAATATTGAAAAATTACAGCTAAAAATAAATATGCGCGTTCAAATGCTTCAAGATCCATCCGCTGAAACATTTTCAAAACAACTCTTAGATATCGGTGACGGAAAAGTTGCTATAGACGAAACTGGATACGTAAAATTACCGACCGATTTCTGCACAATCGCTGATTCGCAAGATACTCTCATTGAACAAATATTTTCCGATGTACACACACAGTACATAAATCATGAGTGGCTTGCAGAAAGAGCGATTTTAGCGGCAAAAAATGTAGACGTTGACAATTTAAATCTGAAGATACAAATGTTGTTGCCAGGGAACTTGGTATCATATAAATCTATTGATATAGTTTGCGACGACAGCGAAGCAGTAAATTTTCCCACAGAGTTTTTGAACTCACTGGATTTGCCAGGCATGCCACCGCATAATTTACAATTAAAGGTTGGATCTCCAATTATCTTGCTTCGTAATTTGAACCCGCGCGGCTGTGCAACAGTACGCGATTAGTCATGCAAAAATTAATGAAAAACGTGATCGAAGCCAGGATTTTAAATGGCAAGTTCAGAGGTGAAAATATACTCATACCACGGATTCCTTTTATACCTACAGATGTGCCAATTCAATTCAAACGTATTCAGTTTCCGATTAGATTGGCATTTGCAATGACTATCAACAAATCCCAAGGTCAAACCATGTCTGTTTGTGGATTAGATTTAAGAACACCATGTTTTTCACACGGACAATTATACGTGTCATGCTCTCGAGTGGGTAAACCATCCAGTTTGTTTGTGTTAGCTAAAGATGGACTCACAAAAAAAATTGTTCACGCTATAGCATTAAGAGATTGATATTGTTTAATAGTGTTACTGTCGTAATTGTTTGATTAATGATATATAATTTTAAGGAATAAATTATTATAACTTAAAAATAATGTTTGCCTTTTGTTATTTTCATATTCCCTCATCTTTCACAGCGCTTCATGCTTATTTCACGCATATACCACATTCTTACATACAAACAATATACACATTCTTACATACATACAATATACACATTCTAACATACATACATACGTACAATAAGTAAGCTATTTTTTGTCTACACTAGAAATTACTTATATGGAAATTATTTATATGGCAAAACAACGTTTGCCAGGTCAGCTAGTATATATAATATATATAGATATATCTATATATATATATATATATATATACGATATAACCGGCCTTGTCTCTACTCTAACTCCCGGAATTCTGTACGGATCTTAATAAAACGTAACATACTCATTCTTAGGACTATTTCCGAGGTTAAGTTCGATGATGAGCGAAATCGGTCGATTAGTTTAAAAATGGGAACAATTCACAAATTTTCAAAAATTACAAAAATTTTCACTTTTATCGTATTTACGTGCAATAACAATTAAACGAGATATTATATTCAATTTCTGTGAATTGCACCTAAAAGCTTATTTATTAAGCTTTAATTTGCAAACTCATCTTCTTTTCTAAATTGAATAGTTTAGGAATGACAGCAATTCAAAAATTATTGAAAATTTATTTATTTATTTTTATTTTATTTTTCATTATTTTGTTTATATATTTTTATATTTGTTTCTTTGATTTTGATTTATTTTTATTTGAGTTTCTATCATTTTGTTAATATACTGTTATATTTGTTTTCTTGATCCTGATATCTATTATTATTATTAAATCGTAATACTTTTTTAGTAAATTTCATAGTTTTTTTATTTTATATTGAACGATTAAATGATTGTAATAATTATAGTGGAAAAAAAAAAAAAAATAAAGTCTTACCGCAAATATTATTCTTCATTTCGTTATCAATTTCAATTTTTAAATTAGGTAACAAAGAAAAATCATTTCCACGTAATGTAATTGATAATAGATTTACAGCTGACCTAGCATTGATTTCAAATCTATTATCATGTATTATAGGATTATTTGTAAGAATATCTAAAACTATAAATCGTGCTATTGCTCTATTTATTATAATCAATTGTTGTAAATGAATAGTCTTTATTATATTTTGAAAGATAGGGCTCATATAGATGACATATCTAGTTATTTTCCCTTCTGATATTAAGAAAATGAAACACTCCGATCCTACCCAACATCTTCCCAATATTCTGGTTACAAAACCTTTAAAGCTGTAAAAAAGCAAGTTTCAAGAATTACTTAGTGAATAATCGCTAAAGATATGTAAAAAAAATAAAAAAAGAAAATAGTAGTACACGATGAAAAATTTCCATTGATTTTTACTATGATTTTATTATGATGCAGGACTAAAAGAGCACAGATTATAATTTTACCCAAATCTCATAGTTAATGTATGCGCAATAGCTGCACAAAAAGAAAAAAATTTTGAGTTTAAGTTATTTTTTTTTAAATTAAAAAAATATTAAGGAAGATTAAAAATTTTTTGAACGAAGTTAAAGTTTCTTTAACGAAGGTAAATTTTTTTGAACCAAAAAAAAAATACATCAGCTCAAAAAATACATCAATTCAAAACTTTATGACTATAAAATATAACCGGTCTTGTTTATATTTTTTTTAATTTAAGAAAAAAAATATAACCTACTTCGATTGATCTCCATCATTAAACATCCTTGCATCTTCATTATCATTAAAATTAATTTTGACCATTTTGATAAATAATTCGCTGAATAATAGTCAAATAAATTTTATTATTTGTGAATTATTGTATCGTTAATAAAAGTTTAGTTGAATAATAAATAAAAATTCCTTGTGTTAGGAAAGTTATAATATTTGAAAAACAAAAGAAATGCAACTAAACTCACTATAATCATAATATATATACTTATTTGAAATTAATTAACAAAATGAGCTCAAAAACTTCGTAGGTGCAATTTTAAGCGAAAAGGTATTAACGGAATTAGCGGGAAGTTGTAGGGATGGCCTTTAGGGTTAACCGTTTTTCTATTTTTTTTTATATTATGTTATTATTCATATAATTTGATATTTATATTTACTTACTTTAAATATTTTATTTATAATTAAAATGTCTTTAAGATATTAAATAACGAGAGAAAAAAAGTACATATTATAAACCACAGTAAACTACTTTATCTCATCATTGTATAAGATATAAATATGGAAATTGCACACTAGGGCCTCGATACGTAAAAAATAAGATAGCGCGTCAATGTGATTTAATCGCGGAAAAAAAAATTCAAATGTAAAATAAAATTATTAGTAGATTTTATAGAAATCTAACTATTGCATCGGTCCTTATGTCAGAATTTTCAAAAAATTTGTTTGGCTTGAAATTAATTTCTATAATTTTCAGTAGATTTCATAGAAATCGAACTATATCGTTAGTACTCTAAGTCGGAATTTTCAAAAATTGTTGTACATCCTTACACAATATATATATAATCTTTTCTTATTCAATTGCCTAGGCATTTAGTAATAAATCATGAAACCTACTTCCATTTCGGCTGCCTAATGGCTCTTTTTATAATAAGAAATTGATTATTTATAATCTAAAATTAGGTAATAAAAATATATATTTAATTAATTTTGATTTAAAATTGATTCTTGAATAATAAAAGAATTATATATAGTCGAAAATTAATTTTTATTTGAAAAATATGATTTCAATAATTTAGGATGAATTATTTAAAATCTAAAATTAATTTTAGTAATTAAAATATTTTTTATTAGATCAATTTAATTACTTTTTATGTTGAATTGGCTTTTCTAATATAAAATTAATTATGTTACGTCAAAAATTAATATTTATATTATAATATTGATTTAAATAATTGAAAATTAATTATTTATAATCTCAAAACGAATTTTCATAGTTCATAATTAATTTTTATGATGATTAATTTTTTTTTATATGATTTTAATCTCTATAACATTAAATTAAAAATATATACCCGCTAATAAATTCCTATAATCAACAATAATATATTTATGATCCAAAATCAATTTTCAAACAAAAAATAAGTAATGTTTTAAATAGTCTTGATTTTTATGATCAAAAAATAATTGTCCATAATTTCAAGTTGATTTTTATCTCATCCATTCATTTACTTCTGATCCAAAAGTAATTTTCATATCATATAATCAATATTTATGATTTAAATTTAATTTTTATGATATAAAATTAATTATTCACTGTGTAATATTGATTGCTATAATATGAAATTGATTTTTATATTATCAATTGAATTAAAATTTTATTTTATCTTATCAATTTTTTTAATTAGAAATTATAATCTAAAATTAAGAGATTATAATCTAAAATTAATTTTAGTAATTTGAAATGATTTTTTTTATTATTAATTTACTTACTTTTTATGTTTAATTGGCTTTTCTAATATAAAATTAATCATGTTACGTCAAAAACTAATTCTCATGATATAATATTGATGAAAATATTTTAAAATTAATTATATATAATTAAAAATTAAATTTTCATAGTTTCAAATTGATTTTTGTAATAAATTAATTTTTATGATAAAATATAAATCTCCATAACATAAAATTTATATCTTATACTTGAAAATATTCATTTATAATTGAAAATAATCAATTTATGATCTGAAATTAATTTTCAAATTTAAAATAAGTAATTTATTCAATATTATTGATTTTTATGATCGAAAAATGATTACCCATCATCTCAAGTGGATTTTCATCTTATCGATTAATTTAGTTTTGATCTAAACGTAATTTTAATAAGAGTAAATCAATATTAATGATTCAAAATTAATTTTAATGACATAAAATCAATTATTTATTTTCTAAAATTGATTTTAATTATCTGAAATTTTCATATAATAATATTAATTTGTATTATTCAACATGCCTTATTTAGAATCTATAATCAATTTTTGTATTATAAAATTAATTCTGATAATATAAAATTACATAAAATAATTTGAAATTAATAATTTAAGCCTAAAATCAATATTTATAATGTAAAATTAACTTTGATTATGTGATATAAATTCAAATAATTTAAAACTAATTTTTATATTGCAAATTAATTATCTATCGTCGATAAATAAATCTTATTATATCAAATTGTTTTAAATTATTTAAAATTAATTATTTATGATCAAAAATTGATTATTATACTTTATAATTAATTTTTAAGATGATAAATTAAATTTTACAGATTCGAAGTAATTATTTGTAATTCAAAATTGACCTATGTGACCTATGTGACTCATTAGATTTCAGCGATGTCGTAGGAGTATTTCATAGCATAACATTAAAAATTTTATATTTGCTATTAATTTGTTGTATTTATCACAAATTTGAGTTATATATACATTAGAAATAAACTTTTTTTTTCTACCTATAACCTACAACCTATAACCTATGATCTATGAACTATGTATGACCATTGTAAACTGTGAACTATTACCTATTTGACCTATATGACCGCCGACTTTTGACCTATTACATATAAAGTTTGACCTATGAACTACGTGTGATCTATTACCTGTGACCTTCGACATATGACCTATGACCACCCATGTGACCCATGCTTTTATGACCAACATGACCGTTATATGACTTATGTAACCTATGACCTATGACCTATGTGACTTGTGACTTATGAGCTATGTAACAAATTACCTATGGGAAATCAAGACCTATAACCTATGACCTATGTGACCTATAACTTATGACCAGTGACTTATGACCTTATCACATAGGTGACCTAGGTAACGCATGACCTATGATCTATAACCGATAAAGTAGGATCCATGAACTAACACCTATTACCTATTTGATCTATGACTTTGACCGCGATATAACCTATGTGAACTAAAACCAATGACCAGTTCATATGTCCTCTGATCCATGATCTATCTGACTTATGTCCTATGACTTATGTGACCTGTGTAACCTAACACCAATATGACTCATTACATATGAGCAATGTGACCTATAACCTATGACCTATGAACTATGACTATGTGAACTGCGATTACCTATTTAACGTATGTGACCTCTGATTTATGACCTATGACCTATAATCTATGTGACCTATGTCCTATGACTTATGTGACTATGACCTATTTCATATGAACTGTGCCGTGTGACCTATGTGACTTATGACCAATATCCTTGAACTTTATCCCGTGACCTATAGACCTATGACTAGATAACTTTTATTTGAAGTCTTAAACACGGTTAAGAACATAACTTGGAAGAATTCAAAAGTTAAATGTTTAGACGTTTTTCGTTCAAAGTTCTCAATTGTGTAACTTTGCTCCAATGGACTTCGAAAGATCGGATATCGTCTAGATGTCTTGAATTTAAAGTCTTATACACGATTATGTTTTTAATTCAGAAAAATTGTAAAGATAAATATTTTAACGATTTACGGTCAGGTCTGTTGATTTTGTAACTTTTGTCCTATAGGCATTTAGAACTCAGGAATAGTCTAGATCATTTGTATTCAATATCCGAACAAAAACAGTTTCACTATAAAAAATTGCGCCAAGGCCACGTTCATAAACTCATCTCAATAACATTTGCACTTTACAAAAAAAATTAGGCTCGTTTTAATAATTTTCATTCTCTACAAAAAGATGTGAAATACAAAAAAATACCAAGAAACCATCATAATGTTGAAAAAATTCAAAAAAAATTTGTTGAAAATTAAAAAATAAAAAAAAAAATTTCTTATCGTACTTGGCGCGCGTCATTGAGTACCCCAAATTTTTTCAGGATAAATAAACATCCTTTTAATGCTGAGAAATTTATAAGTAAGTCAACCTATGTTATTTCATAATAAGTTTTATAAAAGTAAGGGGTAAAAGTTATTCTTGCGCCGCCTGGCGTGTATAATTGCAAGCTGTCAAATATCTTTTTTCACTGTAGTTTTCCATCTATTATAAGATTAGCATGCATCCTTATAATATTTAGTCTCTGGCCGTCAGCTTTTTACAAAAGGAAAAAGTTAAAATTGTAACAAAAATTACGATCCAGCTGACAGTGGAGCGGTCAAATATAAATAATGCTGTGAAGCGGGAAAGAATAGGAGTAACGGTAATTATAATGTGAAGCGTTCCACATTCACGTAACAGGATATTGGTAGGAAAGGATTGAGAAAGGAATGTGAAGAGGATCAAACTACAACTGGGCATTTGTAAAGACACAAAGTTAAATTACAAAAATATCGATAGATATGGAGGTAATGAAATAGAGAAGGAAACTAAAACTCTTGTTTAGTTAGCTAGTAAATTATTAAATCAAAAAATCAATAAATTCGAAGTTTCTGACGGATTAGCAAACTATTTGAAGAAAATCTAATGAATTCTAAGTGGAAGTAGTGAAGTGAAGAATTATATTTGATAAATTATTTATTTATTGCAAAAACTCAAGTATCAACAAAGGTTATAAAATAAAAGGTTGTCTCCAAAAAAAAATGTTTCTATTTTAGAATTAATTAAATTAAATAGACAAATAATATGCACCTGCGGAAAGAAAACGGAATGAATTTACGAAGTTATTATAAGTTAAGATGATCAAGTTGATGGGATTGATGAAATTGAACGTTAAATACAAAATTTGAATCAATGAATTACGTAAATTGAAATGAAAAATAACGTAAAATAGGAAGGCAATAAAATAAAAATGTTAAAAGTAGGAATTTGTTCATTTTTAACTTAAAAAAATTATCATTAGTGCAAAATTAGGTAGATATAAAATTATTTTTTTAAATTTGTTTATTTATTGGAAAATTATTATCTCGAAATAAATCAAAAACTGTACACTTGTGGGAAGATGACCAAATAAAATAATATAATTGTGGTAGATGGAAAAGTGATAGTGCTGAAAATCAAATTCAATAAAATTTTCCATGTATTAAAAAGTTTAAATTTGTACAGAGGTGGTCAGATGAAAAATCATAGTTGAAAATTTTAAAATTTAATGGGAAATTGAAGAAAAACTGCGTTCCCGAGAAGATAACAAAATAAGATTATAAATTATAGTAACTGAGAAAATGGTGGAACTAAAAATCGAATTTAAAATTTATTTCACGTACTAAAAATTTTAAATTCTGCTGCGGTAATAAGATGAAAAATAATATTTGAAAATCAATTAATTTATTGAGTAATTATTAACTAAAAATAAAAAATAACTGCACACACTAGAAGCTAACCATATAAAATTAAAAAGTTGTAGTAGATACGAAAGTGGTTAAGCTGAAATCAAATTTAAAATATATTTCATGAATTAAAACATTTTAATGGCTGCAGAGGTGGTGAGTTGAAAAATTGAATTCAAAAAATATTTCAAGTTTTTAAAATTTATATTATTGTGAAAGTCTGAGGATCACAAATTATATTTGTAAAATTTAATAAGATATTGAAATATTATTAAATATAGAAAAAATAATTGTGCACTCGCAAAAAGATTCTAATGCATAATCATGTACACTAATTTTTAAAATAGAATTTTTTGGTGCATTACAGTTTGATAGTGGTAAATTGTATTTATAAAAATTTAATTCGCTATTTTTGGTAAAATAGTAAGCGAGTACAGAAATCCGAAAATTTTTAACTACATTTCGGAATAAATCAACTTAATAAATCGACTTAATACTAGCGAATTACTAGAGAGAGTTACTATGCTATCATCGAAGAGAAATTATTACAAAATAATCAAATGTACATAAATTATTATTTATAACATTGATAATAGTATAAACTTTGTAGTGAAAGTTTGGCAGGGGTCAAAGTGAGAAATTACTTTACATGTTATTTGTTTCTCGACATTCTTGAACAATGATTTTGAATGAAAAACGATGATAAATACAATTTACTTCTCTTCAATAAATAATTTTGATAATAATTACAGATAAACTTAATTAATGATTGTCATGAATAAATTTGTTGATTAATCAGAGAAGTTGGAAAGTCGCAGATATAATAAGAAATTCAGATTATATTTATCCATCATAGACAAATACAATTTATTAAAGCTTAGAGTATAAAATAAAAATTATTCAATTCTTCTCGAAAATAAATATTGAATGAAGGAGGTGCATAATGTTAGGATCGTATGAGCAGTTGCAAAATAATTGTTTGATACTTTTAGCGTATGAAGAGATTGTTTTAGGAAATGAATATCTTTTTTTTTCTGTTATTTTGGCAAATAAATTATTTAATAAAAAATGAAGTCGGAGATAAGTATGTTAATAAACGTAGAATATTTAGAAATGAGTATGGTCAATAATGAAATGAATTTAGTTATTAATCAGAGACTCCAAATATTCTTGAGAAAAAGTTATCATTTTTGTTTTGTGTTCGCGATAGGTTGAAATTCATATTTAAAAAAAAAAAAATTAATAAAAACCAAGCAAATAGGTTGAATGTATTATTAAAGTTATCAAAAGGATGAAAGTGGAAATAAAAATTCAGAAATTTTTATTAGTTATTGTTAGGCAGATATGGACTGTTATATATTTTTTGACTTTCCGTTAAGAAAATTAATGATTTTTTTTGTTGGCCCGAAAGATTACAAGATATAGAAGAGTAATTTTTTTTTAGTGTTTTTTCTGGGTCTTTTAATTATTTAATCAATTAATAATAATTAACAACAATGAAAAATAAATTACCTTGATTTTGTAATTCACTACACAAATTAAAATGAAAGAGAAGAAACAAATTTTTCTAATCAATTTAGACTATTTTCGCCAATACATAAATAGTAAGAAAGAAAATTAAAAGATATCTGATAATTTATTTGTATAAATAAATGATAGTTTAGAAGAGTGATAACAATATCAACTGGATACTTTTGTTGGGATAATGGGCCACGCTAAAAAATCAAAATTAAAAAAAAAAAAAATTTTTTAATTGTATTAGGAATAAAAACAAAAAATTGTAGACTAGTTAATAATTATAAAGCTAAGAAATCATTTTTAACAACCATTAAACAAGAAACTATCAGCTAAATATTTGAAGTGTATATGATCGAGTTGTATCTATGTACTGCAGGCTTGAATGAGGTTTGAAATGAGAAACGCTTCAAATATCCCGCGCACATGCTTGGCATTCCACACGCGCACTGTTACTGAACTAATAGAAACATGTGAAGTTAGAAGAAAGAGTGCAGTCAACAAAACACAAACAACCTAACCTTCAAGTCTTGTGAGGTCTTACTTGTAATTGAGTCGCTTGGAAGTAATAATTTTAAAAATTATAAATCAATTGAATGTAATTATTATAGATTACCACTTTTAAACAATTCTTTGATGCTCGAGGTACATTTTCATGGGAATTATAGATTAATAGTGGCAGTGTAGAGGTTTGTTTATGATGTACGTCTACTGTTATAGAATTTAAGTACTCAAAGTGATTATGAAATTTTTATTGACAAATATCTCCGATAGTATCAGTCTGAAAGAAAACTATATTTATTTTTTATTTCCTGTAAAATAAGAAATTCTAACCGAGGGTATCTTCTTCTATAGGGCGGCGGTTAGAGTTAATACAATAATTATTATGGGTGTAAATCAATTTTTATAATTGCCGAAACAATTATTGCAATCTTAATCGACTAAAAGTAAACAAATCAAAATCTGAAAATTTTTTCAAGCTTTTATCGATTGTTACATTTATTTTTTAAGTTGTTTGACTAAATTTTTATCAGAAACTAATTGTTTATTGAAATTACAGATTCTGAAGAGACGAAACAAACAAATATTCGAAGCCATTAAATGTCAAATATTTTAATCGAAACAAGATCAACTTCACTGGCTGACTTACTTCAACGATCTCAAGTATTAGTCAATACCATAGGATGTTGAAAGGACAAACTTTACAAAGTAACTCTTCGCTTAAGTGATATTTTCCGCAAGGAAGATCTCATTGGATATGAAGTTCATCAGCAACGAGGAAGAAATCGTTCGTGGCGCGAACCGAATTGTAAAAATACCGTTGCGCATAAACGCTAAATCACATTGAGTGATTGTTAGGTTCATAATCAGCCTAACATGACTAATTATGTGGGGGCTATCAAAAGGTGACCACCAGAATTCTAACAAAATAAGTACTCTTCAGTTGAAGTATCTCAATACAAATATTGGAGACAAATGCCGCTAAGTTACTACTACTATTGTCAAGCTGAATTAAGCATCCACCAATATAATGAGCTACACTCACTTAAAAAAAATTTTTATCAATATAAATCACTTTCTAATGATCCGCATTATGAATTCTGTAAAATTTAAAGGAGCAACTCTGAGTTCAGAGTACAAAAAAAAAACAAAGTTCATTATATCACGCAATGAATATTAATGGAACATCTAAGTATTTACATTATAGTGTTGAAATTATAATTAATTAACAAGAAAGGTATAAGGTAAAAATGGTAAGTATAAAAAAAATTAATAAAGACGCTGAAAATGATCGAAATAGGTAAAGTCTTTTCTAATACAGAATATTTATAGATGAACAAAAACACTAACATTTATTCTCTTTTCACGTCAACAGGTGTAGCAAGTATTAAAGAGTGATCACTCGGTATCGACGACAGACAGTCCTCGAAACATACGAAGACTATCATTTATTGAATTAGTAAAGCTTGAACCGTAAGTCAACTAAAACATTATTAATAACAAGTAAGTGAATATTTTCCAAAGTGAAAAGAGCAACGATTAAATAGTATAAGAAATTATCATGAAAAAATAGATGTATTTATGCAAAAATTATTGAATGAAATCAGGAATAAGTATGTATTCGTGAGCGAATTGGCAGATTGTTTTTTTAATTGTTGTGTGTGCACAGCTGGTGAAATTAAGAATTGCTTTTGAAAAATATTTTTTTATTGACAAAATTATTAAATCAGATTAACAGTAAATGTGCGATTGTAGACGGAAACAAAAATAATTAAACAAACTTTGATAGCTGCAGAGATGGTAGAATGGAAATATATAGTTAAAAATGCCGTTACTTTAAAAGTTATTGAATCGAATAAATGATCAATGTGCACTTGCGGATAAATAAAGTAAGTAATGTCTTGAATTATTATGAATGACGGGGTGTTGAGATAGAAAATTAAAGTTGAAAAATATTTATTTGTTGAGAAAATTTAAATAAGTATTAACATAGTTAAACAAAAAAATTAATTTTTGAATTTATCTAGAAAGTGAAAAAGTGTTAGAACTAAAAGTCAAATATAAAATGTATTTCATTTATTAGAAAAAGTTATTACGTAGTAGTTATTAGTACGTAGGTAGTAAATAAATTTGAAAAATTGTTTTCAATGAAAAAGGGTGTGACAGGAAGTTAAATTTAAAAATTATTGAAAATTGCCATAAGAAAAAAATAGATAGAGCTGAAAATCAAAATTAAAATATATTTTATGTATAAAAAAATTGAATTGATGTTAAGTTGGTGACTTGAATAGTTCAATGTTTAAATTGATTTATTTATTAAAAGTTTGTTATACTAAACAAAAAAAAATTGGAAAATCTGCAACTTAAAAAAGGCAACCGAATAAATTTTAAAAATTATAGTTGAAGAAAGAGAAAGGTCTAACAGAAAATAAAATTCACAAATTAATTCAAGTATTGAAATATTATAATCGGTGCACACGTAGTTCGATGAAAATTATTCGAGAAATATTCAAAATATTATAAATTTATATTAGTGTGGCAGTGGTGAGGTAAAAATTATCTTAGGGAATTTAATTATACATTAAAAAATTAGAAAGTCGGATAAAAAATAACTGTGCATTAAAAGGCAAATAACTAAATAAAATCGAAAAATTGTAGAAGTTGAGAAAGTGGTAGAAATGAAAATCAAATTTCAAAACTTTCAATAGATTTAAAAATTAAAGTTGGTGCAGAGGTGGTGAGATAACAAGTGAGTTCTTTAAATAAAAGAATTATAAAAAAATTTCCAAAATATAAAAAAAATATTACGAAGCTCACAAAAAAAAATCAAACAAATTCGGGAAATTATAATGGTGAGAAAGTGATGTAACAGAAAAAACAATTTAATAATTATTAAAAATGATTGTAAAAATTAGTGTAAGTAAGAAAGAGACAGAGCTGGAAATCAAAATTAAAATATATTTCATGTATTGAAAAACTCAAATTAATGCTAAGTGGGTGACCTAAATAGTTGATTTTTGAATTAATTTATTTATTCAAAATTTTTCATATGCAGAAAAATCAAATTCTGCACCCTTAAAAAGACAACCAAATAAATTTTAAAAATTTTCAGTAAGAGGGAGAAAGAGAAAGAGAAGTGTAACAGAAAATTGAATTCATAAAATAATTCATGTATTAAAATATCATAATCGGTGCGCAGGTGATGTAATGGGCAATTATATTCGAGAAATAGTCGATATATTAAAAACTTATATTATTGCGAAGATGGTGAGGTGAAAAAATATCTTTGAAAAATTAATTATTTATTAAAAAGTTAGGGAGTCGGATGAAAAATAACTGTGCATTCAAAGGCAGATCACTAAATGAAATTGAAAAATTGTATGAGTTGAGAAAGTGGTGGAATTAAAAATCTAATTTGAAAAATGTTCGAGAAATTTAAAATTTTTATCGTTCCAAAGGTGGTAAAATAACTAGTGAAATTTTCAAACAGAATAAGTTAGTAAAAAATTTCCAAAATTAAAACAAAATATAACAAAACTCGCAAAAAAAAAACAAACAAATTCGAAAAATTGTAGTTGGTGAGAATATGGTGTAACAGAAAATTAAATATTATTTTTACTGAAAATAATTGTAAAAATTAGTAAGTGAGGAAAAGACCGGACTAAAACTCGAAATTAAAATATATTTTATGTATTGAAAAAATAAATCGATATTAAGTGGGTGATTTGAATAGTCCAATGTTTAAATTGAGTTATTTATTAAAAATTTATTATACTAAACAAAGAAAATAAGAAAATCTACACTCTCCAAAAAAAATTAAAACCAAACTTCCAAGAAAAAATCAAATAAATTCAAGAAATCGTAGTCTGTGAAAAAGTGGTGTAACAGAAAATTAAATTTAATAATTTTTAAAAATGAATGAAAAAATTATAATCGGTGCACACGTGATGTTATCAATAATTATAGTCGAGAAATATTCAAAATGTTAAAAATTTGTATGATGCGTAGGTGGTGAGGTGAAAAACATTCTTTGGAAATTTAATTATACATTAAAAAATTAGGAAGTTGGATAAAAAATAACTCTACATTCAGAAACAGGTAATTAAATAAAATCGAAAAATTGTAGAAGGTGAGAAAGTGGTGGAGTTAAAAATTAAATTTAAAAATATTTTTTAAATTCAAATAGCTGTACTGATGAGAGGTGGAGTAATGAAAAATTATGTTACGAATGTATTTACTTATTCAAAAATTATAAAATTGAATATCTAATGACTATGCAGTCGCGTAAAATGATTGAATATAATAAAAGTAGTATAAATAATAATTTTAGTAGTTGAGAAAGTAGCACTATTGGATATCAAATTTAAAATTTGTTCCATGTAATAAAAATCTAAATCATTGCAGATGTCGTCAGATAGAAAATTATATTTCAACATTTAGCGATACATTAGAAAATTATGAAAATAAGTAAACAACAGTGCATGTAATAAAAATTTAAAACTGATGCGAAGGTAAAGAGCTATAAAGTATCCGAACAAAAACAGTTTCACTGTAAAAAAGTCGCGCCAAGTCCACGTTCATAAGACTATTAGGAAAAAAAAATTTTTTTTTTCTTTACAAAAAGATACAAAATAAAAAAATTAAAAAATCTAAGTAACCGATATGATTGTTTATGATTCTCGGAAATTAAAAAAAATTTTATTGTAAATTTAAAAATAAAAAAAAATTTTAGAACGTATTTAGTGTGCGTGGTTGCAAAATATATTACTTTTAATGAAATTCGTAAAATCTATTCACTAGGATTTTAAAAAAATTGAAATACACAATGACGCACACCAAGTACGTTCTAAAAATTTTTTTTTAATTTTTAAATTTACAATAAAATTTTTTTTAATTTCCGAAAATCATAAACAATCATATCGGTTACTTAGATTTTTTAATTTTTTTATTTTGTATCTTTTTGTAAAGAAAAAAAAAAATTTTTTTTTCCTAATAGTCTTATGAACGTGGACTTGGCGCGACTTTTTTACAGTGAATATGTTTTTGTTCGGATTTTAGTATTTTTTGTAATTATAATGAAAATTTACAATTGATAACAACTTAAATCTCGTGTTGACTGCATTTTTTACTGCAAACTATCCCCTTGAAGCTACAGTTTATGTAGATGTAATTCCAGTGCACCCTGGCGGCCATAGATGCAAGCTACGAATCACTTTTTTTTACTGTAGTTGCGTGTCTAGGAAGGATTACTACACATATTCATTTTATCTAGTCTGTAGCGCTGATATTCCCCATCGAAAAAAAGTCAGGATCGAAATTTCTGGGCTTACTATAGTTTGTGCTGATAAAATTTAATAATTTAAAGTAAATTAAGTGTTATAATTGATTATAATTAATCAATTTCAGTAAAATAAAGTATAAATTACTTTTATAATATATCATTTTGGAAAAAGGAGAACCATATAATTAAATTAAATTTTGCAACCTCGAAATACCGTTCTGCTTACAGTAAACACAGTCGGTAGTCTGGCGCTCCGTTTACAACGGGATTTTTGAACGGAACTTGGCGCCAGATTCTACCGAATCTGTGGATATTTTAAATTGTTATTTATTTAACATTTATTGATTACAAAAAGAAAAAAGATCTCTGAACTTGAAGGTACAAAAACTTAATAAAATTCAAAAATTGTAATAGGTGAGCGAGTGGTGAAACTTAAATCATATTTAAAAATATCTGAAAGATTAGAAAATTATGATGATTTTGAAAGATAATAAAATTAAAATTTGTAATATAAAATTTTATTTTGAATAGAAAAATATTTTTAGTTATTAAAAAATTTTTGGATGAGTAATGGTGGAACTAAAAATCATATTTAAAAAATATTTCATGCTTTAAAAAATCTTAATTGTTACGGAGGTAGTAAGCCTAAAAATTAGATGTTGAAATTGAAAATTATTCATTTAAAATTGAATAAATGAAACAAAACGATAACTCTGCAAAAATTTTAGTTAGTGCGTAGGAGGTGAAATGAAGAGTGAAATTTCAAAATTTTATATCTTATTAAAAAATTTTGAAGTCAAATAAACAATAACTGTGCACTCACGGGTGAGTAACAAAATTAAATGGAAAAACAGTTGTAAGTAAGAAAATGACAGAACTGAAAATCAAATATAAATAATATTCAATAGAATCAAAAACTTTTATTGGTGCAGAGTTGGTGAAATGGAAAATTTAAAAACTATTTTTGAAAATTCAATAATAAGAATTGTTAAATTAAACTATCAGTGACTGTACACTCGCATGAAATAACTTAATATAATGAAAAAAATTTTAGCAGGTGAGAAATTAGCAGAACTGCAAATCAGATTTAAATATTTCTTATATTTATCTCGCTCTTTTTTCACTTTTAATAAATTGATTATTAAATCTTAAATTGTAAACATATGTGGATAGTTTTAAAAATGATTATTATTAATCTTCCCAACAATGGAGAGTTCCGGGTAAAAAAATTACTTACTGACTACTACTATCTGAGTCTTATAGACATTAATTTATTTGCAGATGTTTTTAATTTCATCGACATAATCTACAAATGTTATGATCGGGAGAATGAATTCACTTGAGTGAAGTATCTTTGAAGAAACTTGTAAAACAGATCACATTCCTTGGAGCGTTTTATAAAAACGTTACGTGAGAAAGGTCGTATTTTTTAAATTTCGGATTTACTCTTTTGGTACGTCGAATAAACGTAATTTATTATTTAAATGAACTTCGATAAGATTTTTTAAATTATTTTCTCATGTAAAATTCCGCATATAAAATTTTTTTATTATTCAGAACACCTTTTATTTATTTAAAAGTGCATTGAGAAATCAATTTGATTTCGATATAATGCTGTTCCGAAAATTATGTTTTTTTTTTTGCATGTATATTGCTAGGAATTTCACATATTTTTATGCAAATTGCGGACAAAAAATTTAAAAGTTTTTCTTTTTGAACACCTTTTACAAAAATAAAAATGCGTTGAGAGATCAATAAGATTTGAAAACAACGCCGTTCAAAAAAATGATCTACTTTTGCATAAATTCAAATCGTTTATTTGCATTTTAAAAATATAAATACTACGAATTATATTCGTGAATTTTTCATTGTAAACAAAAAATCGGGTTGCATAGTATTTCCATTCTAATATAAGAATTATATTTTTACAATAAATTCTTTGAATCTTTTGAGTTTGAGTTTTGAATTGTCAAAAGATCGAATTTTTTTGAAAAAAATATACGTCCGTTAAAAAAAATATTTTTTTTTTTCTAAAAAAATCACAATATAGATTTTTTCACTAACGGAGCATAAATTTCTGAATTTTCATTGAAATACATATTTTATAGCACGTCTTTGTATTTCAAATTATTTTGATCCGAATGATTTCTCTCATATATTTAAATATTTTATTCAATTATAGAGTGATTTGGAATGAACATTTATTACCTACTTACTTTGAATTGGTTGTCGATGTAATAAATAATTTTATTACTTTGACGTAAAATCATTTTTATCTCCCAATTATTTTAGTTGAAAAATACTAACAAGTGACATTGATGACGCTTACCTACAGTATAAATTTAATCGATAAGATCAATTATTTTTAAATCAATATTTTGCCGCTGGTGGCGATTGCTGTTACTGGTGCAAGTATGGCGTCTATTCTACAGCTTCTTAAATAATAGTAAGAACAGTTATTAAAAAAAAATTATTAAATGAAATTATACGAAGTAGTTACTTTTCTATAAATGAAAAGTGACAATTCTTAATTTGAGATGTACTCAATTATAATCATTTATTTATTCTTAGTTGTAGAAAAAGTAATTATTTCGTTGAAATCAAATGAATTGAAAAAAAATACATTTCATAACTGTATTCTGTCAACAAATTATATTATCTAGACCTAAAAAATTTTTTGCAGTTATAAGTTCTATTTTAATTATGAAATATTATGTAATATTAGGTAATATTATGTAATAATGCAAAATAACTGACTGATGTTGAATTAACTAAAATTGATTTATTAGTGTTACTACCACGTGCAGCGAAGTCTGTAGAGTCGACACTTTCACGCCGGTGACCCTGGTTCGATTTGGAACGTGAGGAAAGATTTTTTCAAGATAATCAGGTGTAATCGCGAGCTACGATAATGTAAGGTTGATAATAAACCGTAAAATCACGAATGCCATTGAAATTTAATTTCATTTCTAAATGAAATTCTCATTTTTTAGTCCTGGCAAATTACTTTCCCAAGTCTTGGTCCGAGCCTTTGGCCATTTGTTTCACATGAATCAGCCCAAGCCTTTCATTTTGGTTTCCCAAGGCTTAGCCCCAGCCTTGTTTATATGTTTTTCAAGGCGTGGAGACATAGTTATCATCCTAGGCTTGGACCGAGAATGGGCCGAATGATTAGCCAATGCTCGAGCCAAGCCTTGCCTAAAGCTTGTGACGCTTGGCCCAGGCTTGGTCCAAGCCTTACCCAGTTGTTCTTTACTACCTGGAAATCTTCGATTTTGTCACATTTGAATTCATCTTAAAGAACTAAGCAGTCTAGATCGCAGTATTTGATGTCTTAAACAGGATTATAGATATAATTTTTCAAAATTCGAATGTTTGATATTTCGTAACAAATTCGTCAGATCCGTCGATTTTCTAACTTTATGTAAATCTTAATCTTGTCGATCTTATCCTGATCTCGATCGGGATCAAGATCAAGATCAACACCAGATTAGGATAGAGTAAAAGATCTAGATCGAGATCTAGAAAAGCATCGAGATTGATCTAGATTTAGATCGAGATCCAGTCCTAGATAAAGATCTAGATTTAGATCGAGATCTAGTCCTAGATCAGAATCATGTTTAAGAAATAGATGTTGATCTAGATCAACCAGATCTATATGTTGACTAAACCAAAATCTAGATGTAGATTTTAGATTGTAGATCAATAATATTCTGATATAGATCTAGATCTAGATCAACAAAATTAAGACATCGATTTAGATCTAGATCAACAAGATAGAGATATATATTTATATCAAAGTCAACGAAATCAAGATCAAAATCAGGATCAAAATCATGATTTACGTGTTAATCTAGATATAGATCTAGATCCTGATCTAAATCTCGTTCCTGCTGATCTCGATCTCGATCTTGTAGATCTAGATCTTGATATTAATGCTGATCTAGATCTTGATTTTGATAATATAGATCCACGTGTAAATCTAGATCAACAATATCGAGATCCAGATCCGGATCAAGATCAAGATCTAGATGAGGATCAAGACCTGGATCTAGATCTAGATCAATAACTTGATCTTTTTGATCCTAATCTAGATCTTGATCTTGTTGATCTATTCTCGATCTTATTGATCTGAATGTACATATAAATCTCAAACATGATCAATATTTAGTACTGGATTTCGATCTTAATTTACATCTGGATCTTGATGCTATATCAAGATCTAGATCACGATCAAGATCAAGAGAGATAGAAATTTAGATTAAGATTTAGATCTAGATCAAGATTTAGATCAAGATCAAGATTTAGATCAAGATCAAGATCTAGATCACGATCAAGATAGATATTGATCTAAATCGGGATGAAGATCTTTATCTTGATCTTGTTAAACTAAACCTTGATCTTGTTGATCTAGATCTTAATATTATTAATCTAGATCCATATATAGATCAAGATGTTGATCTTCTTGATCTAGATCTACATCTAGATCTACATCTAGATCTTGATCAAACAGGATTACAGTCCTGATCTACATCTAGATCAAGATCTTGATTTTGATCTAGATTAAGATCTTGATTTTGATCTGGATCGAGATCTTGATTTTGTTCATCTGGATCTCATTGGCGTTAATCTAGTTCGACATCTAGATCCTGATCTTGATCCTGATCTCGATCTTGATGTCGTTGATCTAGATGTAAATCTAAGTCAATTTTGTTGAACTTGATCTAGATCTAGATGTAACATCATCCTGATTCAGGACTTGATCTCCACTAAATCTCGATCTTTATCCTAGGACTCGATCTCGATCTAAATCTAGATCTTCATCTAGGACTGGATCTCAATCTTGATCTTTATCCTGATCTAGATCATGATCTTGATCTAAATCTTGATCGTGATCGTAATCTAGATCTCGATCTAAATCTTGATCATTATCGTGATCTTAACAAGATCTTAGATAGATCGAGATCAAGATCTCGATCTAAATCAGGATCAAGATCAAGATTCCAATCAGCATCAAGATCAAGATCTACATTTATATCGAGATCCAGTCATAGATGTAGATCTAGATTTAGATAAAGATCCAGTCCTAGATCAGGATCATGTTTAAGATCTTGATCATGTTTAAGATCTAGATCATGTTTAAGATCTAGATCTATATTATCAAAATCAAGATCTAGATTAGCATTAATATCAAGATCTAGATCTACAAGAGATCAAGATCAGCAGGAACGAGATTTAGATCAGGATCAAGATCTATATCTAGATTAACAAGATCAAAGTCTAGATCAACAAGATCGTGATATAGATCAACAAGATCGAGATCTTATTCATGATCAAGATTATATGATCTAGATGTACATCAATTCATAAAGATAAAGTTGATGATCTAGATCAAGTTATTTGATCCTGATCTAGATTACGATCTGAAGGACTTTTATCCGGCCGAGGACATAAACGACTACCAAACTGCTTATCAGGATAATTTTAAGGACTTTGAGCAGGAAAACAAACAGGAGAATGTCCAGGCTATTGATCAGTATAATAATAAGGACTTATCAGGTGGAGTACGAGTCCAAATTTCAGCGTGCTTATCAGATTAATAATAAAGACTCATATCAGATGGAGTACGAGAGTAATTACCAAGCTTCCTATGAGGATAACTAATATTATATTATAATGACTGCATTATTATCTATAATAAAAATTTTATTTACATGAAATTTATAATGGCAGTGAACAAATCTATATATATATATATAGGAGACTTTTATAGATATAGATATAGTCATTCATCACGATATCTCTGGAACTATAAGACCTAGAGACTTTAAATATGGCAGGAATATTCCTTTTGCCAAGTAGAGGTCAGCTAAGAACGGATTTCACGAAATTCCACCCACAAGAGGGGGTTGCGGGGGTGTTCACGAAAAAAAATTCATATTTTTCAATTATAGCTTTTAATAGTTCAAAACTTGGTCAGAATGTTTCAAATTACATTTAGAAATTTTTTAAAAACGAATTCTGTGACATTCCACCCCCCTGGCGTGCCCGTGCGTGGGCGTTAAATTAAGAAAAAATTCGTAAATTTCAATCTATAGCTATGAATACTTTGAAACATGGCCGGAATGCTTTTTTGGCGTTTTTGAGCTGTAAAGAATGAATTTTATGGAATGCCACCCTCACAAATCCTTGCGTGGGCGTTAATTAAAAAATTATAAAATTCAATTCCTAAAGGATAATAAGAAAGCATTAAATATAAAAAAAATTAAAAATTTTTATATAAGGTAAAAGCCCTATTAGATGATCATGTACCATTATATGATCACTCTATGTATTTGTATACCTATATTTGTAAATATAGATATACAAATACACGGAGTGATTATATACTGGTACGTGATCATCTATCGGAGCTTTTACCTTAATAGCTTAGAACATATTTTGTTCTTACATTTATAAATTTATAAATATATAATTCTTACATTTATACATTTATAAAAAATACAGATCCCAATATTCTTTATTTTTTGATCAAGATTATTATTATTAAAAAAAAATTCAAATCTTTATAGAATTACATAATTAAATTGAATTGATATTTTTAATAATTATGATTTTAACTTTTTCCATTTTATTTGCAATTCTTGCTGCTTTGCAAGCCTCTTTAATTTTTCTTCATTTAATTTTTTAATTATGTCCTGCAATTCATTAAAAAATTTAAATGTGTCGTGAAGTGCTCGGAGGAAAGATCCCTATAATGAAGATAAAAAAAGTTAGTGTATGTAAAATTCATATCTGTATATTTTACTGTAAAAAATATTTAAATAAAAAAATGACAATTACATTTCGCGCATCATCGTACGCTGCAGCGAATGATTCTTGATGAGATTCTCTAAACTCAATGGCTTCGTGAATTCGCCCATCTCTTAAAAAAACTTAAGTTATGGTTGTGCAGCCAACAATGTAGATCCCATTGACTTGGTCGACGTAGTCTGTAAAAAAAAAAATAATAAATTATGATTGATGATCACAAGTTTTTTTAACTAACTAATAAAATATAAAATAAAAATTTTAATTAATATATATATATAAGAGATTTCCACCTATATAGTCACTCATCACGATATCTCTGGAACCATTAGAGCTAAAGACTTGAAATTTGGTAGGAATATTCTTTTCACCGAGTAGAGGTCAGCTAAGAACGGATTTTACGATATTCCACCCCCAAGAGGGGTTGCGGGGGTGTTAATTGAAAAAATTCACATTTGAAAAATACAGCTCTTATAGGTATTAGTCAGGATATTCTTTTTGGCATGTTTGAATTTACTAAGAACTAACTTTATGATATTAAATCCTAAGGGGGTTGTGCGGGGGCGTTAAAAATATTAAAAATTTGTATCTTCCAATCTATTGCTTTAAGAGGGTATTATGGTCTAGAAATTTGAAAAAATCGATTTTTTTTTTTTGCATATTTTCAAAGTTTAGACCCTTAAAAATATGTCCTTATATGGATTATTCAAAATTCGAATTATTTTCGAAGATACAGTCGATTTTGTGACGCAGCATCTAAGCACTCTTTCTTGAGCACTCGTTCTTTCCAAGAACTCTTTTGTTTTCGACATAAGCCTTGATATATATTCAATATATATTTTTATACTTCTATATATACCTTTATACATACTTAATATATACTAGGAATATACATACTAAATATACCAGGAACTGTTCAATGCGAAAGTTATAATGTTGATATTTATTATTTATTATTCTGTTCAGTTTAGTTTCAATCTTGAAGCGAAGTAGACAAGTGCTCTGTGAATAGTTTTGTGAAATAATAAATTTTGTTTTTTTTATTTGCTTAAAAATGGATAGAAAAAGTGCGCGGGGGAGCAGTAGTCGTCCAGATAGGCACAAGAAGAAACGATTTTCATCAAATCAATTTACCGCTGAAAAAGATTGTAGTTATACGAGTGCTTCCGCAGCAAAGTTAAAAAAGTTTGGAGATGAGGAAATAGTTATTAACAAAAATTTTGGGTACTGTCTTCTGGAATTTTTCTCAGTTTTTCAAACTCTCTCAACTTTAATTGTGTGTGCTACCTGCAAAGAAGAAATTAAATTTTCTCAAACGGCACCACGCGGTTTAGGATTTAAAATTACATTACAGTGCAGTTGTGAAAATGTTCGATACATTCAATCATGTCCGTTGGTGAACAAAGCTTATGAAATTAATCGCCGGATTGTTACAGCAATGAGACTTTTAGGAGTAGGAAGAGAAGGAATAAATATTTTTTGTAGTGTCATGGATATATGCAAAGGTTTATGTATCAGTACTTACTACAGTTGTCTTGATAATTTACATACAGCCGCAAGTGCAATTTACGATCAGCTAATATCAAAAGCTGTAAAAGAAGAGCAAGAATTATTATCAGAATTTGAGCCTAATGAAAATCCAAAACACTTGACGGTTTCTGGAGATGGCACCTGGAAGAAGCGAGGGTTTACTTCACTTTTTGGCGTTACAACCCTTATTGGTAAATACAGTAAAAAAGTTATCGATACTGTCGTAAAATCTAGTTTTTGCCAAGGCTGTTGCCAAGGCGATTTACTACATCGATGTTTGGGATCCAAAACTCAAAATAACAATGAATCGCTCAATTCATTATTATGGACTTTTGCTCCCAAGCATATTCACGCTGGATCTCAAACAATTCAAATTGCGAATTATTTAGCTGTTGCCATTTTTAATGAAGGTTATTTACCCATCTTAAAAATGATGGAACTTATGGGCATCACCGTTGGTACTGAAGATCATTCATTTGCTATCAGACGTAACGAAGTTCGGATTGAGCGCTCTGAGCTACGAGCTACTGCTGCTTCCAAAGAAGGCAGAACAGCTCGATTAGCTGAAAGAACTTCACAAAACATCGAATATGAAGTTGAGGAAGGCCCAATGTATGGATCTGGAATCGCCAATTAATCCAAAGTGAGTATTGAATGTTATTATACGAGTTATTCTACTATAATTGTTTCTCAAACTTTAAACGCGTTTTTCTAAAAACTACTTTTTTTGAAGTGGTTGACATGATATCTCAAGTTCTACCCGACCGATTCTTTTGAAATTTGGTGGGAATCTTTTTTATTATCTCTCTATCGCGTCTGCCTTAAATTTTAGAAAATTTCAATTTGGAGTATTTTTAAAAAATTCGAAAAGGTCAAAAAAAGGGGGTAAAAAAAAATTGATATTTCATGTCGACGCCATTTTGTAAATTTTTTTTTTTTTTTCTTGACTAAGGTCAACGCGATAGCGACATCTTTACAGATTGAGAATTTTTCAAATTTTTTTGTTTCAGATCACTACAAGGGCTGGACTCATGTCAACCAAGGTGCACCGTTTTTTTTGTAGCCCCCACTTCACCGACCTGTAATTTGTCCAATTTCTCATTTTTTTTTTTTTTCAATTTTTTTTTTATATTCTCGAAACGTTAATAAACATCATATAAAAAAACCGATACTAAAAATGTTCTTAATTTTTTTTTTATGTTAGTTTGAAAAATGCCTAAAATTTAGGCTTCTAGACCAGAATACCCCCTTAAGAACTTTAAAACTTGGCCAAAATATTTTTTTTGGCATGTTTGAGTTTATCAAGAATTAATTTTATGATATTCAACTCCAAGAGGGTTGTGCGAGGGCGTTAAAAATTAAAAAAAAATGTGTATTCCAATCTATAGCTATTAGAACTCTGAAACTAGGCTGGAATAGAGTTCGGGAATAATGCCCTTAGAAAAAATGCATGGTGTAAAATAAAAATAAAAAAAAAGTCAAAATATTTAATTAATAGCTGCAATAGATCAAAACTTGAAACGATTTTTTATTTCGTCCTGTTAAACAACCAAGAATAAATACTTATAAATTTATACGTTAGTGTTTTTTTTTTTTTTTTAATAAAAAGGTAAATTTTAATTTTGACTTTAAAATAATATGACTAATTAATTTTTTACAATATTTTTATTATTCCATTCGGCTTTTAACTGTTGCTGCTTGACCATTCTTTGCACCTTTTCATTACTCAGCTTCTCCATTATCTTCATAAATTCCCAAAAAAACGTAAAGGCGTCATACAAGGCTCGATGGAAAGATTACTGTCATAAAATAAAAAAAAAAAGACTAACTTATTAAAATGAATTATAAATAATACTGTAAATAATAATAATGTAAAAAATACATGTAAATAATATTGTAAATAATTACATTTCGTGCTTCATCATAAGCTGCGCCAATTGATTCGCTACGAGATTCTTTGAATGACATAGCTTCATGAGTCCGCCCATCTCTCAAGAAAACCTTTACAACGGTTGTACAACCAACAATGTATGTTCCATTGACTTCTTCAACGTAGTCTGTGATAAAACAAAAAATTATTTAATATAATTTTCAATTTTTGATTTTTTAAAGCAATTTCTTGTTTAATTTAACTAAGAACTTTTTTCTTATTCAAATTTTTTTAATTAAAAATTATCTGAGGAGTGTATACATTTTAATTTTGACTTACCAATTATCTGCTTCTTGAGTTCGTGCGACCAATTATCATTCGTAAAAGCCATGTCTCCATGTATAATTAATGTTTCTAAATTTAAATTATCAAGATTCATTATTTTTTATAATTTTTATCGTTGTGTAATGATTTATAGATTAAATATTTATTTTTTATAGATTTTGTTGATTTAATATTCATTTTTGATATATATTTATGTTTTTTATTTATATTTCTATTTTATTTATTTATTTTTAAAATAGCCTTGAAGTTATCTCCAAAACAAATGAATTATTTAACTTCATTAATATTTTTTTAATGTGTCAAAGTTTTAAAGAGAAAACAGGTAGCTGTCAAACGAATTATTTTCTAAAAGTGATTTAATTGATAGTTAAAGTGAAATTAATTAATATTATCATGTGAAATGATCATTTAATAAAATTGATTAAAATTGTTCAGTGAAATTATCATCACGAATAATTTAGTGACTTTAATCAACAACTGGACTATCGATACATCATGTGAAATGATCATCGAATGATAAGTTTTTCATTAATTAATATTTTCTTGAATATTTAAATATTTTCATTGCTGCTTGGGATTTTCCAGAAATTAATTTATTATCATAAATAAAAAAAAAAAATTTATTAGTTGATATAGCGTTCATCCAATTTTTATTTGAATATAATAATTCGATAATACTCAACTCATTGATCAAAGGTCATTTCTTGAAAGTTTTTTTTAATATTTAATAAGTTATTATTTGATTTGATTAATATTATTTTATTTATGATGATATTTTAATTTGAATGAATTATTCTGTTATAATCATTTAAAATTTTCCAGTTGCATGAATTTTCTTTCGGTATTTAATCGATTATTAATTCATTGATTGATATTATTTTGTTTATTATAATACTTTATTTTGAATTAATTATTCTGTTATCTTTCAATTCTTACTAATTGTATTACATTATTTACTTTTCACAATCTTTTCATCATATTTAATAGGTTATTATTGATTGATTGATATTATTTGGATAATGATCATAATTTAGTTTAAATTAATTATTCTATTAATATTTTATACTTACCGGTTACATATCATAATTTACTTTTTACAATTTCTTTTACCCATACAAATTTTTACTGCACACTAATGGAATCGAGCATTTCTTTCGAAATTATTGAAATTCCCGGCGACGGCGCGTGTCTTTTTACACGCTTTTTATTAGCTTCACTTGTATGTCAGTTTGTCAGTTTGTCAGTTTGTCAGTTTGTCAGTTTGTCAGTTTGTCAGTATGTAACTCTCCTTCGCATAAAGAGACTACCATAAAATGATATTATTTAAATTTTGATTATTATCAACCTAGAACCCAGGTGATGACCTTCCTAGTCATCCTCTGATGACCATCCCGAAGTTATATCTCGAAACCAGGTGTTTTCCTCCGTAGGTTTTCATCGGGAATGGCACAGATAAACCTGTACATCAACCCGGAATCCTCTGATGACCATCCCGAAGTTATATCTCGAAACCAGGTGTTTTCTTCCGTAGGTTTTCATCGGGAATGGCACAGATAAACCCGTACATCAACCCGGAATCCTCTGATGACCATCCCGAAGTTATCTCGAAACCAGGTGTTTTTCCTCCGTAGGTTTTTACACGCTTTTATATTAGCTTCACTTGTATGTCAGTTTGTCAGTATGTAATCTCTCCGTGGGTAATTTGCGCGCCTGAATATTTTTGATAATCAACAAATAATAGTTTAAAAAACTAAAAATCACGCTTTTATAAATAAACCAAACTAAAAGTGAAAAATAAATAATAGTTTAAAAAAACTAAAAACACGCTTTTATAGAAAACCAAACTAAATAAATAATTTTTTAATAAATTTTAAGGCAATTAAGAATAGTGTTAAAAATTTCAATAAATATGAAATAATAATAGTGTAAATAAAAAATGTATTTTATTTTAAAAAGCGTGGGGTGCATGGTGTCAATAGTTATAAAATATTTTATTGACAGATATGAGTAGAGTGATTATCATTTGATATCTTAAAAGCACCCCACGCTTTTTTAAAATAAAATACATTTTTTATTTCTGACTATTAATTTATATTTATTGAAATTTTTAACACTATTCTTAATTTAAATTTATTAAAATTTATTTTCTATTTTTTAGTTTGGTTTTCTATAAAAAGCGTGTTTTTAGTTTTTTTAAACTATTATTTTTTCTTCATTATCGTTTTTATTGTATAACACAGTGTCCTTTAGTGATCAAATAAGAAGTGAAATTGTGCTTTACGCGTTTAAAAACCTGCCAGTTTTCCAAACCAGCAGAGATTCCAATGCTTTACCAATCAGTTAAATGGAGAACCTTATAGTAATAAACATTCGTACTTTGATGACATGTCGAGGCCCAACACGTATGGAACTCTTTGTGAAATCAAAGCGGCGGCAGAATTATTTACATATGAGTTTCAAGTGTACCAACATGGTCATCTAATAGTTGCGTTTGGAAAAGCAACAAATGGAATTAAACGATTAAGCTTTACTGGGAATTTTAATAAAGGTCACTTTGACGTTTTACTTTCATTGACTGAACCCATCAATAACGGTGTTTCTCAATCGGAAAGTATTGATAACGTTCAAGCATCTTTCACTCAACCATCACTTTCATCAAGGAGAGGACAAAAACGGCGAAGAAGATTTTCAGGTACAATTAGGTCTAAACAACTTAGAAAAGCTGCTTCAAAATATGCGGTAAATCATAAAGAAGTTCAGAGAAAGGCTGTTAAAAAATACAAAAAAAATCATCCTGAGATCCAAAAAAAAGCAGTTCAAACGTATGTTAATAATCATCCTGAAGTTATTAATAACGCTCAAAAAGATTATAAGACTAGAAATCCGCATGTTAATAAAGCAGCTACAGCTAAATACCATGAAAAAACAAGGACTAAATTATTGCCCTGGACTTCTAAGTGTTTATCTGGTTTTAAATACAATTGTCAAATTGATTATTCCAATGACAAAATTGTCAATCTTGGTCCCCGTTCTCCTTGCCAATGGTGTAATGCTTTGAAATGGAAAGATGAGACTCAAGGAATGTGCTACAGTAGTGGTAAAGTTCAACTTTCTAAGCTTGGCCTCCATCCTGAACCTTTACACAGCTTATTGACTCATCAGGATCCATTGTCAGAACATTTTCTAAAAAATACCCGTAAGTATAATGGATGTTTCCAAATGACATCTTTTGGAGCCAAAGAGGTAAGAGAAGGAAATTTTATGCCAACTTTCAAAGTTCACTGGCAGGTTTATCACAGAATAGGCAGCTTGATGTCTGAACCTAATCAAAAGCCTTCTTTTCTTCAAATATACTTTGTTGGTGATGAATGTCATAAAAGAGACATCCGTTGTAGAATTTATCCTGGCGTTTATCCGGAATTAGTTTATCAATTGCAGAAGTTGTTATATCAGCATAACAAATATCTTAAGGATTTTAAGGCTGCAATAGATTCAATTCCTAAAGATCAAAAAGACTTCAAAGTAATATTTAATGCTGACAGAAAACAGGCTGGAGAACATAAGGGCCGTTTTAATGCTCCTCAGGCGAAAGAAGTTGCAGTTCTCATTGTCGGACAGGATTTCGAAAAAAGAGACATTGTTCTTCACAGTAGAGACAATAAGTTGATGCGAATTAGTGAAACACACCGCTCATATGATGCTTTACAATATCCTTTGATGTTCTGTTATGGAGAAGATGGCTATCACATCAATATATCTAAGCGTGACGAGACGACTAAACTGCCTCTCGATAAGACAGTATCTGGTTCAGAATTTTACAGCTTAAGGATTATGGAGCGTGAGAATGAAGTGTGCTATTTATTGTTATAACAATATCGGAATTGTTATATCAATCTCGGAAAAGACACTTCTTCAGTTCGGTCTCCCCTCCCCATCACGAGAGGAAAGATTTATTTTCACCAATCGTCAATATCTGAAGGAATTGGCTCATGACACTACCTATATGAATGAATTTGTAGCTGAAAATGTTCCTAAGTTAAACGCAGAACAGAGAAAAGTTTACAGTAAAATTTTGAATTCGATTATTTCTAATTCTGAGCAATTATATTTTCTTGATGCTCCAGGTGGCACTGGAAAAACTTTTTTAATCAATTTGTTGCTCTCAAAAATTAGAAGTGAGAAAAAAATTGCTATAGCTGTTGCTTCCTCAGGAATTGCTGCGACTTTGATTGATGGAGGCAAAATAGCTCACTCTGCATTTAAATTACCTCTAAATTTGTGTCATTCTGAGTCACCACTTTGTAACATCTCTAAGCAAAGTGATATAGCTCATGTACTAAGAGAAACAATGTACTAAGAGAAACTCAATGTACTAAGAGAAACAAAAATAATTATCTGGCATGAGTGCCCAATGGCTCACAAAAAAGCTATTGAAGCTCTGAACAGAATGCTTCAAGGCATCAGAGGTTGCAACCAACTTATGGGAGTCGTAGTTGTTCTCTTGGCTGGTGACTTCAGACTAACATTGCCTGTTGTACCACGAGGAACACGCGCTGATGAAATTCAAGCCTGTATCAAGTCATCCTTTTTATAGCCTTCGATAAAAGTTCTATCTTTGACTATCAATATGCGTGTTCATCCAACCACATCCACAAGCTAAGGAGTTTGCGAAAGTACTCATTGACATAGGTGACGATATGATCCCAGAAGAAGACGGAAAAATAAATGTTTCTTGCATTCGTTGTGATATTGTCCCCGATTTAATCACCTTGACTGAAAAAATATACCCGTATATTGACAAGGCTGGAGAAAATTGCAGTTCATTGTTAAAAGAGAGAGCTATTCTCACTCCAACTAATGAACAAGCTAATTCTATTAATAACTTTTTACTGGAGCAACTGCCAACTGAGCAAGTAAGATATGAGTCGGTAGACACAGTAATGGAGGACGAAGACGTTGTTCACTACCCTGTAGAGTTCTTACATACTCTTAATCCACCAGGAATACCTCCTCATGTTCTTCATCTCAAGATTGGCACCCCAATAATTTTGCTCAGAGATTTAGACCCTCCAAAATTATGTAATGGAACTAGGCTCCAAGTCAAGATCTTACACAAAAATGTTATTGAGGCCACAATTATCACCTGAAAATATCAAGGAGAAACTGTATTCATTTCAAGAATTCCGTTAATTCAATCAGACTATCACTTTGAATTGAAACGTCTGCAATTTCCTGTTAAAGTTTGTTATGCTATGACAATTAATAAAGCACAAGGGCAGAGTTTGAAGATAGCTGGAATTGATTTAAGAAGCGATTGTTTCTCTCATGGTCAACTTTACGTGGCATGCTCAAGGTAAGTTCACCTGACAACTTAGTCATTCTTCAGCCAATTGGAAAAACCAAAAACGTCGTGTGTAAAGAGATTTTAAGTATTTAATTTTATACTTTTGAGAACACTATTAATTAATAAATATTTCTGAAAGTTTTAGATTTATAAATAACTAGCCGTTACCCGCTAAATTTATTCCAAAAAGTTATTTTTAAAAAACTGCATTTTTAATTTGTTAAAATTTATAGATGTTAATTTTTTTTAATAATTTTTTTTGCCATAATTTATTTGTTAAAACGCTATTAAAATTATTAAACATCTGCTAAATTAATTTTCATAGACGTGAACATGATTTCACCTAGAGATAGCCATAATTTATAGCTAAATTTGTCATTAAAGACAAATTTGGGAACTGGGGAAATAAAGGATAAAGGGGGGAGGAGGGACCTTACTCAGTAGGAATTTTTCGGTAACCGAAAAAATAATTCAGACAGCCCAAACTCAGATAGCCTGAATTTGAATTTTTCATATTTCTATATTTTTATAAATTGAATATGAATAACATATTTCAAACCCTGACATTCCTGCTCACATCTATCCATGGTGTAGACCTACTGGGGACCCCGCCATGTATAATAACGGGGACGCATCGCATGGCATGACACAGTACCTCCATGGTGATGTAAAAAGCTGTGTCAATCATTATTTTTAACTCATATAAATTTATAATGCCCTTATTTATTATCTGAGTGTGTAAATTTCATAAAATTCATTTATAATATAACTACTTACGTAATTAGATAACAAAATTAATATTTTTCGCGCCTGACGTATATTCTACGGCTAGTCTATCATAAAAATTCTTCGAAATGTCCTCCATTATTTTGGATATAACACCGAAGATGCTTGACGAAGTTCGTTGCGCAGTTATCGACCATTTCCTGTGTGATCTCACTCAGACAATCCGTGACTTTGTCGCGCAGAGTATCAACGTCTTCAATGGGATGACGGTAAACATTGGCGTTCACATGACCCCATACAAAATAATCTAACGGATTGAGATCTGGTGATCTTGGAGGCCAATTTATTATTCCACCTCGACCGATATAGCGATTCGCAAAATTTGCATGAAGCCATGCTTGAGAAGCTCCTGCTGTGTAAGCCGGAGCGCCATCTTGTTGAAACCACATTTCTTCATAAATCCACCGCGGAATTCCTGCTTCTCGACATTCTTGTTGTAAATGTTGATCGAGAAAAGCTACATATATTTCTGATCTTAAATTTTCTTCGAATTCATGAGGACCAACCTATATTAAGTTTTGTTGTTAGAACTTTACATATCAAAAATTAGTTATTATTATAATAATACAATTATTATAATAAATTTAATTTACAATCGTGCGTTGTCCAGAGTAGATTCCTGCCCAGATGTTGATAGAAAACCGGTCTTGGTGAATCCGAACAATAGTGCAGTGGGGATTTTCTTGAGCATACCAGTGGAAATTTCGGGTATTCCAAAACTTATTTCGGCCAAAGTCACTTTCATCAGTAAACAGAATTTATTTGAAAAAATCTTTATTGTTTTCATTGTTTTCAAAACGATTCAAGAGTTCCTGACAAAAAGCCATACGAACTGGATAATCCTCGGGCTTCAACTCTTGAACTCGTTGATAAATGATACGCGTGAAGCTTTTCATCTTTCAACGTTCGTTGCACGGTGACATAAGACAAATTCAATTGCTGAGAAACTCCACGAATACCGATCTCTGGATCGTCTTGAACAGCATCAATGATAGCTTCTTCGTTGTCATTATTTCGTGCACGACGTGGTGCACCAGCTTCTTGGTGATTTGGTAAAACATTACCAGACTCACGTAATTGGCTGACTGCACCAAGGATCACTGGAGAACTTGGATGCCGCCGATTCGGAAATCTCTCTGCATACCTGCGCCGTGCGTCAGCAGCATTACAATTTGCCATACCATACAGGAGGATCATATCGGCATATTCTTAAGCAGTATATTCAGCCATAATACAGATATTGTTTAAAAGAAATCGATTTATGAATATTTAAATCCTTCAGTGTTATTAGATGTAATGATAGATACACGGCGAATTAATTAATTGACATAAATAAAAGATGAGCGATCGCAACACGAACATAGCAGTAAGCGTACTCTTCTGTTGTAAATGAACGAATTAAAAATAGAAGACTAAAATGTAGGATACTAGCAAGATCATACGGAAGGACCATAAGAAGAATGAATAAAAGTATAATATGTAGATTTTGAACGCGTAGACAACTTAAAATACTCGGATGAATCAATTGATGATCAATTCTAGATTGTTAAAAAAAGAAAAAACGTTCTAAGAGTTAAATTGGGGGATAACATGAAGGCAAAAAAATTGAAAGCTTATTGCGATCACATTTAGAATAAATTTGAACGATTAAACCGAAGGAAAATCCTGAGGATGATTTTACTGGATAAAGTTAAGGTTAAACTGCAGGAATTAAAAAAAAAATTATAGGCTAGGTTTAGAAGGAATTGGTAAGATAATTAGAGAACAAAGTCAAGAAAAAGTAGCAGGATTATTTTCAGGATGAAATCCAGTTTGACTAGAAGAAATTAAAGCTATATTTTAAGGCTAGGTTTAGAAAACATTGGGAAAATTATTAAATGGTCCAGATCAACATGGATTATCAGGACTATTTCTTTGATAGTATTGAGAGGCTAGTTAGACAAAAGGACGATTTGAAAAATTATTGACAAAATAATATCCAGGTCAACCTTCAGGAGTAAAAATTATTTTATCTAGTTTAGATTAAACGACAATTGACCGGATATTCGAAAGGATACAATCTGGAGGCTAATAAAATCGAATTCAAGAAATTCTTTAAAGTTAATTATAAGAGTATAGCGGGGAATCGCTCATAATCTCGCACGTGGTTTCAATCGTGGCCTCGATCCTCGATCCTGATCCGGATCTTCATCCTGATCTGATTGAAATCTATATCTTGATTTCAATACTGATCTAGATCTTGATCTTGATCCTGATCGAAATCTTGATCTTGATCTTGATCTAGATCTCGATCTCCATTTTGATCCTATAACTATATCAGGATTAAGATCTTGATCTAAATGTAGATCTAGATCGACAAGATATAGATTTCAGATACATTACCAAAATCAAGATCTAGATCAACTAGATTGTGATATAGATCTATATCTACTTTAACAAAATTGAGACATAGATCTATATCTAGTTTAACAAAATTGAGACAAAGATTAAAATCTAGATTAACAAAATTAAGATATAGAGTTATATATAGATCAACGAAATCAAGATCGAAATCAGGATCAAGATCATGATTTACGTGTAAATTTAGATGGACGATATCGAGATCCAGATCAGGATAATCAAGATCTTAATCTTGATTAGGATCAAGATTTTGAATTTGATCAGGATCTTGAACTCGATCAGGATCAAGATAATGATCTAGATCAGGACTAGAATATAGGATAGATATCGATCTAGATAAAGATATAGATATCGATCTAGATCAAGATAGATTTCGATCTAGATCAAGATGTAGATCTAATCAAGAAAATCAAGATCTAGCAGTAGATCAAATCAACTAGAACAAGATCTAGCCGTAGATCAGATAAAAAAAAAACAAGATCTTGATCTAGCTGAAGGTCAAAATCTAGATGTAGATCAAGATCTAGATCAACACAATCAAAATCTTGATCTAAATGAGGATGATCTTGATCGTGATCTAGATCGTGATCTAGATCTTGATCTCGATCTTGATTTAGATCTTGATCTTGATCGTGATTTAGATCTTGATCTTGATCGTGATCTAGATCTTGATCTTGATCGTGATCTAGATCTTGATCTTGATCGTGATCTAGATCTTGATCTTGATCATGATCTAGATCTCGATCGTGATCTAGATTTCGATCGTGAGTTTGATCCTGATCTAGATCTTGAGCTAGACTATAATTTTGTTGATTCACATCTTGATCTAGATCTTAATGTAGATCATGATCAAGATCTAGATTTAGATCGAGACCTAGTCAAAATCATTTTTAAGATTTAGATGTAGATTGAGATGGAGAGTCAGATCAACCAGATCAAGATCAAGATCTAGATCAACAAGATTAAGATCTAGATCAAGACAAACGAGATTTAGACTTGGATCAAGATTCACATGTTCAGAATATAGATTAAGATCAAAATATAGATCCACTAGTTCAAGATATGGATCAATAAGATCTAGATCAGGATCAGGATTATGATCTAGATGTACATCAATTAAAATAGCTCAAGTTATTGATCTAGCTATTTGAACCTAATCTAGATCTAAATTTTTGTCTTAATTTTGTTGAACTAGATCTATATCTCAATCTTAGTGATCTAGGTCTAGATCTTGATCTTGATCCTGATCTAGATCTTGATCTTGATAATCGAGATCGAGATCTATTCGAGATCTTGTTGTTCTAGATCTACATCTCGATCTTAAACATGATCCTCATCTAGGACTGGAACTCGATCTAAATCTTAATCATCATATGGGAGTGGATCTTGATCTTGACCTGATCTTGATATTGATCCTTATCTTGTCCTGATCTATTCTAGGATCAAGATCTATTCAGGATCAAGATCAAGATCAAGATCTAGATTCGGATTTACATCGAGATCTAGATTACGATTAAGATCAAGATTTAGATCACGTTCAAAATCAGTATCAAGATCAAGATCAAGATCTGGATCAGGATCAAGATTTAGTACAGCATCTAGATTGAGATCTAGATTCAAATCAATATCCATTCCTAGATGAAGATATTGATTATGATCGAGATCCAGTCCTAGATAAAGATCTCTATTTAGATCGAGATTCAGTCATAGATCAGCATCATATTTAAGATCTAGATGTAGATCTAGATATAGATCAGGATCAAGATCTATATCTAGATGTAGATCAAGATCAACAAGATCTAGATGTCGACTACCAAATCAGAATTACCAAAATCAAGATCTAAATGTAGATCAGATCAACAAAATTAAGATCTAGATGTAGATCAGATTAACAAGATCAAGATTGTTTAAAAATAGCATAAAACAAAGATATAATTCAAAATTGTTGGTTATAATTCAAAATTATTAAATAATGATAAACAAAATATGTGGCGCCACCTATTGATCGTTATGAGTACTCTAAACAACAACATTGGCGCTTTCGCTTAGCTCGCGCTTAGCTCGCGCCTGCGCCTTACTCACTTCTGCGCCTAGAAACATCTCGTAAACGAAAAGTCTAGATCAAAATTTTTAATTTTGGCTAAATATTAATTAAAAATCGATTAATTAATAATCAAAAGAGTTAAAATAAAGTAAAAATTCATTTTTGTATCAAAATCATTCATTTTGTTAATCTGGAAAGTGCATTTATCTAAAAGAATTCTCTCGAACTCAATCGAGAGAATTTCAGCTGAAAATTCGAGAATCCCGCCAGTCAAGTATATAAGCCAGTCCGTTCGGCGCTGCGAGTCAGTCTTCAATTCAAACGCTTACGAATAGTAATTCACATCGTGATATCAAGCTAAAATAAAAGTCTTTCACTGCAACGAACTTGTCTACAAGTAAAATCTTGTTATTCTGAGTGTGAGAAAATCATCTAAGCGTGTTTATAACCTAATCGAGAAAGCATATTTTTTGGCGACTTCTAGACAAGAAAATCATCGTGTTCAAGGCTCGGTACTTCTTTTCACCCTGTTAGGTTACCTACAAGCTTCCTTGTGGTACACCTCAGAGAAAATCATCGTACCCAAGGCCCGGCTGGTCATCACCTTGTAAGGTGCACCTGCAGGCTCCCTTGAACGTCTTTTAGAAGTCTATTTCTAATCAACAGATCTAGCACCTCTTCTCCTTTGAGTTTACGGTGTCTAACCACTATTTTAACCTTTTAAGTGACTTTCGTTGATTTCATAAAACGAAACTGTGATCTAAAAGACTGTGTTCTCTAACTTAAACTTATTCTGAATTTTGTAATTATTGTCAACAAAATTAACCTATAAACCTGACTCTCCAGCTATTGTTCTTTAACATTTTTTGGTAGCAGAGCGTGGTTATAAGTGAAACAGTGTCAAGATGAGAGTCAGTCATATCAAGAATCATATTGATGAGCAGATGGAGCTCATCAAAATCATCAACGAGGCCATCACAAACTTAACTCGTGTCGGGGAAGAAAATATTTCGCTTCAACGTGTGGAGGCTAGGAAAACTGCTTTGCGTGACACCTGGAACCAATTTTCAGCTACTCATGATGCAATTAAAATTGCTATGAGACGGTTAAGTGATCATAAGAAGCGAAAGGTATTAAGACTCCCTTATCTCCAGGACAATCTCTACCGAATTACCTACGATGCATACCTAGAAGCATTGGAAAAGCTACGACAGGCTGAGAGCAGAGCATCGTCAGTCACGAATACGGAATTACCGGTTCATCATTTCGGTCCTCGTCTACCAAATCTTGATTTACCAAAGTTCAATGGTCATCCATCTGAATGGCTGCAATTCAAGGATCTGTTCACCTCCACGGTTCTCAACAATAATTCTTTATCCATCATATGGAAGCTTCATTATCTCAAGCAGAGTCTTACTGGTCCTGCAGCGGATTTTTTAAAGAATACAGCCTTAACAACTGATAATTTTCAAAAAGCATGGGATGCGCTAGTTTTATTCTACGAAAATATGCGGTTGTTGGTAAATTCAGCGCTTCAATCATTAATTACCATGAAGAGGATGACAAAAGAATCAGCTGTGGAAATGGAAGGTCTCTATTCTACAATTACACAAATCTATCGAATTTTAGAGACACTTGGACGACCAGTTAACACTTGGGATGATTTCTTGGTCTTTATTACGGTTCAACGTCTGGTTTGAGAATCTGTCAAGGCATGGGAACTCCATCTAGGTTCTACCAAAGATCCTCCAACTTGGAAACAGTTCATAGAGTTTCTGATGAGTCGATTACTAACTCTCCAAGCAGTCGAAAAATCAAGAAAGCCTGGGTCTCAGCATAATCCAAGAGTAACTACGGTTCATCATGCATCTGGAGATCCAAGTAATTTCAAGAAATGTTCTATTTGCTCCGCAGATCATTATACAGCTAAATGTCCAGAATTTGCTAATAAACCACTTGAGAAAAAATTGGCAATTATCAAAGACAAGAAGTTATGTTATAATTGCTTGAGAAATCATCTAGTCAACAAGTGTACTTCGACAAGAAGGTGTATGAATTGCGGAAAAAGACATCATACAGCTTTCCATAGAGATGAAGCAGATTCAACACCAAATGTTCCAGCCAATTTAACATCTTATTCAACTTCAACAGCTAATCAAACTCTGCTCGCCACTGCTCAAGTCACAGTCGTTTCGGAACAAGGATATCAAGTCCGAGAGCATTAATTGATCCTGGGTCTCAAGTATCTTTTATATCTGAAAGATTAGTTCAGCAGCTTCATCTAAGAAGGAAACCAGTAATATTCGAATTACATGGAATCGGCGCGGTAAATGCTGGAAGAACTCAAGGTCTGGTATCAGTTGCATTACGACCTAACTTCAAGTCATCTCAACAAATAAATTTTCAAGCTCATGTTCTTCCTAAGTTAACAGCAAGGATTCAAGCTACGTGATCTGCAAATTGGAGTCATTTTCAACAACTTCAACTAGCCAACCCTGGCTACACTCAACCTGGTAAAATTGATGCTATCATTGGAGCAGATTATTATGGTCAAATTTGTCTTGAAGTACTACGAAAGGGACCAACTAACTCTCCTACGGCTCAATCAACGATCTTCGGATGGATCCTTTTCGGTCCCACTGGAAATCCTTCTACTTCTCCAATACAGTGTTTTCACACTTCTGTTGATGAAGAACTCTACGAACTTATACAAAGATTTTGGAAGCTCGATGATATTCCTGTAAGCAATAAATCTTCTTTATCCTCAAATGACCAAGAATGCGAATATCATTTCAAGAAAACACATTCTCGAGATAATACTGGCCGCTATATCGTCAGATTACCATTTAAAAAGCCGGTCGAATCTCTTGGAGAATCAAAGAGTGCGGCACATCGTATTCTATTTACTTTATCTAAGCGATTCTTGAAAGACTCATCATTGCAAACAGCTTATCATGGATTCATGGATGAATATCATCGACTACAACATATGAGATTGGTATCTAAGTCTACTGCTGAGCCTAAGCACAGCTATTACTTACCTCATCACGGAGTAATACGAGAACAGAGTCTAACAACTAAATTGCGAGTGGTCTTCAATGCATCTTGTAAGACTTCAAGTGGGTTATCTTTAAATGACATTCTTCACACTGGACCTATGCTACAAACTGAACTAATCGATGTACTCTTACGATTCCGGTTCTTTAAATATGTCTTCGTCTCGGATATTGAGAAGATGTACAGACAAATCATGGTCCATCCAAATATGAATAACGCAACAACATGCCTTCAATCAAGAAATCAAACAACTATCAAGAGGAGAACATCTGTCCAACTCTAATCCTCTAGTAAGATTAACACCTTTTGTCGATTCACAAGGGATTCTTCGAGTAGAAGGAAGATTAGAGTCATCTCACTTGCCATTTGGTGCCAAACATCCAGCTATTCTTCCACAAAATTCTCCACTGACTAAGATGATCATTGATAAAGCTCATCAAAAAACTCTTTATGGAGGAATCCAAAAGACTTTATCCATTCTAGATGAATTCTGGATTATAGGAGGAAGAACTTCAGTCAAATCAGCAATCTGGAACTGTGTAAGATGTGCAAGATTCCGACAAATCAAGAGCCAACAACTAATGTGTCAATTACCAATTCATCGAGTTACTCTTTCTCGTCCCTTTTTGCATACCGGTGTTGACTATGCTGGACCATTCATGCTAAAAACTTGGAGAGGACGCAATGCTCGTGAATATAAAGCATACATTGCCTTATTTGTCTGTGAATCTACGTCAGCTATTCATCTAGAGCTTGTCACCGAATATACAACTAATGCCTTCATAGCAGCTTATAAACGGTTTACTGCCAGACGTGGGATTTGTGCAACATTGAGAAGCGATTGTGGAACCAATCTCAAAGGAGCGGACTCGGAACTTCGAAACCTCTTTTCTTCAACATCAAAACAGCTTGGTAAACTAGCTTCACTCCTCGCCAATGACGGTACTCAATGGTTGTTTAATCCTCCTTCTGCTCCTCATTTCGGTGGAGAGTGGGAATCTGGAGTGATATCAACAAAACACCATTTTCGTAGAGTAATAGGAGATCAACAACTAACTTACGAAGAAATGAGTACCTTCCTGACTCAAGTTGAAGCTGTTTTGAACTCAAGGCCTCTTTGTTCGCTCACTGAAGATCCTGATGATCTTTCCGTGCTAACTCCTGGTCATTTTCTTATATGAGGACCACTAAATATTGTACCTGAACCTTCTTTAGAAGATATGCAAATATCTCGTCTTTCTCGATGGCAGCTTCTGCGACGCATGACATGATTTTTGGACTAAGTGGTCTAAAGAATATCTTCAAAAGTATCAACCGATTTACAAATGGAATCAACCAATGCCTGAAATCAAACCAGGGTCACTAGTTCTCATTACGGATGAAAGATATCCACCAACAAAATGGCCTCTATGACGTATCATCAAGGTTCACCCCGGGAAGGATGGCCACGTTCGAGTAGTTACTGTAAAAACGGCTACGAGTACCTTTGAAAGACCTGTCACTAAATTAAGAATCTTACCAATTCATTAACAATAGTTTGTTAAATCAATTTAACAAAGGCGGGCGGAAAATGTTTAAAAATCGAATAAAATAAAGATATAATTCAAAATTGTTGGTTATAATTCAAAATTATTAAATAATGATAGATAAAATATGTGGCGCCACCTATTGATCGTTATGAGTACTCTAAACAACAACATTGGCGCTTTCGCTTAGCTCGCGCCTGCGCCTTACTCACGTCTGCGCCTAGAAACATCTCGTAAAAAAAAAGTCTAGATCAAAATTTTTAATTTCGGCTAAATATTAATTAAAAATCGATTAATTAATAATCAAAAGAGTTAAAATAAAGTAAAAATTCATTTTTGTATCAAAATCATTCATTTTGTTAATCTGCAAAGTGAATTTATCTAAAAGAATTCTCTCGAACTCAATCGAGAGAATTTCAGCTTAAAATTCGAGAATCCCGCCAGTCAAGTATATAAGCCAGTCTGTTCGGCGCTGCGAGTCAGTCTTCAATTCAAACGCTTACTATTCACATCGTGATATCAAGCTAAAATAAAAGTCTTTCACTGCAACGAACTTGTCTACAAGTAAAATCTTGTTATTCTGAGTGTGAGAAAATCATCTCAGTCAGCGTGTTTATAACCTAATCGAGAAAGCATCTTTTTTGGCGACTTCTAGAGAAGAAAATCATCGTGTTCAAGGCTCGGTACTTCTTTTCACCCTGTTAGGTGACCTGCAAGCTTCCTTGTGGTACACCTCAGAGAAAATCATCGTACCCAAGGCCCGGCTGGTCATCACCTTGTAAGGTGCACCTGCAGGCTCCCTTGAACGTCTTCTAGAAGTCTATTTCCAATCAACAGATCTAGCACCTCTTCTCCTTTGAGTTTACGGTGTCTAACCACTATTTTAACCATTTAAGTGACTTTCGTTGATTTCATAAAACGAAACTGTGATCTAAAAGACTGTGTTCTCTAACTTAAACTTATTCTTAATTTTGTAATAATTGTCAACAAAATTAACCTATAAACCTGACTCTCCAGCTATTGTTCTTTAACAAAGATTTAGATGTAGATCAACAAAATCTAGATGTTGTTCTAGATCAACAAGATCTAGATGTAGATCAGATCATGAAGATCAACGTCTTGATCTAGATCAGGATCAAGATCAAGATCTTGATCTAGATCGTCGTGATCTTGATCCTGTTGATCTAAATCTTAATATTGTTAATCTAGATCCATATGTAATCTACATCTAGACGAGATCTTGATCTAATTCGACATCTAGATCATGATCTTGATCCCGATTTCGATCATGATTTCGTTGATCTAGATCTAGATCTATGTCTAAATATTGTTGAACGTGATCTAGATCTATATCACAATCTTGTTTTGATAATGTAGTCGACATCTAGATCCTGATTTTGATCCTGATTTATATGTATTTTCAATCTTGTTGATCTAGATCAAAATTTAAGATTTATATCTAGATCTTAAACATGATCCTGATCTAGGACTGGATCTCGATCTAATTCTAGCTCTTTATCTTTATGTTCGTCTAGATCTCGATCTTGATGCTGATCTTGATCTTGATTTCGATCTTGATGCTGATCTTGATCTTGATCTCGATCTTGATGCTGATCTTGATCTCAATACTCATCAATCTCGATATATTATTTTCTTATTCTTGATTTTGTTCCTGATCTAGATAACAATTAAGATCAAGTTCACGATCAAGATCAAGATTGAGATCTAGAACACGATCAAGATCAAGATAAAGGTTTAGATCAAGATCGAGATTGCGACCAAGATCAACAAGATCTAAATGTCGACTAAATTACCAAGATCTAGATTATCAAGATTGAAATAGAGATCTAGATCTAGTCCAACAAAATCGAGACAGGTTTAGATCTTGATTAAAAAAATTAAGAGATTTATGTTTTGCCGCCAAGGCAAAAGAGAGTTGGTCACTCCGACTCTCATAACTATACCAAAAGCTTAACCAGACTCGAGACTCAACAAGAGTCATTTCTCCACGAACATGTCCAATAACACGTTTTGTAATGGCTGCTGCACCTGCGCACCATGAGCTAGCGGGAAGAAGCCCTGCCGGCACAAAGCACGAGGCGCGAGACGCCATGTGCGAAGTTCAGTTGTGTTTGGGACCTGTAACCGACACAATATACCCGCTAGCCTCGCTTAATTTCATTTTATTCTGTGCTATTCATTGTGAACAATTACATAGTAATACATCCATTCTGATATTAAAGTAACTCATCTAGTTAATTAAAGTCGTATTTTTTATCGTGAAAATAATATAAATTCATCGTAATTAAATTTAAACACTTTTGATAGTTGTAACGCAGTACTTTGATGTGGCGTCGCGGCCATTGTTTTTACTTACACGCAAGGTAATAAGACGCGTAATTTCATTACCTTTAAATATTAATTTAACTTAAAATTCTTTAGTAATGAATAATAATTAATTAGATTTCGAATAAATTTAACTTCATAATAAGAAATTTAACTTATATTAAAAATAGTTATAATCACGAAATAATTCAAATTGACTAAGTAAAATCTATTTCATCTCAATTTAACTAATCAATTTATTGTCTCAAATCATAAATACGTTCGATCCTCTCGGATCTTTTCAGATCATTGATCAACGAACATTGATCCTCTCGGATCAAAATCCTCAGATCCTCTCGGATCATTATTAACATGTACCGGTTGACCTCAACAACATAATAGCGGCTGAGATCCTTTCTCACCCTTATTGTAGACCTAGTGATATTGTTTCAATTTCATACACACACTTATTCATATCAATCACGACTGTATCTATTCTATCTTCGAGGAGTTTTTCTCTAGTAATTGCTAGAGTTTTCTCCTATTGGAGAATAAATTATTATAATTATTCACCCCAACACCGAGTGTTTTATTTTAAATTAAGAATTCCTGATCCTGGTTCCTGAATAGTTCAAGAAGAATAAATAATTACGGAAATTCTCCATCTTGGAGAGTTTGCGTCAAAACATTTGGTGCCTCCTGTGAGGTATGAGCCCACGAACCCTGGTGTACGAGTGGATAGAAGGAAGTGTCAATCAACATCAACATCGCTGGACATCTAACAATAAAAGTTAAGTCTCTCAATTTTCTTCCTTAATTATTATCTCTCAATAATTACTACTTAATTATTTTAATAACTTAATTATTTAAATATTTAATTTATATTATTACATATTACTATTTCTTAATTAACCAACGATTAAAAATTAATTACTTGCGTTAATATTTAATTAATTGACTACGATAGTCAATATATTACTTAAGTTGTGCAATTGATTATTAATCAATTATTTAATATTACTATTATTATAATTTTATTTTTTATTATTACTATTATTTAAAATTATTTCAAAAGGAATAAAACAGACATTCCCTTAGACAAAAAACGTCTACTGATTTTAAACAAAGTCAATGCGGTCCAAACTGGACTAACACAAGAAAATGTTGATCTAGTAGCTGTTGATCTAGAAGCTATAAACTTACGGTTTGCTAAAGTCAAACAATTATATGAACATTACGATACAACCATCGACGAATTAGAAATGACTGATCCCGATAATGCAGAAGTTACCCTCGCAGACGACACACGAACTGCATACCTTGCACTTGCCAGTCAACTACATACTTTAAATCAATCCAATGTTAAGGGGAACAATTCACATGATGAAAATATATCCTCACGAGATACATCAGTCGGAAATACTACCTTTGAAACACAACGTCTTGCTAAACTTCCAACTGCAGAATTACCTTAATTTGACGGGGACTTTGAAAATTGGATTTCATTTAAAAATATGTTCAAATCCTTAATTGATGGTCGTAAAGATTTGATGACGTAATTAAATTGTATTATCTTCGTGCATCTTTAACTGGCGCAGCATCTAACAAGCTTTCGCTTTATGATGCAAGTGCAGAAAATTACACTAAAGCATGGGATCTTTTAACAAACTTATCAAAAGGAACGAGCTTTAGTTAACAAACATTACGATGCCCTTCTGGATTCAGATATTATAGAAAAACCTACTAATGAAAATTTAACTAAATTTATAGATCAAGCTCGCCAGCATTTAAATGAATTAGAAACACTTAATGCGAAACCGACTGATGCATTCATTGTACGGGTGCTGGAACGTAAATCACCCATATATATTAGAGACAAATGGGAGGAGACATTTGACAATGAAAACACTTTTTCGACAATTGAACAGTTTGGTAAATTCGTGACTAAGACAGCTTTTCGATTTAGTTCCCGTAAACCGAATCAACATCATGACATCGGTAACTCGTTCAAACGTAAACGTACTGACCGAACATTCAACGCTAATAAATCACAAAAACTAAACCGACTGCACGAGCACTCATGACAACACCCTTGATAGCTTGTCCTCATTGTCATGGTAACCACCCTCTCTATAAATGTCCAAATTTCAATTCACTAACAGTTGACCAACGTGTTAAATTTGTTAAGGCCTCCCGACTTTTTCCTAACTGCTTACGTGAACATAAAGGACCCTGTACTTCCATCCACTGCAAGCTTTGTCATAAATTTCACCTCACTATGCTACATTACAAGCAAAATTCAAACACTTATACAAATCAGAACAAAAATACAAAACCTAACGCAAATAAGGCTGTCAATTACAGTCACACCGGCTGCAAAAGAATCCACTTTATGACTACCTGTGCACAACCTAACCACAACACTAAGATCACCAAGATTTCAATTAATGATGAGCGCTCTCATCCAGATGCGTGATTCTAATGGTAAATTCATCCAAGCTCGTGCGTTACTTGATACTTGTGCTAGTGCAAACTTCATTACCGAAAATTTAACTAATAGATTGGAAATTACCTACCCAAACTTGTTCTATTCCAATCGGTGCAGATAATGGAATGCAAACTTTTTCTAAACATCTAATTCGAGTAGTATGCAAATCCTTAAACAATAAATTTCAAAAATCATTATCTTTTTGACAGTTCATAAAATCACTGATTTGTGTCCAAACGCGGTATTTCCACGTAATCAAATAGACATACCAAATAACATAGCCTTGGATGATCCACTCTTTCATCTTCCGCGACCAGTGGATGTACTCATTGGTTCCGGAACCACTTTAGCTTTGCTGTCAATTGGACAAATTAATCGCTCACATGAAGATTGTGATTTAATTATACAGAAAACACAACTTGGTTGGGTTTTAGTGGGGGACTCAATGAGGATAACGATACACAACCTGTATCATGTCAACTTTTAGATTTGTCAAATCAATTAATTCGTTTTTGGATAATAGAGGACGTTAGTCCTAAAGGGTCTAGAACCTTAGATGATTCTCTTTGTGAGACACATTACCAACTTAACACTACCCGAGATGCAAGTGGGAGATATATTGTGAAATTACCTTTTAAAGTCGAGAATGTAGATTTTGGTAATTCTAAACAACAAGCTTATGAAAGATTTCTCTCTTTACAGAGGAGATTAAATTTAGATCAGCAACTTAAGATTGAGTTCAATAAAGTAATGTAGGAGTACATCGACCTTGGTCATATGGTACTCGTATCACATGATCAAGAGCCGGGCTACTATTTACCACACCATCCCGTCATAAAAACATCTAGCACTACCACCAAGGTACGCGTTGTATTCGACGCATCTGCAAAATCTGATAAAGGCATCTCCTTGAATGAGGTTCTGCTTACGGGGCCTACTGTACAAGATAACTTATTTACTATTCTATTACGTTTCCGTATCTATGTTTACGCTATGACTTCTGATATTGCTCAAATGTATCGACAAATCCGGGTCCATCCAGATCATCATAGATCATAGATCATCAAAGAATTTTTCATTATCATAACGACAAAATTAGCACTTTGGAATTACAACGAGTCACCTTTGGAGTATCTGCTGCTCCATTTCTAGCCACACGTACAGTAAATCAATTAGCTGACGACGAACGTCATAACTTTCCAAACGCCTCGATTATACTTAAACGCGATTTATATGTTAATAATTTGTTAACCGGGACTAATTCTTTACCTGAAATTTTGCAATTATGCGATGAAATAATTCAATTAGTAAGAAAGGGGGGTTTTGAACTCCGTCAGTGGGCCTCCAATCATAAACATGCATTAGACAACTTTGACCAAAGAACGCTTGACTTGGATTGTGCTATAAATGATGACCCTATATCTAAAACTCTTGGTATTATCTGGAACTCTTTAACTGATGAATTTATCTACACTGTTAATTCGCTTGGTTCCTTGAAAATGATGACTAAACAAACAATCTTATCAGATATCGCAAAAATTTTCGATCCACTTGGGATCTTAGCTCCAGTAGTACTTGCTGCCAAAGCGATGGTACAAGCATGTTGGAAGGCTAAAGTTCATTGGGATGAAGCAGTACCTCAGGAATTACACACTCGTTGGTGTAAATTTGCTGAACCACTACCCTTAATTAGAGAATTCGCTGTTGAACGTAACATTGTTATTCCTAATGCTATTAATATCGAGATACATGGGTTTTGTGATGCTAGTAAAATAGGCTACGGAGCCTGCTTATATGTACGTTCAATGAACCAACAAGGTCAAGTAATTATCAAATTAGCTTGTTCAAAATCTAGAGTCGCGCCAATTAAAAACCAATACCTAAATTAGAACTGTGTGGAGCACAACTACTTTCTAGATTATACAAAGAAGCACTTCCTGGGCTTTATTTCACTTGTAATAAAATAGTCTTTTGGTCAGATTCAACTATTGTCTTACAATGGCTCAAACGCTCGCCCCACACTCTTAGTCTTTGAATCAAATCGAGTTTCTGAAATACAATCTCTTGGGAATGATGAAGAATGGCGACATATTAGAACTAGTGATAATCCTGCTGACTCTTTATCTCGAGGTCAATTACCGTCCGATTTTCTTAAAAAAAAACGTGGTTTGAGGGTCCTACGTGGCTTACACAAGATCCTTATACCTGGCCTATTTCTATTCAGTCTGTTCCTTCAGAACTACCAGGTTTACGAAAAAACACCTGTCTACTAGCATCTACCAGTGACCTCTTCCAACGCTTTTCATCGTATGCAACTCTCATAAATTCTTTTTCATCCATTTTACGTATGCTCAAATCAAGTCTGTTAAAACATAAACCGCTGAGTGTTGAAGAAAAATCAAAAACAGAAATTTGAATACTTACATTAATTCAACAAGAACAATTCCATTATGAAATAGAACAACTCAAAGAAACTGGAGACACTAAAAATCTAAGATTACGCTGTCGAAATTCTTTTATTGATCAAAACGGTTTGTTACGAGTAGGTGGTCGTTTAAAACACGCCCCTATTTCATTTTCTACAAAACATCCCATTTTACTGCCTTCATATCACTATGTTACAGACTTAATTATTAGAGAAACACATAAAAATGCATACCACTCTGGTATCCAAGCAACATTATCAAACTTACGTCATAAATTCTGGTTACTGGATGGAAAAGGTGAGATAAGGCGAGTTGTCAAAAGATGCGTGGAATGCATTAGACATCGTCCTGTGATACTTCAAGCGAAGATGGCTGACCTACCTAGTGCCAAAGTTACAGAATCAGCCGCGTTTTCTCACGTGGGAGTAGACTATTTTGGACCTTTGTTCATAAAAGAACGAAAATTTAGAAATCGAACTAAGGTTAAAGTCTATGGGTGCGTTTTTATTTGCATGGCCACTAAGGCGGTCCATCTTGAGATTGCTAGTGACCTGACTACGGATGGCTTCCTGGGAGCTTTCGGATGGTTTATTGGTCGCCGAGGAGTCTCGTCTCATGTTTATTCTGATAATGGTACCAATTTTGTAGGCGCTAATAACCAATTGCAAGAACTTACATGCACTTTTTACATCTCAATCTCATCAAAATTTAGTCAATGATTATGCAGTTAGAAAAAACATTGTTTGGAAATTCAATCCACCACTATCACCGGATTTTGGGGGCATTTAGGAGGCGGCAATAAAGTCTTTTAAACATCATTTTAAGAGGGTGGTGAAGGTGAAACTTCTAACTTTTGAAGAGTTTAATTCCTTAACTGTACAATTGAAGCTATAGTTAACTCTAGACCTTTATGCACGCTATCTAGCAATCTAAATGATCCTATCGCATTAACACCTGCTCATATTTTAATCTTACAATGCTGCCTGAAAATGATTTTTCTAATGTTGCGGACAATCGTCTAAGCGTATGGCAATTCGTCACTAAGGCAAGACAAGACTTTTGGAAGCGCTGGTATTTGGAATACCTTCACGAGCTTCAAATTCGTCAAAAATGGCATTCTACTCAAGGAGAAATCAAACCTAACCAGATTGTATTGCTGATGGACAAAAATCAATCATGTATGCGCTGGGAACTGGGCGTGGTGGTCGAAATCCACCCTGGAGACGATGGAGTTACCCGACTAGCATCTATCCGAACAACACGAGGACTGTTCAAACGGAATGAACATCACTCTATTATGTCCATTACCTATTCTATAATGTGTATATATATGTATAATATAAATACTATATAGCATAAATATAATTTATTTAATGCCGCAAGATGGACGGCGGAGTTCCTAGGGTCCACCTTTACAAGCATGGTATGTGAGTGTATTCCATACATGCTTATAAGCTAAATATATATTATAATATAATAATAATAATAATATTATTATTATTATAATATTATATGATATTATGATATTATGATATTATATGATGTTATATGATGTTATATGATATTATATGATATTATATATTATAATGTGTATATATATGTATAATATAAATACTATATAGCATAAATATAATTTTTTTTTTTTTTTTTTTTTTTTTTTATCAGCCATATTAAAGCAAATTTTAAGGGAGTTGGGAAAGAACGGATAGGGGAAAGGGGGGACCTACTCAGTGGGAATTTTTCCGTAATTGAAAAAATAATCAGACAGCCCAGACTGGGAATCGAACCCAGATCTCTCGGTTACGCGCCAAGGGCTCTACCAGTTAAGCTATCCGAGACAAGTACTGACTACTTTATTCAGTCACGTATATAAGACCCACCGAGCAAACAACGCCACCGTCCATCTTACGGTAAAGAGCCATATTAAAGCAAATTTTAAGGGAGTTGGGAAAGAACGGATAGGGGAAAGGGGGGGACCTACTCAGTGGGAATTTTTCCGTAATTGAAAAGTAATCAGACAGCCCAGACTGGGAATCGAACCCAGATCTCTCGGTTACGCGCCAAGGGCTCTACCAGTTAAGCTATCCGAGACAAGTACTGACTACTTTCTTCAGTCACGTATATAAGACCCACCGAGCAAACAACGCCACCGTCCATCTTACGGTAAAGAGCCATATGCCTAATCTTATTGTTATGTAATAACTACTGTATTACACTGCACAACATATCATATCATCTTGCTTACACATTCGCAACGGGGGGAGTGTGTTTTGCCGCCAAGGCAAAAGAGAGTTGGTCACCCCGACTCTTATAACTATACCAAAAGCTTAACCAGACTCGAGACTCAACAAGAGTCATTTCTATGACTGTTCTCCGCGAACATGTCCAATAATACGTATTGTAATGGCTGCTGCACCTGCGCACCATGAGCTAGCGGGAAGAAGCCCGGCCGGCACGAAGCACGAGGCGCGAGACGCCATGTCCGAAGTTCAGTTGTGTTTGGGACCTGTAACCGACACCATATACCCGCTAGCCTCGCTAACACTTAATTTCATTTTATTCTGTGCTATTCATTGTGAACAATTACATAGTAATACATCCATTCTGATATCAAAGTAACTCATCTAGTTAATTAAAGTCGTATTTTCTATCGTGAAAATAATATAAATTCATCGTAATTAAATTTAAATACTTGATAGTTGTGACGCAGTACTTTGATGTGGCGTCGCGGCCATTGTTTTAACTTACACGCCGGGTAATAAGACGCGTAATTTCATCACGTTAAAATGTTAATTTAACTTCAAATTCTATAGTATGGATAATAATTAATTAGATTTCGAATTAATTTAACTTCATAATACGCAATTCAACATATTAAAAATAGTTATAATCACGAAAAAATTCAAATTGACTAAGAAAAATCTATTTCATCTCAATTTAACTAATCGTTTTATTGTCTCAAATCATAAATACAACCTCAACAACCTAATAGCGGCTGAGATCCTTTCTCACCCTTATTGTATACCTAGTGCAATTGTTTCACTTACATACATACACATACACACACACTTATACATACACACACTTATTCATATCATACACGACTGTATCTATCTTCGAGTTTTTCTCTAGTAATTGCTAGAGTTTTCTCCCATTGGGGAACAAATTATTATAATTATTCACCCCAACACGGAGTGTTTTATTTTAAATTAAGAATTCCTGATCCTGAATAGTTCAAGAAGAACTATTTCCGTAAATAATTACGGAAATTCTCCATCTTGGAGAGTTTGCGACAAAACAATTTATATCTAGATTAACGAAATTGTTCAAGATTTGAATCAGGATTGAATGTATGCAGTGATACAGGACCTATACATAAGTCATAGGTTATATGTAGCAGGTCAAAGGTCATTCGTCGAAGGTCATTATAAATAGCTTACATGGGTTATGGTCATCGATTATTATAGGTGACATAGATCATATGTTTAGGTAATTACTGTAATTTATTGGTCACATAGGTCATATTGATAGGTTACAGACCGATGATCCATATAACCTATCTTTCCCTTCCACCTATGACTTGTGTGACATAACCAACGACCTATGTGATCTACGACCTATTAATGATGACCTATGAATTATGTGACCTATGAACTATTTTCGATGACCGATGTGAACTACATATGACCTATGATATAACCTATGTGAACTATGTGACCAATGATCAATGTGACTAACCCATGTGACATGACATAGGACATCGGTCACAAAGATCATAATCGATCTATACTGGCTCTAACCTTCTGAAGCCAATAGGGGCGAAGTTAAAAAATTAAAAAATTCCGACAACAAAAATTAAACTTCGTAAAAGTTGGTAATAATCGTGTTTAGGTCACTGAATTAAAGCGAATAAGACTGTTCTCAAGCTTTTAAAGAACTTAGATGCTGTTACAAAATCAACAGTTCTAACCGTAGAATGTCTGAATCTTACTTTCCTATTTTGGGAAATTGCAGTCATAATGGTGTTTAGGACATTGATTACAAGCAATCTAAACTATTCTTAAGCTAATAAAGCCTATAGGAGCAGAGTTTCAAAATCGACAGATATTCTTGTACAATATCGGGAAATTCAACTTAGAATTTTGCGGAATTAAGGTCATTATCGTCTTCTGAACATAGAAAAATTAAACTTCCGAATTTTTCGAAAGTCTAGTTACAGTCGTGATTAGCACATCGAATGCACTTATGACCTATGACTAGTGTCTATGTGACCTATGACCCATGACATGTGTTTTTCGGTCATATTTATCGAATTTGGAACTTTGCGATATATGTGTGTACACTTCCTGAGCTTTTTAAGCCCATACAAGCATAGTAATGGAATTGACAGATTATGCTGCAAAACATGGAACATTTCAATTTTTGAATTTTGTAAAACTAAGGTCATAATATTATTGAGGAAATCGAATACAATCATTTGAGACTATTTTCTAGTTGATAATTCCCAAAAAAGCAGAGTTTCAAAATCTACAGTTCAAAGTAAAACATTGAAAAATTCAACTTTCTAATTTTGCGAAATAAAGGTTATAATCGTCTTTAGAACATCAAATACAATCTATTTAGATTAATACTGAGCATTCCAAGCCCCCATGAGCATATTTACAAAATCATCTCATCTGACGTCAAAACATATGAGACACATGGATCAGGTCATACATAGCTGTATTCGATGTGCTAAACACGATTATAAACGAGACATTCTACGAACTGTTGAATATATAACTTCGCTCCTAGGGTCCTGGAAAGCTTGAGGATAGTTTAAACACTTGTATTAAATGTCCTAAACAAGATTATGACCCGAATTTTGCCAAATTCAAAAAATGAACTTTTCTATGTTCTACGGTCAGAACTGTCGATTTTAATACTACGCTACCATGGTTATATAAGGTTGGGAATAGTGCAGATCAATCGTATTCTATATCCTAAACACAATTATGACCTTCATTTAAAAAAATTCGAAAGTTATATTCTTCAAACGGTCAGAAATGGTCTAAATCGATTGTATTCGATGTCCTGAAAATGATTGACATTAATTTCGCAAAATTAAGAAGTTTGATAATTTGACTTCTACAATCAGAACTGTTGATCTTGTAACTTTGCTCCTAGGGGTAAGAAAGCTCTTGGATAGTCAGTCGCTTCTATTCGATCTCCTATACACGATTATACCTTAATTTCGCAACATTCGAAAGTCGAATCTTACCATGTTCTAGTCATTCAATGACCTATATTTTCTAGACAATCTAGACTATTTTCGAGCTACTAATGCCCATAGAAGGAGAGTTTTAAAGTCCACAGAATATCGAAAAATTCGACTTTTAATTTTTTCGAAATTAAGGTCATAATAATTTACAGGACATAAAATACAATCGATTCGGACTATTTCTTAACGTTTAACATGGGAGCAAAGTTAAAAAATAGAGAGTTTTGACCGTAAAACATTGAAATTTACATCATTTTGAATAGATGAAGTTATTGATCTAGATCTTGATCCTCATCTAGATCTTGATCTTGAACTTGAATAAGATCTTGATTTGTTTGATCTAATTCTCAATCTTGTTAATGTAGATTTACACGTAGATCATGATCCTGATTTCGATCTTGATTTCGTTGATCTAGATATAAATCTATATACGAATGTTGTTGATCTTGTCACAGGGTTTTAATTCCCTGTGTGCGTCCCTCCCTGCGCCGAAATTTGGCAACAGATCCAAACTTGGTTGTCTCTGAATTTATTATTTCATATTAATTTATTCAAAAATTTAGACAAAAATTGAGCAGACACGCGGTGGCCCGCTTGGTGTGAGGTATACACGCGGGACCTCTGCTATTGTAAGGAGTGTGGATTTGGTGCCTTGGGTTGAGTTTCCTTTTCGGTGAGTACTTGTTTTTTTTGGTGTCATCCCTTTCGTCGGAGTGACTCCTCTCTTCGCTGTAACTTCTTTTTCTTCTTTATAATTTTCCTTCGTTTTTTAAGATTTTTCTTCAGCAGCTTCTATAATTTTTTTTATAAAGTTTTTTTTTAGCTTTTCGGAGCTGCTTTTAAGTTTTTTTAGTATCTGACTCGTCTGTTCGTACGCTTTTTCACATGTAAAACACACATTTTGTCGACATTATGCTAAAATAATTGTAAATCACTTGTAAGATTCTCAACTTCACTATTATCACTAATATGAAATAATTTGTTTCAATTAAAAAACGAAATTTTTCACTTTGTGCTTTTGATTGTCCGAGAGATTGTTAAGAGATTTTCGTTTCTTAATGTATTTGTAATCGTCATAAGACTTTTAAAATTTTCGAATATTTCGTTTCAGTGTCGAGGGAATTTCAATTTTATCCGACAATGCCTCTAATACATCGCTATGATATACCTAATATAGTATATATTAGGTCCCCCCCCCTCTCTCCTATCCGTTCTTTCCCAACTCCCTTAAAAATTTGATTTGATATGGCTCTTTACCGTACGATGGACGGTAGCGTTGTTTGCTCGGTGGGCAAACAACGCAACAAATCTTACGATACGGCAAGATATCATCCATCGATAGCTTTGGTAGAACTGATCCGTATAGTCAATTTTAAAGTCAAATGTTTGTACATAAATAATTTTGTAACGTCCCGATAAGTAGGTAATTTATAACTATTAAATTCTTCAATTTGAAAGGCAACTAAATATTTATGTCCTATTACCAATTACTTCAGTCACAATGAACAATAGCTAGGTTAGAAAGTTAATGAAATTTAATCAAATAAATACTGAAGAATATCAAGAACTAATTTAATTACGATATATACCATTAACCAAACGGTAATGATTCCATAGAGACGGTAATATCTTGCTAATTAGTTGATTGCTGTGGTTAGAGCAATGTTAGAATATGCCATCTCGGGACAACTTGGTGCAATTTTTCAAAGAAAGATTTCTACTTATACAAAATTTCCGTAAATAAAGTTGACAATGAAAAAAATTTAATTTGTTGCCAATTTTGAAATTTCGTTACGAAAAATTAAATAATCTTAATTTTTTTCGTAACCGATAAAAATGATGATATAAATTGCAAGATCTATGTTACAAAATTATTCTTGTAGTTTTTTTTATCAATTTGTGTGTGATACGTTCTCAATTTTTAGTATTTATTTTATTACGCCTTTAAATTGGTAGGGACGATGTTTAAATTGAAAGGAAAAATTTAATTAAGAACTGTCGAATAAATTCAGGTTTGGCATCATTGGGTGATCTATTGACCCCCGGTGTGCCGTCACAGATGAGCTTACTTTACCTAACTAATAATTTAGGGACTCACCATTATTAGCCCCATAAGATAGCCGAAATAATAACCCGTTTCTCTAAAGACTTAGCCTCGAAAGGCGGGTACGTGTCGTGGCCGGTCTTCTGGAAATACTCCTCGGAGTAGTATCTGTATCGAAGGTTGTCGACCGGGATGACTCCTCCTGGTGGTCGAACTTCGGGAATCTCAACGGGAGTCAGTGTCCAAGTCCTGGTGATGTCCGTCCAGAAGGCAGGGCGGTTGTTGTTGATTGGAATGGAATGACCCTCTTGACCCTGTTACGAAGGAGGCGATGATTTTAGAGAGTCTTCTTCGGCGGTTCGTACTACTTTTACACGCGGTTCGACGAGTATTACGTCGTAGATTATTCGCAACGACGGTTTCGTTGCCCACACTACCTCTACTTCCGGTTCAACTGGGTTTTTGTTATTAATTGCCGATAAACTGAACGGTTGGGTTAAGAGACGGCCTTGTTGTACCGAGCGACCGGATCGACGCGTTCGCCTTCCTCGAGACATGAACTGGAAGATTTGGTGTTGGCGGAACGCTAGCTAGCGCTCGCACCGAAGAGACTAGAACCTGGTGAACGCTGATAAGCGCTCGACTAGCAGAATGAGTTAAGTTGGCGGAACGCTGGCTAGCGCTCCCGCCGAAAGGTTTTCTTATTTGGGGTGGAACAGCTTGTTAAGCGCTCGCCCCCATAATAAGTATATATTGGACTATGTATTCGGTATAGTTGGTATTCATTCGGAAAATAGGATCTGGAGAGATTCAAGTCGGAGGGCAGAGCTCTTTACACAAGAGAGTCTCCTGGATCTACTGACTGAATTAGCTCCAGATTAGTTTTTTATAAACAGTTTTTCAGCCATGTTTGCAGCTCAGGTTACTCCCTGAGAGAGTCATCGAGGCCCGGGTCCCATGCTGACGTAAGATTTGGACTATCCGCGGCCGCGATGACTCTCTGCTGATGCCTTATCGCGAGATTTCCGTTACCAAGCTGCTGATCAAGCCACCAGCGAAGCAACGGACATCTCTCAATGTGCATTCGGAGAATTTAACGAGGTATATTTATTTAAAGTATAATATTTATAAAGTAATAAAAAAAAAATAATTTAAGGCGAAATTCTGAGAACATAGCACTTCCCAGCCCTGGAAACTTGCAGTGCTTCAACAAAAAGCGTTGCTAGTTCGATGACTCTATATAAACCAAAAGAATTTTAACGAATTTCGCTTTTCTCTTAACTAAACCTTAGGTACCCACGATGGCTGATTTCCTTACGGTCTAAATACTACAAGCCATTACGGACTTGCAGCTTACAATATTACCAATGATATATAGAGTTACAATATATGTGTAATAAATCGCTACTTTGCTGTGGTAAAACAGACAAAGTTCAGTGATGATAAGCTAAATGAAGACCTCAAAAAAAAAATAATAATAACAATAGCAAATTAAGTCTAGTTATGGCATTAAAATCGCCTTCTGATTCAAATTAGTTGTAAATACTAATAATTGTTTCGCGTAATCGGTTATTGATTACGTATTATAAAATATGTAACAATAATTCAAATATATTGACCCTTGTCATGGAATAAAAAGTCGGTAAATAATTAAAGTAAAATAATCGGCTCAAGTCGCTGAATATAATACTTGGTATCTAAATGAACAAAGAAAATATAAAACTGATCATTATATTGAGCGACTATTGAGGCAGTCTATATATAAAATATAGATTAATATATAATCGACAATTCAGTGCGTTAAAATAAACAAGTGTCTTTTGCACCGTCATTTATACAGTTTGTGAAAAGTACACGACAACTGTGTAATAAATATAGTTTAAATTTTTAGCTTAGCCTAGCTTAACTAATGACAATTTATATATGGGAGACGCGACTCGGTTCTGGCTATTTTAGGCCGTCGCGCACATCACTGTTTCTTAGACGAGTTAAAGTTTCTCTATTAGAGCGATCGTGTAATTTGATGCGCGAATCTTCCTGCTGTTGATCTTCAAGTTGTCTCGATAGCTTCCGAAAGGACATCTCTTCGGGTCGAGCTGACTGTCTATAATCTTGCTGTTAGTCGATGATACATATACATATACATATACATGATACATATACTCAATTTTGGCCGAGGCATCGGAGCTATAGATCGTTCTCCTTCCTCGTCGAAAATCCGCTTCTGATGGTGGTGACGATAAAGTAGAAGATTAGTCAACGTGTCGTAAACGGCTGTCACTAATAATACGCTGCACCCATAGATGGTATAAAGGCGAAGGCGTGGAATAAAGTAGCCACGACGAACTTTTGCAGCCTGATTATTACTAAAATTGAGAAAACGCCGGCGGTGATCATTCAAAATCTATTAGTGCTCGCCAGATCTTCCAACCGGTGCTAGTTGCTAAATTTTCGAGGGCCTCTTCGTCGAATAAGCCCAAGTCGAGACTTCCTGCAGGTATGACGTGTCCCGCTGCCCCCATTGCTATGGAATTTAAAAGAGCAGGTCTTTCCGCAGGAAACATGATACGGCTTCTCTGCTTTTCTAGATTCTTTTAAGAATAAATTCCCGATTTTGCTGAGTGCTCTGGGTTTTCGTAATTCCAAGTTGGACTCGTGAGAGGTTGTAGTTGTTGAGGCTCGGGTGCTCTGATTGCCTGTGGAGTAATGTGGAACCAGACGCCGTCGATTATGTAACCTATTGGTAAAATAGTATTACATTCTATCAGGGTACCGTGTTGTATCAATATTGTTGACTTGGGTGTCAGGAAGTAACTTTTATTATTATATGTTACAGGCAGCTCCTGATAGAATGCTATTCTGTTTCGCAGACCTTTACAGGCGCTGAGATACACTTCGTGATGTGTACTAATTCTCCGGCAACGGTGGTGTAATACCAGGGTCATTTCATCAAGACATACCCAAATGCGTCGGGTGTTAGTGACGACAAGGCCAACGCGTTAAGAAGCACGGATCGTTCTAGTTTACAACGTCGAACTAGAACGTAATGATAAAGATTTCGAAGTTATTGAGGGATGAATTTCTCGAAATATATAAACTTACTGTTTATGTATGCACAAATATCCACGTCTTCGGTTTTGACAGTTTCCACTGAGAGGGGATGACCTTGACTTTTGACGACGATGATAAATAGTTTCGGGTGCTCGGTCTTGATTACCGTATGCCCACATACTTCCATGAAACCTCGCTGTGCGAGGGCAAAAGTAATGTCCTCGGTAGTAAGTGAGTATACTTCAGGTGATCCGTGTTGACCGTGTTACAATTGCGCGTATTTCATTGACGAATTTTTCGGAACCACTCCAAAACGCGGACATACCATCGCTTGTAATACAAGTTAGTTTTTCCGCGTTACACCTCGTTCCCGACCGCAATATAATCTCGTTTGTTTTGTATTGAGTGCAGATTCGTATTCACTTAACGTAATTTCGAATGTAGCCTCCACTACCACTCCCGAACACGTACCGTATTCGTCCGAAAAGGTTCCTTTCCACAATCTCCCCCATACTTTGACTACTGGCTAGTATAGCTACCCGGTGACTTGTACTGTTTATGTGTAGGTCAAAAATGGAACTCGGTCAAATAGCAAGACCGAACCAGTCTCATGCCTTTTTACATTTGTTATAATCTAAGCTTAGATAGTATTCTCTACGTCCGTAGAGGACCGCGGATGTATGGGAATGCATTCCACAATGTTGGATGTCTCGATTGATCAGAATTTTACACTCTATAACGTGTACATTTATTATTTCCGCGGGCTGCAAAGATAAATATTAACCGTCTCCGTTTGAAGCGGGGTATTAGCTATTTTGCATTCCCCTACATCCAGTAATAATAGAGTTGACGTATTCATAGAGGATCCGCCGCAGTCGTATCCTACAAGTCCTTGAGAAAGGGGGAGGGACACCAACAGTATAATTGCTCGGAGGCCGAAACCCATCTGAAATTATATTCGGGAAATTCTTAATTTATTTATGTGTACGAATCTTGAGACTCCGTCTACATCTATTTCCGCGGTTTTGTTTTGTCCTATACCAATTAATTTGTGAGGGCCAGTATACTGTGGGTCACCCTTGCCCTTTCTCGGCTCTAATAATAAGAAAACTCTTGTTCCCGGTCTGTCTGCGGATTTTTATTTTGTCATAATAAAAATTTTGATCTATCTTTAGCTCTACGTAGGTTCGCATTGGCAGCTATTTCTGTTTGCTGAATGCGATTAAATAATTGCTCAAGGTATTCTGTATAAGTTGGATTAGTTTCCTCGACTGCTTGAAATTGAGAAGGAAGACGGGGTAATTTCCCGAAAACCAACTGGTACGGAGTAAAACCCACCCTCATGTTCGCTTACATTATACGAAAATGAGGCTAAGTCCAGGTACTCGTCCCAGTGTTCCTCCTCGGTTATGCATTGTTTTATATATTCCTGTAGGACATGGTGCGATCTTTCGACCGACCCATTACTTTGCGGACAATATGCAGTCGTATGATATTGTTTTATTTTACTTCCTAGCAATATTTTTAAGTAGGCTTGAAAGAAAATTTGTTCCCTGATCAGTAAGTATGGCTTTAGGTGGACCGAAGTAGCAAAACCATCTGTTTACCAGAGCATTCGCTACATCGACCGCAGTTGCTTGTTCTAATGCAATTGCCATAGAGAATTTGGTTCATAAGTCCTGAATAGTTAAAATATATTTCATGCCCGACGCAGAAGTGTGCGTGGGGTACATGATATCGAGGCCAATTTTGTCGAATCCCGCATCCAGTGTATCTGTAAGAATAAGCGAAAGGAAATTTAGTATAGACCGGATAGCTCAAATGGTAGCCGACATGTCTTCGGAAGGTTCTGGGTTCGAATCCCAGTCCGAGCTATCTAATAATTTTTTCTCGCATATTCTAGAAACTCACATTAAGATGATCCTCTTCACATTCCTTTCTCAATCCTTTCCTACCAATATCCTGTTACGTGAATGTGGAACGCTTCACGTAATAATTACCGTAACTCCTATTCTTTCCCGCTTCACAGCATTATTTATATTTGTAACAACCATTGGTTGTTTAATTTTGACTCTAACTAGCTTTTTCAGCTGACAATCCAGACATGTTTGAATATATTCGATAACGTCCTTTTTACACGCTTTTTATTAGCTTCACTTGTATGTCAGTTTGTCAGTTTGTCAGTTTGTCAGTATGTAACTCTCCTTCGCATAAAGAGACTACCGTAATGATATTATTTAAATTTTGATTATTATCAACCTAGAACCCAGGTGATGACCTTCCTAGTCATCCTCTGATGACCATCCCGAAGTTATATCTCGAAACCAGGTGTTTTCCTCCGTAGGTTTTCATCGGGAATGGCACAGATAAACCCGTACATCAACCCGGAATCCTCTGATGACCATCCCGAAGTTATATCTCGAAACCAGGTGTTTTCCTCCGTAGGTTTTCATCGGGAATGGCACAGATAAACCCGTACATCAACCCGGAATCCTCTGATGACCATCCCGAAGTTATATTTCGAAACCAGGTGTTTTCCTCCGTAGGTTTTTTTATTATTAGCTTCACTTGTTTGTATGTTTGCATGTTTGTATATTTGTATATTTGTATGTTTGTAACCGACTTTTTTGGGCGCGATTTTGACCAACTTTAAACGGCCAGATTTCGTTCACACTTTGTGGATTTATCGAGGACCGATAACAATACACTTCTTTGATAAAATTATTCCATTTTTCAATTTACAAAATATGATTTTTTTTATACACGCTTTATATTAGCTTCACTTGTATGTCAGTTTGTTTGTTTGTCAACTGACAAACATGTCAGTATGTCAGTAACTCTCCGTGGGTAATCTGCGCGCCTCCGGCCTTCCTTGGTTCTGGTAGCCGTTTCTCAGGCTCGCTCTCCGAAATCGAACTCTGATTCCCCGTATTTATAATATTTATAAATAATTATTTTTATTAGCTTCACTTGTATGTCAGTATGTCAGTATGTCAGTATGTAACTCTCCGTGGGTAATTTGCGCGCCTGAATATTTTTGATATAATCAACAAATAATAGTTTAAAAAAACTAAAAAATCACGCTTTTATAAATAAACCAAACTAAAAAGTAAAAAATAAATAATAGTTTAAAAAAACTAAAAACACGCTTTTTATAGAAAACAAAACTAAAAAAGAGAAAATAAAGTTAAATTAAGAAGAGTGTTAAAAATTTCGATTAATATACATTAATAGTAGTGTAAATAAAAAATGTATATTATTTTAAAAAAGCGTGGGTGCTTTTTAAGATATTATCAAAATGATAATCACTCTACTCATATCTGTCAATAAAATATTTATAACTATTGACACCATGCAAATAGTAATTTTTACTTTAGTGTCGGAAAAAATTTCGATTAACCTGCGCTGGATTGTCAACCAATTAACGTCGTCAATCTTGTTAGTTTTTGCTATACTAAATGATTCTAATCCTAATTCTATCACATTTGTATAAACATTATTCAGAGTGTCACAGATGTCATCCACGGATACGAGATCCAACGTCCTGTATTTGGGTACAGCCAAAATACTGTGCGTTCTTTTTCCTTTATATGGGATTATAGTGGATTTTAGATAATTACCGCGTAAGTCGTTGGGAATTTGCAACATCCCGAAAAGTTCGCGGCTACCCTTATTGTAGGGATCACCGTTAACATTGACGAAAATTAAGACTATGACCATGCGCCACCTTTTATTGCCTAAAGAGTCTTCTTTTTTTTTGACGATCCAAATGGGCGAACAATAGCCGGATTCTGAACGTCTAAAAATACCTTTTTCCTCTAATTCCCTGACCTGCCGCGAGATTTCCTCCTTATGTATGGGAGGAAAGCGATATTGCCTTTTTAAAACCGGTTAGTCGTCAGTAGTGATGATTCTATGCAAGATCTCGCTTGTTGAACCGAGATGTTTTCCGGGTAGATAAAATAGATCTTGATTATTAGTAATCAAGTTTTTAATTTCTACGCGTTGCAATTCCGATAACTCCTTAATTAGGTGAACAGAGCTAAACACGCTCTGTGCCCGTTCTGGAGTTTTCATATCCTCGGATATTATGAACACGTTAGATTCTACTTTTACTGGATAGTTCAGGATTTTGGAATTATCATTGATAATTTTAATCGGCGATAACTTTTTTGAGCAATCGCTTTCGTCCCACCAAAAAGAAGATTTCAAGCTCACTACTGGTTTCGGAATTATGACCTCATGGTCTAAGCTATTGTAAGCCCTTAGGAAGGTACCGTCGGCGTTAGCTTCGCAAGTGCCACCCAACTCCACTCCGGGAGTACAATAAATTCGCGGTACGTAACCATGCCTTTGGGAATCGGAAGAAGTTTTAAGGGTCACAACTAGTGTGAAATTTCGAAAAAATCGATTTTTTTTTTTTTTCATATTTCGGTAGATTACACCTTTAAAAATAACATATTAAAATTTCAAATCGATATCTCATATAGTTTTTGAGTTATAACATTTTAAAGACCAGCCGCTCGGCAGCTAGAGAGTCCCATTAGCTACGAGACGTACCTGAGGTATTGTTCAGAGTCTACTGTCCCTTCCAGCCCCTATAACACGATTCCAGTTTCTATTGTTGGCTCTCAGGTATACTAAAATATATCATTATAATAATTTCTAGAAATTTTTCGTTTACTGCCACGTAAATTATTTTCGGAGCCAGACGCATTTAGTCTCATTGTGATCGTTGTATCGAGAGCATCATAATTTTACGAGTGCTATTTTCTTGAAAATGAGTGATCAAAACTGACAAAAACCCAAATCATAAAAATTGTCCAGAAGGCGCTAAAATTTGGTGCGCTTATCGCCGCGCGGAAGCTGAAGGAATCACTAGTACGTTTAAACACGATTACCTCCCACTGGATCCAGAAGTACAAAAAGCTATAAAACCTATTTATGAAGACTTATCTCGACATGAATTGCTTGATAGATGTAAAGGTAACAATACTCAAAACAACAATGAAAGCTACAACGGTTTACTTTGGCACTTTTCACCCAAGCATCTTCATAATGGCTTCAAAACTATTGAATTGTCAAATAATTTCGCAACTGCAATATTTAATGACGGTTATTCGTCAATTTTGAAGATGTTCAATCTAATGGGAGTGATAGTTGGACCTGCAGCAAGAGATTTTGCGGCTCTTAAGGACAACACGAGAATACGAATCGCTGATCATCGCCAAAGGGCTTCTTCAAAAGAAGGTCGATCCTCTCGAAGAAAAGCTTCTTCAGCTGAACAAGCCCTTTTCGAAGAAGAGGAAGGTGAATTATATGGCCCTGGAATAGCAGATTAGCTGTAAGTATGATTTTAAACCACTTATAACAGTGAAAACGATCATTTTATCTTTAAACGCGTTTTTCTCGAAACAGCATTTTCCGAATTTGCTGCAGTGATTACTCAAAAACAAATGATCCGATCACTATCGAATTTTTTTTACATGTTCTATATATAGTTCTCCGTACAATGACCTATCGATTTTTTGATCTGATCAAAAATCGAATTTTGGCAGGCCAAAAACGACCAAAATTTTGGGTAAAATTCGTCTATTTTTTTTAAAACGCCGCCATATTGTCAATTTTTGATTTTTTTTTTTTATCGTAGGTCATTGTACAGACAATTTTATCTAGTTTAACGAGAATTTTTTTTTTTTAGATTTCATCCACGGAGAAGGCCGGAATCACTGCAGCAGTGAAGGACCTTTTTTTTTCGCGCCGTTGGAGATCGACGATAACTTAAAAAATATTTAATTTTTTTCTTCAAAAATTTCACTATAAATTCTTAAAACATGTATAAATATATTCTCAAAATTTTGAAATAATTGATAAAGTATTTTCTTTAATAAAAATTCCCAAAAATCACCTTTTTTTTAGGCCGTTACACTAGTTGTGCCCCTTAATTTTAATCGCTGAAACTAAGTTCGGGCTTAATTTGTCCATTTCAGTTTTGAAAAATGGTACTTCTATATCAAAAAACGTAAATATTTTACGATCAAAAAAGAGCCTAGTGCCGTATTCGCTATCAAATCTAGCTTCCAATAAAGCGGGGTGTAATGTAGGGAAATTATCCTCGACCACAAAAAACACTAAATTCCACATCGTAGCTGAATAGGTTTTACCTACGGTGAACACTGGATCCTTATTAATATACCCAGCAGCGCTAATTTAAAATCTCGATCGATATATTGCGGTTTACAAAGAGCACCTATTTTTATTAAATTTATTTCCGATCCCGTGTCAAGCATAACGGTTACTGAATCTTTAACGTCGTTACTTTTAGCTAAAATCGCAGGCACGTTAGTCTTACGGAGATTTATCATTACTGTTGCGATGTTGACGGGTTCGCTGGATTTTTCGACGGGGATTTGCCCTGGCTCCCGGAGGTTCCTTCGTTGTTTTTCCTCAGGAGTAACGACTTTCCCAACTCACCCATACAAGATAGAATTAATGAAGAAAATTTAAAACATCTCTAAAGAGGATGGTTGGTCTTGCCGCAACAAGGGCAAGGTTCGTATGTGTTGGACCTTTGATTACCCCCCGAAAATCCGCTTTTAGTTTTATTCTCGCTTTTGTCGGATTTTTTTGAAACATTATGGTAGTTAGTATTTTGTGTGCTATCACCGTTACCGTGTTTACCGTTTGATCTCGATGCTGATTTACCTTTGCCGTAACCTGCACTTTTCTCAGGTTTCGATTTATTATCGTTAGCGTTACCTTTAGGGTCTTGTTTCTGAACAACCGCTACTGCGACTGGAGAGGTTAATGACTGATTTTTAAAACGTTTCGCGTTCATTTCGTGGTCTTTAAATGCCTCGATCGCTGACGTGTAGGTTTGCTCTAAATCGTCATGTGGTTTTAACCGGCATTGGACTTGCAAAAGCGTTGGAATACCCCGTAGAAAAGCTGCGATAGAATCTTTATCGATTATGGTTGTTTCCGAATCTGTCAAGACGCCACGCTCCGAGATTTCGGCATGCAATATGTCGCGATAAATTGCTCGTGCGCGGTTGACATAAGATACCATATCTTCGCCCGGTTTCATTATTATGTGTTCCATATCGGCCTTATATTGATTTGCGAAACGGCGGCGATCGAAAACGGTTCTTAAAAGATTATCAAATTACTTAATGTTAACATAGTCCATGTCCTAACATGTCCTTTACCGTAGTGCGCGCTGGACCTTCAAATATTTGACGCAACAAGGTCAAAAACATGAATTCGGCACTGGGAGGGAGCATGGAGCATGCTATTTTACAAGATCTAATAAAATCTGATCCTGAAGCGCTAGACCCGTTAAAAGTGGGGACTTTTGTGGGGACTTATGTCTTATGACAGTGCATCCTTGATTGTGATATTACTGTTACTTGATACCGAATTGACTACGACGGGCTTTGATTCTTTGCCATTTATTTGAGCAATTTCCTTTTTTAATAGAGAAATGGCAGAAGGCTCATCTGAATTTTTTATTTTTGAATTTTTAATTTCGCGAACCATTCCTCTCAAGACTGCGGCGGTTTCTTTAAGTTCTTTGTCTTGATCGTTAATTCTGTTTTCCGCTGGTCCAGAGCTTCCTCCCTGGCCTTTAAAACGTTACGAGCTTGCTCCAACGAACTTTCTAACTCCTTGAGGGAGCTTTCCCGTTTGCGAAAACGCTGTTTCCAATGTCCCGGCCTTGAGGAACACGTCGGCCGATTCGCGTCCTTGATTTTCGATTTTTTCCTGCCTACTGTCTAATTCAGCCTTTCGATTTTCGAGTTCTTTTGCTAACGCATTTAATTCCGCTTCCCTTTCCGCGAGTTCATTTTCGGTAACGTTAATCTTGACTCCCGTTATTTTTATCTGCTTCAAGGTAATCTCGCGTTCTTTTAACGAAATTTCTTTTTCTGTACAATTTGATTCGCGATCTTTCAATTCTAATTCTGAGTTACGAAGTCGCTGCTCGCGGCCGGTCAAATCTGCCAAACGAGATCTTAACATACTCTCCCGGGCCAAAATATCGGCCTCGCGTTCGTCATGGTCACGACATTGAGCTTCTAAGCGCTCGCTTAATTCATGAAGTTCTTCTTCGGTCATAGGATCCGGTGGCGCCATGGTTAAATTAACACGACTAGGTAATTAATAATAAAAAAAAATATTTTATTGCAAATCTTTCCGATGCTTAATTAGGAAGACAATTTACCAATCAGTCTCTGAATAATAATAGCTAATTTATTAAATTTGTAATTAATTAATTAAAAGAAAATCTTAATCACTGATTAAAATTTTTGAAATTTATCAATTTAATTTAACTTATTCAATTAAGTGTCGATTAATTACTGATAGCTAAGTCAGACGACTGATGTTATATGACCTTCATTTAAATTCCATAACAACAAAAAAAAATGTTATCAGAGTTGGTAAAGGACTTCCTTTACGTCAAGCATTGGTAAAGTATTGCAAAACTAATGAATTTGTATCATTTTAAGATAGCGTATTGACGGGTGTTGTCCGACGGCGGTGTAACTTCCTGTGTCTGACGGATAAATTAATTTTCTGAGATTAAATTCCCCGAGGGGTCATTATCTTTAATCAATTTTTGTAGAATATTATTTACTTTATAAAATTTTATCATGAGGGTATGCCTCGATTAAATAATAATAATAAAAAAAATTTAAACGCAATATTCGTTATAAAATATTTCAAGTTTTAAAATCTCGAGAGATAAACGACAGTTATTGATTTTATTGAAGTCATTAAAATTTTCTGTAGCAACTGTAATCGTATAATACATGTGAATTTACTTTTCCATGAAATCTTCGTATAAAATCTATAAATTTAATTTTCAAAACGAAAATTTTCGTGAAATTAATTTTTCGTAAAAAATTTTCGAGAAATTTACTTTTTCTGTAGCAACCATTTTCGTATAAAGTATATAAATTCATTTTGGAACAAACAAAAATTTAGTATGTAAAACATATAAAATTTGTTTTATAGCAAAAAAATATTCTGTATAAAATATATAAATTCATCTTTTTATAGAAAGATTTTGCATAAAATATGTTTAATTTTTCCGTAGAAACCATTTTCGTTTAATAAATATATGAACTTTAATTTGTAATAAAAGTATTGGTGAATTGTCATAATAAAAAGAATGAATAATATTTAAGTAATTATTAGTCATGCAAACTGATCGTGGATAGAATAAAATTTCCTTTCTTACCCCAGGAACACCTGTATTAAAGAAAAAAAACTAAATGATTCACGAATCACTTAACTAAAATTGCCCATATTTCATTTTTTTTTTTCACTAATGCAACACTGCCAACACTTTTAGTCACTTCACAGTTTCTTAATAAGAGTAAGTAAGCTTGTCTGTGATCCAGGTCACACACCAGGCACAGCACCACTGTTACGTTCTCAATTTTTAGTATTTATTTTATTACGCCTTCAAATTGGTAGAGACGATTTTTAAATTGATAGAAAAAATTTAATTAAGAACTGTCGAAAAAGTTCAGGTTTGGCATCATTGGGTGATGATCTCTATTGACCCCCGGTGTGCTGTCGCAGATAAGCTTACTTGACCTAACTAATATTTTAGGGACTCACCATTATTGGCCCCATAAGATAGCCCAAATAATACCCCGTTTCTCTAACGACTTAGCCTTGAAAGGCGGGTACGTGTCGTGGCCGGTCTTCTGGAAATACTCCTCAGAGTAGTATCCGTATCGAGGATCGTCGACCGGGATGACTCCTCCTGGTGGCCGAACTTCGGGAATCTCAACGGGAGTCCAAGTGTCCAAGTGTCCAAGTCCTGGTGATGTCGGTCCAGAAGGCAGGGTGGTTGTTGTTGATTGGAATGGACTGACCCTCTTGACCTTGGTACGAAGGTAGCGGTGATTTTGGAGAGTCTTCTTCGGCGGTTCGTACTACTTTTACACGCGGTTCGACGAGTATTTCGTCGTAGATTATTCGCAACGACAGTTTTGTTGCCCGCACTACCTCTACTTCCGGTTCAACCGGGTTTTTGTTATTAATTGCGGATAAACTGAACGGTTGGGCTAAGAGACGGCCTTGTTGTACCGAGCGACCGGATCGACGCGATCGCCTTCCTGGAAACATGAACTGGAGGATTTGGTGTTGGCGGAACGCTGGCTAGCGCTCGCACCGAAGAGACTAGAACCTGGTGAACGCTGATAAGCGCTCGACCAGCAGGATGAGTTAAGTTGGCAAAACGCTGGCTAGTGCTCCCGCCGAAAAGTTTTCTTATTTGGAACAGCTTGTTAAGCGCTCGCCCCCATAATAAGTATAGTGGACTATGTATTCGGTATAGTTGCTATTTATTCGGATAATAGGATCTGGAGAGATTCAAGTCGGTGGCCAGAGCTCTTTACACTAGAGAGTCTCTGGATCTACTGACTGAATTAGCTCCAGATTAGTTTTTCATAAACAGTTTTTCAGCCATGTTTGCAGCTCAGGTTACTCCCTGAGAGAGTCATCGAGGCCCAGGTCCCATGCTGACGTAAGATGTTTGGACTATCCGCGGCCGCGGTGACTCTCTGCTGATGCCTTATCGCGAGATTTCCGTTACCACGCTGCTGATCAAGCCACCAGCGATGGACATCTCTCAATGTGCATTCGGAGAATTTAACGAGATATATATTTATTTAAAATATAATATTTATGAAGTAATCAAAAAAAAAATAATTTTAGGCGAAATTCTGAGAACGTAATAGTGTGTTTTAATATTTATTATGAGTAAGAAATCGTAATGATTTTAAAAAAATTCTTAGTGTCGGGAAATATAATGGTAATAAAATAACAACAATAAATCTAAATAACATCATAAGTTAGTATTTATCAATTTCTTACGTTTTCCGGTATAAAAATGGCTGTAAATTCATTAAATATCGGTTGAATACCTATTTTTCATGAGTCAGTTATTTTTTTCTTCCTACTTTTGGCGGTTCGCTCGAAAAATTAAAAAAAAATATATTTTTTTTAAAAACTGTACTCTGACGACTCCTGCTGGTGAACCAGTGCGAGGTACACAAAAATCTCAAGAGCTATTTTGAAGGGCGTAAAATTCCCCACAAGGTTTATTAAACCGATTTGCAATATTGTAAAAGCCGAGTAAGCGTTAGAAAAAAAAAAAATTTTTTTTACATGCATTTCAAATGGTAAAACTTTAAATTTTAATTGTAAGTACTTAAAATGATCATTAAGAGCTGTAACTTGGTAGGAATTTTTATTCCATATGTAGATAAATATTTTGCATGAGCACCGAAAAAAAATTTATTTTGCGGAAATGAACCAACCTAATATATACAGGGTTTCCCAAAAGTAACGGACGCCATTGTAGCATCTGGTGAAAAAAATAATCCTGAGACGAAAAGTCTTTAGTTATTTTACAATTAACTGCATAAATAATTAATTATTAATTAAAATAACGTCTCTTATGTGTTAGAGAAAAAGTAAAAATATTATTATTATTAAAGAAATTAATTTTTATGAATTTTAATTAATTTACAAGCATGTATAGAATATACTCAGATTCCATGCTTGTAAACGTGGACCCTTGGAACACCGCCGTCTATCTTACGGCATCAAATAAATATTATTATTTTAAAAGAAATTAATTTTAATTTTTTATGAATTTTTATTAATCTACATGCATGTATGGAATACACTCATATTCCATGCTTGTAAAGGTGCACCCTCTGAACACTGCAGTCGATCTTACGGCATCAAATAAATATTATTATTTTCAAAGAAATTAATTTTAATTAATTTACAAGCATGTATGGAATACACTCACATTCCACGCTTGTAAAGGTGCACTCTTGGAACACCGCCGTCCGTCTTACTGCATCAAATAAATATTATTGTTTTAAAAGAAATTAATTTTAATTTTAGTTTTAAGCGTTACTTCTGGGACACTGTATACACAGGGTGTCCTAAAAGTCACGGACGCCATTGTAGCATCTGATGAAATGAATAATTAAGACAAAAAGTCGTGAGCCATTTTTCAAATGACCGCATAAATAATTGATTATTAATTAAAAATAACGTCTCTTTATTTCTTACAAAGAGAGCGCAAGTGAACAGTAAAGTATGTGCTAAACAATGACACAACTAACTGTATGACTAACTTTAGTTTAGTAAAACTAAACTAATTTCTATAGCTAACGTAGTCACACATATTTACTTACACATTCACACGTGCAAGCGTCTTCGTTGGAACGTACTTGACTTGACACTAATGCTCTTTCTCTAACGCATCAAAAGACGTTTTTTTAATTAATAATGGATTATCTATGCGTCTGATTAAAAAATGGCTAACAACTTTTCGTCTCAGGATTATTTTGTTTATGAGATGTTACAATGCCGTCCGTTACTTCTGGGACACTTTGTAAATGAGGGTGTGCCAAAATTTAACCGTCGTGAAGAACCTTTTAAAATTTGAATTTTGAGTTTCGCTTTTGATAGGGACTGTGCTTGGGCATTTCCTAAGATATTTACGGTGAAGACGATGTATTTGATTTTGATAGAATTTTTTAACAGAAACTTAGTGTTGGCGTTTCCAATAAAAATTCAAAATTTGGCCAAAATTCCAATTTTTTAGGATTAAAATTTATTTTTATTATTCAAAATTAATTTTTATAATATGAAGTTAAAATCAAATAATTTGAAATTTATTATTTGTGTTTAAGGGGCACAACTAGTGTAACGGCCTAAAAAAAAGGTGATTTTTGGGAATTTTTATTAAAGAAAATACTTTATGAATTATTTCAAAATTTTAAGAATATATTTATACATGTTTTAAGAATTTATAGTGAAATTTTTGAAGAAAAAAATTAAATATTTTTTAAGTTATCGTCGATCTCCAACGGCGCGAAAAAAAAAAGGTCCTTCACTGCTGCAGTGATTCCGGCCTTCTCCGTGGATGAAATCTAAAAAAAAAAAAATTCTCGTTAAACTAGATAAAATTGTCTGTACAATGACCTACGATAAAAAAAAAAATCAAAAATTGACAATATGGCGGCGTTTTAAAAAAAATAGACGAATTTTACCCAAAATTTTGGTCGTTTTGGCTCTGTTAAAATTCGATTTTTGATCAGATCAAAAAATCGATAGGTCATTGTACGGAGAACTATATATAGAACATGTAAAAAAAATTCGATAGTGATCGGATCATTTGTTTTTGAGTAATCACTGCAGCAAATTCGGAAAATGCTGTTTCGAGAAAAACGCGTTTAAAGATAAAATGATCGTTTTCACTGTTATAAGTGGTTTAAAATCATACTTACAGCTAATCTGCTATTCCAGGGCCATATAATTCACCTTCCTCTTCTTGGGCTTGTTCAGCTGAAGAAGCTGAAAAGGGCTTGTTCAGCTGAAGAAGCTTTTCTTCGAGAGGATCGACCTTCTTTTGAAGAAGCCCTTTGGCGATGATCAGCGATTCGTATTCTCGTGTTGTCCTTAAGAGCCGCAAAATCTCTTGCTGCAGGTCCAACTATCACTCCCATTAGATTGAACATCTTCAAAATTGACGAATAACCGTCATTAAATATTGCAGTTGCGAAATTATTTGACAATTCAATAGTTTTGAAGCCATTATGAAGATGCTTGGGTGAAAAGTGCCAAAGTAAACCGTTGTAGCTTTCATTGTTGTTTTGAGTATTGTTACCTTTACATCTATCAAGCAATTCATGTCGAGATAAGTCTTCATAAATACGTTTTATAGCTTTTTGTACTTCTGGATCCAGTGGGAGGTAATCGTGTTTAAATGTACTAGTGATTCCTTCAGCTTCCGCGCGGCGATAAGCGCACCAACTTTCAGCGCCTTCTGGACAATTTTTATGATTTGGGTTTTTGTCAGTTGAACAGAAATGATAAAATGTTGCCCAGATTGCTTTATACATTTCATCTACATTATCTTGATTCCTCATAATTGCCAGACCATAATATTTTTGGAGTTTATTTATTAAATTTACAGTTAACTTTTGTGATGTTTTACTTTTTCCTCCTAAATTCTTATTAGTTTTCTTTACATTTCGGCAACGTGTTCCCATTCTTTTTTTCACATGTAGATAGCATTCCAATTTAGCAACAGGAATATCATAAGGATTCAAATCTATAAGTCCTTTGTGGGTAGCACTATCACCATCACCAATATAGCGGGTATATTTTACACCATATTTACTAATGGAACGACCAAACATGTCTTTTACACTATCCACTTCCATTTTTGAGGCAGATCCTTTATGATTGACATCACATTCTTCTTCGTGTAATGATAGCCATTCCTCATAAGCTTCAGGTTCGCTATCTTTTTTCTTCCAACAAACACAACTCTGACAATATCAAGCTTTTACGCATCAATCAAAAATTTCCTTCCTGTATTTTACTGCCAGCGTAACTACTCCAAAACGGGAAGTATGGCCACGTTTTTTCCAGGTACCGTCGCCGCTAACAGTCAAATTTGTCTCCGAATTTTCTTCCTTTAATGTAAGCTCTTTTTCTTCATTTATAGCTTGCTGCATACTGAGCTTACAAATGGTTTCGGCTGCAATCTGTAAATTCGTAAAACATCCCGCAAAAGTTTGGTCGTAAAATTTGCATGCTAAATCCATTAATCCACAGAAAAGATTTATCCCATTTATTCCGATGCCCAATAGACGCATCACAGCAACAATACGTCTATTTACTTCAAATGCGTTATCAATCATTGGTCCAGAATTAATATACGAATTGCCACATTCACAAATTATAGCAATTTCGAACCCTAGGCCTCTTGGACTTGCTTGATTGAAAGTAACTTTTTGACAGGTTTTACACACCACTAAATTACTAATTGCACTAAAAACTGATAAAAATTGCAAAATACAATATCCATGAGATGGGTCAATCACAACATTATTGTCATTATTATGTAATAACTTTTCTGCGGACGTACTGGTATTCGCAGTAGATTGCTCAAATGTAAATCTATTTCCGGTAAACTTGCGTTTTTTCGCAATTGATCGATGTTTAGGACTATGGTGCGTTACCTTTTTATTAGAATATGAAGATTGATCACTCATTTTCAAGAAAATAGCACGTGTAAAATTATGATGCTCTCGATACAACGATCACAATGAGACTAAATGCGTCTGGCTCCGAAAATAATTTACGTGGCAGTAAACGAAAAATTTCTAGAAATTATTATAATGATATATTTTAGTATACCTGAGAGCCAACAATAGAAACTGGAATCGTGTTATAGGGGCTGGAAGGGACAGTAGACTCTGAACAATACCTCAGGTACGTCTCGTAGCTAATGGGACTCTCTAGCTGCCGAGCGGCTGGTCTTTAAAATGTTATAACTCAAAAACTATATGAGATATCGATTTGAAATTTTAATATGTTATTTTTAAAGGTGTAATCTACCGAAATATGAAAAAATCGATTTTTTCGAAATTTCACACTAGTTGTGCCCCTTACGAATAAATTTTTAAGATGGAAGATGAATTTTAAAATTATAAAATTTAATTTTATAATGTAGATCAATGCTTCTTGCTCTCGTGTGATGCACATTACTGATGAATCTAGTAGTCTCGTCAATACCAGTAATAATCAAAGGTGTTATTTTATAAGAAAAAATCCATTATTTACAATTTTAAATTTATTTTCCTCAAAAAAAATAAATTTTTATAAAAAAAAAATTAATTTGGATAATTTAAAATTAATTGTTTATAATCTTAAGTGGATTTTAATCCATAATAATTGATTATTTATCATGTGATATTAATTATCAAACAAAAATTAATATTATTGATTTTTATAGTTTAAGGTTGATTGCTCATAATCTTAAATAAATTTTTATTATAGAAAATTCATCATCATGATTCAAAATTATGTTTTATGATAAAAAGTCAATTACTTAGAGTATAAAATTAATTTTTTTGTTATAAAATAAATTTGTATAATTAAAAATTAGTTTTAATGATTTATTAGAATTAATTATTTATAATCGTCAATTAATTTCCGTAATTTTAAATCTTTTTTTTTTATATAATATTTATTTTTATATAGAAAATTAATGATTTATTTGATATTATATATTTTTGAAAAATAAAATTTATATTCAACAACTAAAATTAATTTTTATGACATGAAATTAATTTAAAGAATTCAAAATTAATTATTTATATTCTATAATCACTTTTTATAGTAAAAGATTAATGTTTGAATTATAAAATTTATTTTAATAATATTGAATTCATAAGTTGAAATTAAAAATTAATTTTCAAATAAAAAATCCATGATTTATTCAATATTATAAATTTTTAAATATCAAAATTGATTTTTCATTATCTTCAATTAATTTTTATAACTATAATTCGATTACTGTTTATCGTAAATTAATATCTCTAATGTAAAATTGATTTTCAAACTTAGAAATTGATTTGTATGATTAAAAAACAATAGTTTATGATCCAAAATTACATTTTAGAATATAAAATTGATATTCATACTTTAAATTTATTTTCATAACCTAAAATCAATTATATATACTCTACAATTAATTTTTATAATTTAAAATCGATAATTTATGCTCTTTAATTAATTAAAAAAAAAAATAATTAATTTTAGCAATCCAAAATTAATTATTTCTAACATGAAATCGATTTTCATAATTTGAAATTAATTAAATATTCATGATACTAAATTACATATTATGATATAAAATCAGTTATTTATAATAGAAAATTAAATTTTAAACAAAATATTATTGATATATTTAATATTATTATTTTTTATCATTAGAAATTGATAATTTATATTCAAAAGTTAGTTTTTATATTATTGAATTGATTATTCATAGTTTCAAATAAATTTTTATGGTATAAAATTCTCGGGATATCGTAACCCTATAGACGGGTGCGGATATCATGGTTGAGTGCCGACCGGGCGCGTCCCCGGGTGGCGGATAGGGGGGCTGTGGGCCTGTTTGGAGAAACCTGGACCCCTTACAACAGAGGACAGGGATCTCTAATCAGATCCCGGCCAGCAGAGGCCGAAGGAAGCACAACCAGTGTAAAACCTGGCTTTGGGCGACCCCGACCCTCCCGCGGACCAACTCCCCCAAGCTAAGGTGGGAGCCATCGTGCCGATGGCTGTATGGTACTAGGGTTATAGTGCCGCAAACGATGCCCTTGGGGCAACAGGCGCAACCCCATTGTATTTATGCGCCTTTCGCTGGCATGCCAGGCTCTGTTAGCGGTGACCTTTAGTTCCTGGAGACTCGTGGGACCAAAATGGATAACACAGTAAAAAACCCCAACGGACTGGGGGACTCTGCGGAGAACCCCAGACCTTCCATGAAAATGGATATCGTGGAGGAGGCACAGGGCTCAGCAAATGCCGGGCACAGTGACTTCTCCAAAGATATCATGAAGGAGGCACAGGGCTCGACAAATGCCGGGCACAGTGACTCCTCCAAAGATGATGGAAGGAAGAGGAACCAAAGTGGTGCTACAAAGAGACGGGCCCGAAGAGCCAAACTGGCCCTAGGGACCCAGGCTCTGGAGCAAAACTGCGGGACTACTCCTCCCACCATCTCCGTGGCCAAAGTGGAGGAGGACCCCAATGGAAAAAGCAATAATATAAGGCCTAGACCCGAGGGGAACACTCCACCAGAGGCTAAGAGTTTGGCCAAAAAGGGCAAGATAGCCCACAGGTCGAGCGGCTTCAGTGATGCCGTACGGGCGAGCAGGAAGGTTGCAATAACACCTTCTGGCTACCCTGAGGTGCTACTGAGCCAAGAGACCAGCGACCTGGTAACGCAGGCACTCGTTGGAGCGCTGGATGCTGTCCCCACAGGACAAGCAGTCCCGTGCTTCGAGGGATGCCGGTGGGAACAGGGAGTGCTGTGGGTGACTTGCGCCGACGAAAACTCCAAAAAGTGGGTCCTAAGGGGTGATGGTTCACATACTTTCTCACACACAAACACACACACATAAACACACACACACACACACACCGCCAGAAGAACCGTCATCTTACCGACCACTCTGCATGCTAGATACGGCGAGTAAGATATTTGAGCGTATCATCCATCAACGAATAGATGCAGTAGTCGACCCACTCTTGGCAGACAACCAGTATGGATTCTGTAAAGGACGATCAACACTGGACGCGATCAACCTGGTTGTTAATACGGCCAAAGAGGCAATCGCAGGAACTAGATAGAAGGGTGGAACGAAGAAGTACTGCCTGGTGGCTGCTTTGGACATAAAATGCTTTTGAAAAAATGCTTTCAATTTCGCTAATTGGGACTGCATCATGCAAGCTCTCGACGAGAAGAACGTGCCAACATATTTTCGCAGACTAGCGATTAGCTATTTTACAGATAGAGTGCTGAAATACGATACAAAGAATGGTCTGAAAAAGTATGATATAACCGGTGGTGGGCCACCGGGCTCTGTTCTTGGTCCACTTCTGTGAAATATCATGTATGACGGGCTCCTGAAACTGAAGCTTCCAAGATGTGTCGAACTGGTAGCGTATGCGGATGATGTTGCCGCAGTCATCGTCGCCAAACACCTCGACGAGATTCAACATCTGTTTGACATCACTATTGAGAAGATCAACCAGTGGATGGATACAGTGAACCTACAACTGGCCAAGCAGAAGACTGAAGCAGTGCTTATTACCAGCCGAAAAGAAGTTAAAACAATAAAGCTAAAAGTCGGTGACCGAGAAATCACATCACAACCTCATATACGATATCTGCGAGTAATGCTTGATGCCCGACTCAACTTCAAGCAGCAAGTGGAACACGTCTGTACGAAAGCGTCAGTAGTGAGAGCTAGTCTCGCACGATTGATGCCGAACGTCGGAGGCCCAAAGCAGAGCAGAAGGCTACTATTGTCATCAGTAGTCACATCGGTGCTCACCTACGGAATATCGATTTGGGCTGACGCACTAGAGGTGCAAGAGTCATGGAGAAAAGCTGGTCCAATATATCGTATGAGTGCCCTACGAGTTGCAAGCGCCTTTCGAACAATATCAGAGGATGCAGTGTGTGTCATTTTCGGAACTTTTCCGCTCAGAGTCTTAGCTGAGGAAAGACGGAACCTTTACCAACGAAAGAGGACAACTACACAAAGTGCTGAGGAACTCAGAGCTGAAGAACGGCAGAACAGCATCGCACGATGGCAATCGCAGTGGGACGCCGCGACAACAGGGAGATGGACACACCGTCTCATACCGAAGATCGACGTTTGGCTAAACCGAGGTCATGGCGAGGTCAATTACTATCTGACGCAGTTGTTGTCAGGACATGGATGTTTTCGGACGTATCTTCTCATTAATCAATGAAGACGCGGAGCACGTTTTCTTTGAGTGCCCACGATTTTACCCACAGCAATATGAGCTGGAGATGATCCTAAAGAGATAAATCCAACCAGAGACAATAGTAGAAGCAATGTTGTCATCAAGAGCCTGGAACGCAATCAGCACATTTGCAACAGAAGTCCTTATAAACTTGCGTTCCCTCGAAAGAAGAAGAGCAAATGACAACAACTAGAAGGAAGGTAAAATAACACCTTAGCTACCCGAAGAAAGCGCAGTAGCTAGATTCTCCCCTCACGAAGTAATGACTAACGGTGGTTATGGTTATAATCCCATGAGGGATTAGGGGAAAGAGGAAAAGGGGTTTAGGGTTTAGTGGGTAGGGGCCCTGCGTCGAGTCACCACATATCCAGGCCAAACAACTATGCCTAGAATCCGTAAAAAGGATTCCCCCCCCCTTAAAAAAAAAAAAAAAAAAAACACATACACACACATACACACATATATATAAATATATATAAATATATAAATATATAAATATATATACGCAGACTCAGTGACTCACCTCGCGGGAGTAGTCAGGGAAGCTTCTTATGACCTTTAAACGTCGAGATCTGATGAAAACTCGATTCTTGAAAAACTAGGTGAAATCAATAACTTTCCAATTTTCGAAAATTTTCGATTTTCTTAGCAGGAAGTTCAAAATTAATTTTCAAACAAAATTGATTATTTAAAAATTGATTATTTATGTTAAAAAATTAGTTTTTATATTATTAAATTGATTATTCATAGTAACAGATAAATTTTTATAGTATAAGATTAATGTAAATAATTTAAAATCAATCACTTATAACGTAAAATTGATTTTGATAGTTCGAAATTAATAAATATAATATTAATTGTATTTATATTCATCTGAAAAAATATTTATAGAAAAAAATTTACTAATTATCGTCAAAAATTGGTTATTATTATATAAAAATAAATATTAATTGTCTCAAATTTATTTTTATAACTCAAAATTAATTTATTTAATATTCATTAAATTTCTATTCATCTGAAATCAATTTTTAAAATGTAAAATTAACTATTTATAGTTTAAAATTTAATTTGATATCAGAGAATCAAATATTCATTGTCTAAAATTTTTATGTTCTAAAATAAAATTTTATTACATAATATTCAATGTCTAAAATTGATTTTTCTTCAATTAAATTAACTTAAAATTATTTACTTATTATCTGAAATTTATTTTTATTATTTAAAATCAATCTTTATGAAATAAAATAAACTATTTATAGTCTAAAATCAATTTTTATGACATCGAATTATTTTGAATTGTTAACAATTTATTATTTATAATCTAAAATATATTTTTGTAATCGAAAATCAGTATTCATCATATTAAATTGATTATTTATAGTCTAAAATCAATTTTTATAATACATAATTTATATTAATCATTAAAAATTGAATTTTATGATATAAAATCAATTTTTATACAACGAAATTGATTATTGTAATTTAAGATTAATGATTTATGATCTAGAATTACAATTTTTTCAACAAAGTTTAGAGGTTTTATTCGATGTTTTAAATTTTCATGATAATAAATTGATTATTTATAGTCTAACATTAATTTTTCAAATAATAATTCCATTTTTCGTTATCTAGAATTAATTTTTTAATTATAATAGTAATTATTCAGAGTCAATAACTAATTTAAATCGAAAAAAATTAATTTAAATAATTTTTAATGGATTATTGATAATCTTCAACCGACTTTTGTAATTTATAATTTATAATCTTAATATAAATTCAATTTCTCCTTTTTTTTTCTATTTCTCTAAAAAAATTAAGTTAACTAAGTAAAAATTAATTATTTATGATTTCAAATATATTAATTTAATTTGAAATGATTTTTGAGATTATTCATTTAATTAAGTTTTATCCTTTCATAATTTGTATGATATAAAATTAATTATCCAACGTCAAAAAGTAATTCTTATGATATCATATTGATTCCAAATGATTAAAAGTTAATCAATTATCATCTAAAATTAATTTTCATAGTTGACAATTAATTTTAATGATATCGAATCAATTTTTTTATTGAAATATTAATTTTTACATTTTAAAATGAGTTATTTATTAACATCTAGTATCAATTTTTATACTATAAGATTAAATTTATAATAAATAAGTTAACTAAAGGAATTTCAAATTATTGATTTGAATCCAAAATTAATTTCTAAAATTTAAAATAAATTTGTATTATATAAAAAAAATTTTCATGTTATAAAATTAATTTGTATAATTCAATAATTATTTTTATATCATTCATTCAATAACTATTTATCTAAAATTGATCATTATAAAAAAAAAATTAGTTATTTATATTCTTAAATTAATTTACATGAATTTATATACTAAAATTTACGATATTATGTCTAAAATAACTTTAATTAATATAAAATAAATCCGACTAGTTTGAAATTGATTATTTATATTTTTCAATTTATTTTCAATCGAAAAAATATTGAATATTTTTTAAAAAAATATTGAATTATTTAATATTATTAATAATCATAATCAGAAATTGAACATTTATAATCTTATATTAATTTTTTTCTATATCAATTTATTTTCTATTTATTTAAATTTGATTTTTATATTATATAGGTCAATATTTATAATCAGAAATCAAAAATCAATTCAATTAATATAAAATTAATAATTTATTTTCCGGAATCAATTTTCAGAATTTAAAATTTATTTTTATCATATAAAATTCATTATTCATGAACTTTAATAAATTTTAATAATTGAATAATAATTTTTATATAATAAATTAATTAACTATTATCAATAAATAAATTTTATAATATCTAATTTATTTAAATAATTTCCAATTCATTATTTATAATCGACAATTGATTTTTAAAGTTTATAATTAATTTTTTTTATATGAATTAATTATATATGATGTAAAAATAATAATAAACAAAAAATTAATGAATTATTTGATATTTTTTATTTTTAAAAAATGAAATATATTTTTGTTATTTAAAATTAATTTTCATAATATTAAATTTATTCAAATAGTTAAAAAAATAATCATTTATCATCTAGAATTGAATTTCATAATGAACAATTAAAATTATATTGTAATAAAATTTGATTTTATAATATAAGTTTCATTATTTATAGTTTAAAACTAATTTTCAAACGAAAATTCATGACGTATTTAATATTATTAGTTTTTATGGAAAAAATAGTCGATGATTATAATCTAAAATTGATTTTCATAACATTCATTTAATTAGTTTGTACCTTAATCCAATTTATATGTTATAAAATGAATGAAGATAATTTGAAAATAATTTTTATATTATAAAATAATTACTTTTTATTTGAAATCAGTTTCTTTAGTATAAAATTGATATCCATACTTCATAATTAATTTTGACAATATAAAATTAGTTATTTATGTGTAAAATTTATTTTTATACTATATAATCGATTATTTATAGTCCAAAATTAATTAATATAACATAAAATTTATTTAAATAATTCAAAATTGATTATTTATAATGTGAAATTGATTTTCATAATTTGTAATATTTATAATTGAAATATTTATAATACTCAATCAATTATTATAATATAGAATTGATTAATAATAATTCAAAATTGATAATCAAAAAAATAATAATTGATTTATTTAATATTATTAATTTTCCTGATTAGAAATAAATAACTAATAGGCTGAAATCAATTTTTATGTATGAAAATAATTAAAAAAAATTTTAATTATATAAGATAATTTAAAATTAATTTGTATAATTTAATATGAATTTATATACAATAAAATTAAATTATAAGTTTGAAATTAATTACTTTTAGAAATTTTAAATTAATTTTTATAATTTAAATACAATTTTCATACTATAAATTTGATCGTATTCTATTATAAATTAATTTTTATAAAATAAAGTTAACTATTAGTAGTCTAAAATTAATTTTCATGATTGTCCAGTGAACAGGTCCAGCCGCGATAAAGTTGCCCCTAGGGGACTCCAAATTTCACGAGCCGCACCTGTCTACCGCTAGTTCACGCAAAAACTAACCGCATATGAAAGCTTAGCTTGACTGATCACGCCTTATCTCGGTGGTGTGATTGGCTGATCGCTTCGCTGACATTCGCAATTAGCTTCTTTCCGAAGTCGACGAGGAAGAAGACGCATTATTATAAATATCTTTCGCTTTCACGCGTTCGTTGCAACAAGTCGCCATTCGTAAATGAGGGTGTGCCGAAATGTAACCCTCGTAAAGAACCTTTTATTTTTAAATTATAAAATTTTATTTTATAACCTAAAATTTATTATTTACGGTTAAAAATCGATTTTTCAACAAAATGGCCGTATTTATTCAATATTATTAATTTCTATAATTAATAATAGATTTTTTGTTAACTTAAATTAATTTTAATATAAATAATTCGATACCGGTATATCTAAAATTGATATATATAATATAAATCTAATATTAATGATTCCGAATTGATTTTTATATTCGGAAATTGATTTGTATAGTCAAAAATCAAGAATTTACAATTCGAAATCTAATTTAATGATATAAAACTGATATTTTTAGATAAAATTTATTTTTATAATATCAAATTAAAAATTTATAGTCTACAATTAATTTCTATACTATAAAATCAATTATTTAGAGTCTAAAATTGATTTTTGAAATATATTTTCAATTTAACTAATTTATTATCGAGTATTTCTGATCTGAAATCAATTTTCATTATTTAAAATTAAATATTTATGATACCTCATCGATCATTATTATACTGTATAAATAATTATATATGATAAAAAATCAATTTTCAAACAAAATTATATTGATTTATTCAATATTATCTATTTTTACTTTAAGAAATTGATTATTTATATTCAAAACTAATTATTGATAATCTTTGATTAATTTTCTTTATGTAAATTTAATTTCCATAATATAGAATTAATTAATATCGTCAACAAATAATTTTTATGATATCAAATTTATTTTAATAATTTATAATTTATTATCTAAAGTCTAAAATTAACTTGAATAGTTTATTATTGATTTCTACGATAATCAATTAATTTTGATAGAATGAAATTCATTACATGTAATCCAAAATTAATTTTTAAACAAAAAATTAATGATTCATTTAATATTATTCATTTTTAAAAATATAGAATCTACTTTCCTTATTTAAAATCTAATTTTACGATATGAAATTAATTTTAACGATCTAAAAAAAATTATTTATGTTCTAAAATCGATTTTTATGTTGAAAGATAAATTTTAAAATTATAAAATCCAATTTTAAAATGTAGATCAATGCTTCTGGCTCTCGTGTGAACTACATTACTGATGAGTCTAGTAATGCTACTAGTCCCGTCAATACCAGTTACAATCGAAGGTGTTATTTTATAAGATAAAATCCATTATTTACAATTTTAAATTTATTTTCCACAAAAACAATGATTTGTTATGTCAAAAAGAATTAATTTGGATAATTTAAAATTAATTGTTTTTAATTTCAAATTAATTTTCATCCATAAAAATTGATTATTCATCATCTGGAATTAATTATCAAATAAAAAATTAATATTATTAATTTTTATAGTTTAAGGTTGATCGCTCATAATCTTAAATAAATTTTTATAATAGAAAATTCATTATCATGATTCAAAATTAAGTTTTATGATAAAAAGTCAATTACTTGGAGTATAAAATTAATTTTTTTGTTGTAAAATGAATTTGTATAATTAAAAATTAGTTTTAATGATTTTTTCAAATTGATTATTTATTATCTTCAATTAATTTCCGTATTTTTAAATTCATTTTTCTCATATAAAATTTATTTTTATATAGAAAATTAATGATTTATTTGTTATTATATATTTTTGAAAAATTTAATTTTATATTCAACAACTAAAATTAATTTTTGTGACAAGAAATTGATTTAAAGCATTCAAAATTGATTATTTATATTATATAATTACTTTTTTTAGTAAAAAATTGATGTTTGAATTATAAAATTTAGTTTAATAATATTGAATTCATAAGTTGGAATTAAAAATTAATTTTCAAATAAAAAATCCATGATTTATACACTATTAAAGATTTTTAAAAATGAAAATTGATTTTTTATTATCATGAATTAATTTCTATAACTATAATTCGATTACTGTTTATCGTAAATTTATATCTCTAATGTTAAATTAATTTTCAAACCTAGAAATTAATTTGAATGATTAAAAAACAATAGTTTATGATCCATAATTACATTTTATAATATAAAATCAATATTCATACTTGAAATTAATTTTTATAACATAAAATCAATTATTTATATTTTACAATTAATTTTTATAATTTAAAATCGATAATTTATGCTCTTAAATTAATTGAAAAAAAAAAAAAATTAATTTAAGCAATTTAAAATTAATTATTTCTATCTGAAATCAATTTTCATAATTTTAAATTAGATATTCATGATACTAAATTACATATTAGCACATAAATTCAATTATTTATAATAGAAAATTAAATTTTAAACAAAATATTATTGATATATTTAATATTATTATTTTTTATCATTAGAAATTGATTATTTATATTCAAAAATTAGTTTTTATATTATCGAATTGATTATTCCTAGTTTCAAATAAATTTTTATAGTATAGAATTAAATCAAAAAATTCGATATCAATTACTTATTAAATAAAATTGATTTTTATAATTTTGAATCAATCAATATAATATCAATTAAATTTCTATCAATCTAAAATAATTTTTATAAAGAATAATTAGTAAAACGGTTCACCATAAAGGCCATCCCTGCGACTTCCCGCTAATTCCATACCTGGGCGCTTGAAATTGTACTTATAACGTTTTTGAGATTCTTGTACTCAAAATATAATTTATGTTATATTTTCGGCTCGCTGAGCTCAAAGGCATAGTCTATCTATGCATTTGAGCTTTTCGAGCTCAAAAGTCTGGTAGAAGTTTCATAGAACACTACTTTTGGAATTTTCAAACCACAATCACTTTTGAATTGAACGACTGATTTTAACTAGGTTGACAGGATTCGACACAGTTTTATCAGCCCCGAAATGGATTTTCAGGTTTTTATTGATCGAACTAAAAATTTCGGAGTAATTTCGAAAAGAGATTTTTTTAGGTTTTCTTTTGTTCACGATATCTCTTGAACGAAGTAACCGATTTTAACAAGCTAAGTAGCGATCGACGTGGTTTCTTACTGTCTAAAGCAGATTAGTTTTTAAGATTAATTGGTGATGACGTTTAAAAGTTATTGAAAAAAAACCACATTAGAAATAATTTTTTTTCTCACAAGGGGAGGATACGACCTCGGGGAAACGAATTTGACTAATCTTTGACGCAGTGATAGTACACCATGTGGGTATACTACCTCTGGAATACTAAAGTGCAATACTCAAAAATGGCTGAGAAAAACGCACTTAACGTTCACTCAGCACTCTAATATATTAATAGGTAAATAATTGATACATTAAATTGTTTTTTAATAAAATATTTTTTTATTTTCAACTTTATTTCTATAAATTATCTACGGTGTATATCATGAGATATTTGTAGTTCATGAATAATTCTTATAACTCTCATATTCATTATAAGTTTAACTGAAAAATATATACCTGCGCCAGACAATAAGAAGAGTCGAATATAGTATGAGGGTACAATAATTCTTGTCCTCGAGTTATTGTAAACTGTACATCGATTCGAGCTCTGTTGGCCCACCGGAAGAATAGTCATGTTGTTGTCCATGAACCTATGTTAGTCCCACCACTTTTTCAGAAGCTTGACTATAGCAGTTAGTTTCTGAATTTCGACACGAACAGACGTATTTGTGCAGTGAAATTTACTTTAAAAATTGTTTTTATAATTCATAAAATGTCATCAAGCGAAGCCAGTTCTTCTCATGGAGATGAACACACTCCTGATATATCCTTACATAGTGATTTATCGAACCAACGGCTAAAAGATGGAGTAGTGTATTATAAAGGTTTACTTCCTGAAAGTGCTTTAATTGCAAAAACATCTTCTGACACTCTGAAGATGCTATGTTGATTGGTAGATAATTATATGATAATACGTTAGATATGTTAAATAAAAAGAAGTTCGTAAGCGATCAAGAATTGATTCATGCTCAAGAAGAATGCCCAGACGGAAATTTTGAAGCAGTAGAAGATAATTCAGTTGATGACTATGTTCCAGATGAAAAAAAAAAACAAAAAATGATGGATTATATTCCTCTGGAATATAAAATTAAAGTTTTAAACATAGCAAAAGCTCACCCTTCATGAAAACTAGAGACATTACAAAAAAATGGATGTAGTCATTTGAAGAGAATGGATTATTTGGAAGTATAGAAAAAAGATGTTGAACATGGTGGAACTAAATTTGATAAATATCATGTGATTGATTCTTGGACGTATGACCGCTTCGTCGAGGCAAGACAAAATTATCAACAAGTGACTACACGAAATTTGCAGCAATGGGCTTTAGCTGCAGCCAGCCAGTTTCCTAATCTTCAATTTACAGCGTCCGACACATGGGTGAAAAAATTTGAACAAAGACACAACATTCGTCAACGCAAAATTACAAAATTTGTAACAGACAAAGAAGTTCACACCATGCCAAAAATTATCGCCTCTGCAGAAATGTTTCGCATTCAAACAAAACAATTGATATCTAACTTCGATAGTGACTTCGTTATTAATACAGATCAAACAGGTATATAAATTTTCTAACGGTAAACTAATTATTTTTTATTCCATTATTAAATTTAATCGAAGTTAATCATTAGATTTTTTAAAATTCATATTTTCAGGATGTCAATACCAATCAATGTTTAATAGGACACTGACGGAAAAAGGAAGCAAACCAGTGTTTGCAAAAGTACAAGACATGACCAAGGTGTCACACTCATATACTACACAATATAGCATAACATTATCTGGAAAATTACTACCACATGTTTTTATTTGTTTGCAAGAGCCTACAGGTGATTTTGGGCAAGGAATAAAGAAAAACGTAGAAGAATATTTAAAAAAAACTACTCTTTATAAAAATTTTCTAGAGAAATGTTTAATGCCATATGTTCAAAAAAATAAATTTCTTTTAATTATTGACTCGTGGACAGGACAAGTGAAGCCAGAATTATATTATGAAATATTTCAGGATGATAAAAAAATGCCTACATGCACATTTAAAGTTATACCTCCAAAATGTACTCCGTTAGTTCAACCATGTGATGTCTATTTCTATAGACGAGTGAAAAATTTTATCAAACGATTGCAAAGTACCGCTGAACTTCTAGACAAGAATAATGAAATTCATTCCCGAGAGGATTGCATAAAAATTTATTCGATTATTCATCACCAATTGTCAGCGCCAATATTTCGAGACATGATGGAATATGCCTGGCTCGCCAGCGGGCTTTGTGACACAAGAAATTTTTTTACTAATGTCAATGATGGGTGTTTCTCATTAGACCGTTTAAAAATACCGTGTCATTGTAAAAAAGCAGCATTTATTTGTTGTTCTTGGTGTAGAAAAACTTTTTGTTTTGAATGTTTTTATCATAAGTATCACTCAGGATCATGTAATAATATCTCATAATACGTAATTATAAAATATTGCTTTAATTAATTAAAAAAATGTATAATTTTCCATTTAATTTTCGACTTATCATTTGTTTGTACCACCGCAGATAATTTATAGAAATGAAATTTAAAATTGAAAAATTTTTTATTAAAGAATAATTTAATGTATCAATTATTCACCTATTAATATATTATAGTGCTGGGTAAACTTTGAGTGCGTTTTTCTCAGCCATTTTTGAGTATTGCACTTTAGTATTTCAGAGGTAGTATACCCACATAGTGTACTACCACTACGTCAAAGATTATCAACATCGGTTTCCCCAAGGTCGTATCCTCCCCTTGTCAGTTTTTGAAGATTTCTCAAAATCTATGGATCCGAATCAGTCCAAATTATCTCTAAAATCTCAGTTCTGCCAAGCCTTGTCAAATAGAACAAACCGTGATAAAATCGCATGAGCCGTTTGAAAGTTATAAGCGGTTCACATACTTTCTCACACACACACACACACACACACACACACACACACACACACACACACACACACACACACACACACACACACACACACACACACATACACACACTCGGGGCAGACGAGATACTGCTACCGGGCGCATCTCCCCGAGCGGATGGGAGAACGCTCGCTGTCCTTGGATGACACTTAATCTCTTAGTTGATGAGGTACAGTGGGTAGGAGCCAAGCAAAATAACCAAACAATATAAGCTCCCGTGTACAAAACTCCCCTTTAATGGGTTGGTCACACTAACTGACCTAGTAAGACGATTGGTTCTTGCTGTAACTCACTGGGAGTGTCCGGAACCTGTATCGCAGTTTCCGACGATGCAGGCCACGGCTGATGTGAGCTTGCTCTGCCGAGGTGAAAGTTGCAGCAGTGGATCAGGAGCCAGCCACTTCGAGCCTTGATCAGGTAGTACGCAGTGAGTGTTAGAGTTCGGAATCTTCACCGCTCCGAGCGAGTCTAGTCCGTCCGTGTATTCCGGGACTGGCTAAGTGTCGGCTAGGCCTCAGGGAACTGGGGTAGGAGTACTATCTCCGAGGGTACACCCGTTCTTAGTTATGGCAACCCGCTTTACTCCGTACAATGCGCTGGTAAATCAAAAAAGTATGAGTACTTTACAGGAAACAAACAAGAATAGAAACGGGCTTCATGCTCAACAAGCAGCGATTGAAGCAAGCGCTGACATGAAGAGAACGCAAGCGTTGGATCGCCTTGAGAAGCTGACCATTGAGCTACAAGAGTTTGTCCAAATTAAGGTCAATATCCACAGGAAGATAAAGACCAAGACAACCGGTGTAGTCAATGCTCTTGGAAGATTCAAGAAACTGGACGAGGAATGGCTATCATCACGACGCCGCATTGAAATTGAAACTGAGACGGAAGAAGCAATGGACACTGGAGCCGACGGTGACGGTGAATCTGCTGCTGAGGACAAGGGTGAAACTGATACAAGGTCTGGAAAGAGAAAGGACCAAGATTCGCCAGAGCCAACCGACAAAGTCACAAAGAAGAAGGACTTGAAAAAAAGCCCTCCCCAACGATTGACAGGGCAGAGCAACAAACCCAAGAAGACGACTGACTGGAAAAAAGTACAGTCTAAGAAGAAGAAGAGAAGGCTAGCTAGAGAGCAACTCTCAAAACAGCCGCCGAAGGAGCCCAGGCCAGAGCCTAAGCGGATAAAACCACGCAAATGGATCAGACCTGACGCACCGATCATCCGCCCGGCCGAGAAAACAAAGTATGCCGAGATTCTGCGTCGTATAAAGCAGGACGTCCCAGATGAGCAGGTTCGTTCAACTGTGGATAAGATCAACAAGACCAGAAGTGGGAACTTGTTGATTACGATTTCGAGGAAGAGCACTGACAAAGGCCAAGGTCTGCGAAAGACGATCGCGGACATCCTGAAGGAGGAGGCCAAAGTGATTTGCAAATGGCCACAGGAGACCATCGAGATCCTAGATGTCGATGACGACACGACGAAAGAGCATATTCAGACTGCTCTAAAGAGGGAAGCTGGAGAAAGTTGTGAAATCCCACTAGAGGCAATCAAGATCCGTAAAGCCTTTAGGGATACACAGACAGCCACAGTGTCTTTTCCAGCAGCTGCAGCACAAAAGTTACTGGAGGGAAACTGCAAAATAAAGATAGGCTAGTCTAATTGCCGAATGAGAGCAACGAAGAGACCCATACATGCCTCAAATGCTGGCATTTTGGGCACTTTGGATCGCAGTGCAAAAGCGAAGTCGACCGGTCTAAGCTCTGCATAAGGTGCGGAAAAGAAGGACACAAAAGTGCTGATTGTAAAAATCCAGCTAAATGTGCACTGTGCTTTGAACGGCACGTAGCACTTATAAGTGAGCCTTATAGACATCTGAGTAACCAGGCCTGGCAATCCGACAGCAATAACAAAGCCGTAATCTAGTCCTGCGGTAAATGTCCTTTTCAGAGAACAGTCAACAATAAAGAAGCTGGCTTCATAGCAGCATGGGTAGATGGCCTCCGCTTCTACAGTTGCTATGCACCACCTAGTCTTCCTAATGAGCATTTTGAAGACTTCCTTGATCGGCTAACTGAGGACGCAAGAAAACACTTTCCCGTGGTAATAGCTGGTGACTTCAATTCCTGGGCAATAGACTGGGGTAGCAAGTTCACTAATGCACGTGGAAAAGCACTTCTCGAGGCAATGGCCACTCTGGACGTGATCCTTCTTAATACCGGTGACACGCCAACGTACACTAAGGGAGAGGCAAACACTCAACTGTCGACCTTACATTTGTCAGCAGTTGCTTAGCTCGAAGAAGTTTTTCTTGAAAAGTATTGAACATTTATACAGCCAGCGACCATAGTGCGATACTATGGGAAATATTAACTGGCCAGAAATTAACAAGAGACAACAGGAGCGCTAGCGCTGTTGGGTGGAAAGTTAAGTCTCTCGACCCCACTGCTTTAGTAGTAGCCTTAGACTGCAATCCGATCATCGTAGAAACTGCTGAAGAGAAGACCAAGGACCTAATGAGAAGAGTCACCCAGGCTTGCGACGCTAGTATGTCTCGGAAACGTCGCATAAATTCAAGACCTTCAGTGCACTGCTATAACGATCACATTAGCATTCTACAATCAAAGTGTCTTAAAAAAAGAAGAAAGTCTCAGCGTGGCTACAGACGATCTAACTCCGCAGAGCTGTTGGCAGAGTATAAAAAGGCTCATCGAGAATTGGACAGAGCCATCAAAGAAAGCAAAAGACGTTGCTGGAAGGGACTGGTCGCAGAAGTCGAGAAAGATCCATGGGGCGGACCGTATAAGGTGGTTATGAACCACTTGAAATGCCAACCAATGCCATCACCTACGTGTCCACAACTCCTAGTGAAGATTGTTACTACGTTGTTTCCGCAACATCTGGTATTCACCGACAAGTTGAAGCAGCTCAATTCTGAAGACATCCCAACTATCACGTTGGACGAGTTGATAGATGCAGGAAATCGAGTAGGGAATAATAAGGCACCGGGATTGGACGGAATTCCTACTATTGACCTGAAATCAATCCTTAGGGCAGCACCGACATTATTCCTGGACGTTTACGATACATGCCTGAAGAAAGGGACTCTTCCCCAGAAGTGGAAACAGCAACACGGCTAGTGTTACTTCCGAAGGGGAAAAAGCCGCCGGAAGAACCGTCATCCTACCGACCACTCTGCATGTTAGACACGGCTGGCAAGATATTCGCGCGCATAATTCATCAGAGAATAGAGGCTTCAGTCGATCCACTCCTAGCAGAGAACCAGTTTGGTTTCCGAAAAGGACGGTCAACTCTGGATGCTATCAAATTGGTTGTTGATATAGCCAAGGATGCAATCGCCGGAACAAGATGGAAGGGTGGAAAGAAGAAATACTGCTTGGTGGCTGCTTTGGACATCAAGAATGCCTTCAACTCCGCTAACTGGGACTGCGTTATGCAGGCTCTAGAAGAAAAAATTATACCAGGATACCTTCGCAGAATAGTAGCGAGCTACTTCACGAACAGGCTCCTGAAATATGACACGACGAATGGTACGGAAGTGTACGAAATCTCCGGAGGAGTGCCACAGGGATCAGTCTTAGGACCTCTGCTATGGAACATCATGTATGATGGCCGCCTGAGAATAGCATTGCCTACGGGAGTCAAACTTGTAGCATATGCTGATGACGTAGCTGTCGTGATTGTCGCAAAGCACCTCGAAGAGATAGAAATGGCATTTGATATTACATTTAGACGAGTCAATTTTCGGATGGACATGATGAACTTGCAACTAGCCAAGCATAAAACCGAGGCAGTGCTCATCACCAGCAGAAAACAGTAGAAACCATCAAGTTGAGAGTCGGAGAACAAGAAATCACATCACAACCATTTATCCATTATCTGGGAGTGATGCTGGATGCACGACTCAACTTCAAGCAGCAGGTGGAACATGTCAGTGCCAAAGCGTCAGTAGTGAGTGCTAGTTTCGCACGGCTGATGCCTAACATCGGAGGCCCAATGCAGAGCAGGAGGCTACTATTTTCATCAGTAGTCACATCAGTGCTCACTTACGGAATATCCATTTGGGCTGATGCACTGGATACCCAAGAATCATGAAAAAAAGCTGGACCAATATACCGACTGAGTGCCCTACGAGTAGCTAGTGCCTTCCGCACTATATCAGAAGAAGCAGTGTGCGTCATTGCTGGAACCCTACCTCTAAGAGTTCTAGCAGAGGAAAGACGGGCCCTTTACAAACGAAAAAGGTCAACTGCACTGAGCCCTGAAGAACTTAGAATTGAAGAACGGCAGAAGAGCATAGACCGATGGCAACTACAATGGGATGCTGCAGAGAAGGTATAGGGTAGGTGGACGCACCGTCTCATACCTCGAATCGACATGTGGCTTAACTGGAATCACGGTGAGGTCAATTACTATCTTACGCAGATGTTGTCGGGACATGGGTGTTTTCGAAAGTATCTACTCCGCTTTAAGCACGATGACTCTTCGGAGTGCCTATCCTGCCCAGGAGCTGCTGAAGACGCGAAGCACGTCTTCTTTGTATGTCCTTGTTTCGATCCACACCGTGAAGAACTGGAGAGGATCCTGAACCAGAGAATGCAACCAGATTCACTAGTGGAAGCAATGTTGTCATCAGAAGCTGCCTGGAACGCTACCAACACGTTTGAAACAGAAGTCCTTAAAGACTTGCGTTCCACTGAAAGAATAAGAGCAAATAGCAGAAGATAGAAGGAAGGTAGTTAACACCGTAGCCACCAGAAGGAAGAGCAGTAGCTAGATCCTCCCTTCACAAAGTAATGCCTGACGGCGGTTTCCATGAGGGATTAGAGAAAAGAAGGAAAAGGTGCTTAGGGTTTAGTGGGTGGGGGCGTTAGCGTCGAGTTTTAGTATGATGCTGCGTCAAGTCGCCACATATCCAGGCCAAACAACTATGCCTAGAATCCGTAAAAAGGATTCCCCCCCCCACCCCTAAGGGAAGAAAGAAAAAAAAAACACACACACATATACACACAGACACACACACACACACAGACACACACACCCACAGACACACACACACACAGACACACACACACACACACACACACATATGTTTACACACATACATACAGACACACTGACAACCTCGCGGGAGTAGTAAGGGAAGCTTCCTATGACCTTCAAATGTCGAGATCTGATAAAAACTCAATTTTTGCAAAACTTGGTGAAAACAATAATTTCCCGATTTTAGATAATTTTCGATTTTCTTAGCGGGAAGTTAAAAATTAATTTTCAAATAAAATTGATCAATTAGGAATTGATTATTTATGTTAAAAAAATAGTTTTTATGTTATTAAATTGATTATCGATAATTACAGATAAATTTTTATAGTATTAAATTAATGTCAATAATTTAAAATCAATAACTTATAACAAGAAATTGATTTTTAAAATTCGAAATTAATAAATATAATATTAAATATATTTCTATCTATCTAAAAGAATTTTTATATAGAGAAAATTTACTGATTATAGTTAAAAATTGGTTTTTATTACATAAAATTAAATATTAATTGTCTAAAATTAATTATTATAACTCAAAATTAATTTATTTGATATTCATTAAATTTATATTTATCTGAAATGAATTTTTAAAATATAAAATTAACTATTTTTAGTTCAAAATCAATTTTGATTACAGAGAATCAAATAATCATTGTCTAAAATTTTTATGTTTTAAAATAAAATTTTATTTCATAATATTCAATGTCTAAAATTGATTTTTCTTTAATTAAATTAATTTAAAATTATTTACTTATTATCTGAAATTTATTTTTATTATTTAAAACTAATTTACATGAAATAAAATAAACTATTTAAAATAAATAAACTATTATTTATAAAATCAGATTTTATGATATTAAATTATTTTGAATAGTTGACAATTTATTATTTATAATCTAAAATATATTTTTGTAATCGAAAATCAGTTTTCATCATATTAAATTGATTATTTATAGTCTAAAATCAATTTCTATATATATAATCAATTTAAATCATTAAAAATTAATTTCATGATATACGATCAATTTTATACAACGAAATTGATTATTGTAATTGGAGATTAATGATTTACGATCTAAAATTACAAATTTTTCAACAACGATTCGATGATTTATTTGATATTTTAAATTTTCACGATAATAAATTGATTATTTATAGTCTAAAAATAATTTTTAAAATAATAATTTCATTTTTTTTTGTCTAGAATTAATTTTTTAATTATAATAGTAATTATTCAAAGTCAATAATTAATTTGAATCACAAAACATTAATTTAAATAATTTTAAATAGATTATTGATAATGAATTTTTTTATCTTAGCAATGTGAACAAGATAGGATCATAATAACAGATTACATTATTATTTCTTCGACGTTTCGGTCATTTATTTGACCTTCTTCAGGCATCTGAAAATTTCACATGTTAATAACCGAAAAACATAACATAACAATTGTTACAATATATTTACCATAATACGAATTCTAACAATCACTATCTTACATTGCACAGTTGCCTTAGTCATATGAATCTTTACAGAATTAATAAAACATAAATTTATTAATTATTACAAACTCCAGTAATAAAGTCAACAAGACACTTATAAAATTGTTAATTGCATGGCACCGATTAGCCCGCCTAACCGTAAAAATTATACAAATCACAATACAATTAAAATAATTTCCTTCTTTTAGATTTATAATCTCTTAATATATTATTATATAAAATACTTGAATTATTAGTGTCAGTTCTTTTATTCGTTATGAACTACGTGATTGGTCAGATTCTAATGCTTTTGCCGTTCGATGTTCACTTCTTGAGGTTATATGTAGATGATACTATTGTAGCGATACCAGAGGGTGAAGTAAATAACATCTTGGAATTATTTAATAGTTTTGACAATAATATACAATTTACCATGGAAGTAGAAAAAGATAATAGTTTATCTTTTTTGGATGTGTAAGTTAATAGATCCAATGGGAAATTATCAACTGATTGGTTTATTAAACCAATTAGGTCAGGTCGACTATTCAACTGGAATTCGAATCATCCTCGGTCTCAAAAAATAGGTATGATCAAAGGCTTACTGTATAGAATGTCGAGGCTGAGTAGTAGTGACTTCTATGAAGTTAATTTCAAGAAGATTCGGAATATCTTGTTGAAGAGTAATTATGATTTGTCATTAGTGGATAGCGTTATTAATAGATTTAAAGAGAACTTGAAAAATAAAACATCTAGTTTGGGTAATATGAGTAATAGCGTCTGAGAAAATAGATAGGTGTTTTATAGGAACGAATGTGAGATTAGCATTTTATAACATCTTAAGAGCGAATTCCATTTATTCGAAGTTAAAAGATCCAGTAAGTAAACAACAAGATGGAATAGTGTATAGAATACCTTGCTCATGTGGGTAGTGTTATGTTGGATAAACCAAGCAAAATTTAAATACTAGAGTAAAACAACATATATACGATTGTGAAAATATTAACGAAGTAAAAGAGAACAAAACGGCGCTAGCAGCGCATTATTTTGATCAACATCATAATTTCGCGTTTGAAAATGTAAAAATTTTAGACAAAGAAATAAATTGGTGGAAGCGTAATGTAAGTGAAATGATCTTTATCAAAATAAATGATACTGTAAATAAAAGAAATTACACTAATAATTTAAGTATTTTATATAATGATATATTAAGAGATTATAAATCTAAAAGAAGAAAATAATTTTAATTGTAATTGTGATTTGTATAATTTTTACATTGTTAGGAAAGTTGATATTTATTTTGTATTTATATTTTATTTAAATTCAATAGTTAGCGCGTTCGGCGCTAGTATAGATGACAGATGTTTTTAGATTGTATAGTATGATTTATGTACCTAATGTTTTGGAGGCGGGCTAATCGGTGCCATGCAATCAACAATTTTTATCAGTGTCGTATTGACTTTATTTCTGGAGTTTGTAATAGTTGATAAATTTACCAGTTTTATTAATTCTGTAAAGATTTATATGACTAAGGCAACTGTACAATGTACGATAGTAATTGTTAGAATTCGTCTTATGGTAAATTTTGAATTTGTAACAATTGTTATGTTATGTTGGTGGTTATTAACATGTAAATTTTTCAGATGCCTGAGAAAGGTCAAATAAATGACCGAAATGTCGCAGAAATAATAATGTCATCTGTTATTATGACCCTATCTTCTCCACATTCATGAGATAAAAAAATATATTTATAATAACTATAGACGATAATATTAAGTATAATTATTGATAATCTTCAATTGACTTTTGTAATTTATAATTTATTTTCTTAATATAAATTTAATTTATATCTATAAAAAATAAGTAAAATGATTAAAAATTAATTATTTATAATTTCAAATATTCAATTCTAATTTGAAATGATTTTTGACATTATTCATTTGATTACTTTTCATCCTATTATAATTTGTATGATATAAAATCAATTATCTAACGTCAAAGAATAATTCTTATGATTATATATTGATTCCAAATGATTAATAGTTAATCGATTATAATCTGAAATAAATTTTCATAGTTTACACTTACATTTAATGATATCAAATCAATTTCTTGATACAAATATTAATTTTTACATTTTCAAATGAGTTATTGATTAACATCTAGTATCAATTTTTATACGATAAAATTAAATTTATAATAAAAAAATTAAATAAAGGAATTTCAAATTATTGATTTAATTCCAAAATTAATTTTTAAAATTTTAAATAAATTTGTATTATACAAAATCAATTTTTATGTTATAAAATTAATTTGTATAATTTGATATTCATTTTTATATTATTAATTGAATAACTATTTATCTAAAATTGATCATTATAAAAAAAAATTAGTTATTTATATTCTCAAATTAATTTACATGAAATAGAATTTATGATATTATGTCTAAAATAAATTCACATAATATAAAATAAATCCGAGTGGTTTGAAATTGATTATTTATATTCTTCAATTCATTTTAAATTAAAAAAATTTTGAATTATTCAATATTATTAATAATCATAGTTAGAAATTGATCATTTATAATCTAATATTAATTTTTTTCAATATAAATTTATTTCCTATTTATTTAAATTCAATTTTTATATTATACAATTCAATATTTATAGTCAGAAATCAAAAATCAATTCAATTAATATAAAATTAATTATTTATTATTCTGAATCAATTTTAAAAATTTAAAATTTATTTTTATCATATAAAATTCATTATTCATAAACTTTAATAAATTTTAATAATTGAAAAATAATTTTTATAAAATAAATTAATTAACTATTATAAATAAATAAATTTTATGATATCTTATTTATTTAAATAATCTCCAATCGATTATTTATAATAGACAATTGATTTTTATAGTTTATAATTAATTTTTATGATATGAATTAATTATTTATGATGTAAAATTAATTATTGAAAAAAAAATTAATAAATTATTTGATATTTTTTATTTTTAAAAAATAAAATATATTTTTGTTATTTAAAATTAATTTTCAGAATATTAAATTTATTTAAATAGTTGAAAAAATAATTATTTATCATCTTGAATTGAATTTCATAAATAATAATTAAAATTTTAAAATGATAAAATTTCATCTTAAACAAAATAAAATTTGGTGAGATCTCAGCAGCAAAATA
>NC_058158.1:19674379-19698142 GCF_020080835.1 Cotesia glomerata | reverse complement strand
CTCGGTGGACGTACCGTCTCATACCTCGGATTGATGTGTGGTTCAACCGGAGTCACGGTGAGATCAACTATTATTTAACGCAGATATTATCAGGACACGCATGTTACCGGAAGTATCTTCACCGCTTTAAGCACGATGATACCCCAGAGTGCCCGTCCTGTACAGGGGTCAATGGAGATGCGGAGCATGTTTTCTTTGTGTGTCCACGTTTTAACCAACAGCGCGATGAGTTAGAGAAGATTCTGAAAAAGAGAACTCAACCAGAATCAATAGTAGAAGCAATGTTGTCGTCAGACGCTGCCTGGAACGCCACAAGCACTTTTGCTACAAAAGTGCTTACAGAGTTGCGATCCATTGAGAGGAAAAGAGCGAAAGACAGAATCTAGAAGAAAGAAATAACTTCTTAGCCATCAGAAGGAAGAGCGGCAGCTTATTCCTCCCCCCGCGAAGAAATGCCTTACGGCGGTACCATGGGGGATCAGAGGATAGAAGAGAAAGGGGTTTAGGGTTTAGTGGGTAGGGGCGTCAGCGTCGAGTTTGTATGACGCTGCGTCGAGTCGCCACATATCCAGGCCAAACAGCTATGCCTAGAATCCGTAAAAAGGATTCCCCCCCCTAAGGAAAAAAAAAACACACACACACACACACACACACATACATACACACACACACACACACACACACACACACACACACACACACACACACACACACACACACACACAGACATCATCGCGGAAACAATCGGGGAAACTTCCTAGGATCCCTTAACGTCAACATCCGTTGAAAACTCGATTTTTGAAAAACGGGGTGAAACCAATAACTTAATTTTTAACCCTAATTTTTTGAAATTTTCATTTTTCTAAGCGGGAAGTTAAAAAATTAATAAAACTAATTATTAGCTAAAAAAAAAAAATAATTTGAATTTATTGACAAATCTAGATACGATGGTATGAGAAATTTGAAAGTTTAATGAAAGCATCTGTGAAACCAAAAAATAGTATATTACACACCTAGGGAAGTAATTGTTGGCCGAGGCGAAGCCGAGGTCAACAAATATGTGATCTGAGGCTTTCTTATTTACTTCCCGTGGAGTGTATACTATTTTTTTGCTCGACGAAGGCAGAAAGGGGCAACGTCGTTAAGCGCAGTGGGCGGAAAGTTGACGCTTTCTCCCCGTCGAGCAAAACAATATGTTCTGACTCAACTAGTCCGATGACTTGTTAAGGAGTTAAAAAATTCCAAAGTAGGAAAAAAAAATTTTCCCACATTCATCAAATAGGAAATTGAAATTTTCGACTCGGCACCTCTTAATATTAATATTAAGAGCTCTTATTTTCACAAGATTTATTTGTCGTCATTTTAAACAATATTTTCAATATTAATAAGAAAAAAAAAATTTTCGGTTTTTTTGAAACACCCTCATATATATATATATATATATATATATATATATATATATATATATATATATATATATATATCTCTTTTTAAAAGAGAAAAGGGGTGACCAATTGGACCGGACTAACCACCCGCATTACACCTTAATACATAAATACATTTCAAGACGATTAATAAAATCTGCCATCAGTTGATAAACAATGGTTTTATTAAGATAATACCCCGATAAATTTTGATTTTATGAAAAAAATTCATTGATGTGCAGAAGAAAAAGGTATTTTTACTATTTAAGTCTTAAATTTGTCAAACAAAAGAAATCAATTATATCTAACGCAAAATAAACGGTTAATTACTTTTGAATTTTATTTTAAAGACAAATAACTTTGAAAGGAGTGATTTTGATGAAAAATGATAAGAGACCTTTTTTGTAGAGCATGAAATTTTACTACAGAATAATTGTTTACTATCTATAAAAATTGATATTTAGGGTGGTTACCAAAATCCAGAATCAAAATTAAAAAATTGAAAAAATAAATGTTTAAGACTCGATGACAAGGAAACGACTCGTTCTACGTCAATTTACTCAGAGAGTTTTTTTGTAGGGAATTTTATTTCCTTTAGGGATATGGTAAGAAAAAATTTTTTAAATTGAAGATGTACGACGTTTGTGTAAAGAATGCAGTAGCTGTTAAAAAACTAATAGTTGTAACGATACACCCCTTAACATGAATATTAAGGGCTCAAACTTTCACGATAATTTTTTTTCATCTTCATGAAGGATATTTCCACAGTACCGTTATAAAAAAATTAGAAAAACGGTAGACCCTAGGCCATCCGTGTAACTTCCTAGTAATTTCATACCTAGGTGCCTAAAATTGCACTAATGATTTTGTGTTATTTTGAGCTCTCCGAGCTCAAAGAGATATCTGTCCTATGCTTTAGAATAAACTGCTATAACTTTCGAATAAATTAACCGATTTGCACGTAGTTAGCGGCAATCGATTCAGTTTATTAAGCTCTATAAATAATCCTGGACAAAAAAATTGATCTGATGAAAAATTTCGGAGTTATTACAAAAAAACACTTTTTTTGATTTGTTTACATATGTTTATATATATATATATATATATATATATATATATATATATATATATATATATATATATATATATATATATATAATATATATTAGGGTGTGCCAAAATGTAACTCCCGTGGAGAACCTTTTAAAATTAGAATTTCGAGTTCCGCTTTTAACAGGGGCTGCGTTTGGGTATTTTCTAAGATATTTTGGAGTGAGACGATGTATTTGATATTAATAGAATTTTTTAACTGAAGCTTAGTTTGGGCATTTCCGGTGACAATTCAAAATTTGGCTGGAAGTGCCCAAACTAAGCTTCTGTCTTGCTGGCTTTCTTGCATGCAATGTCAAGGTGTTCGCTGAAAGATAGTTTCTCGTATATCATTACCCCTAGATAGCGCAGGGCCCTTTTTGACGTGTCAGAACAACCATCTCGGTTTTATGCTTGGCGAGTTTCAGGTGGTGTTTATCAAGTCAGGTCTCGACGGCGTCAATGGTTTCCCGGATCAGTAATTCGGCCTTTTCTACGCTATCTACTACTATCGTGGCCGCAACGTCGTCTGCAAAGCCCGTTAGTTCTACTTGCTTTGGTAACGGGATTTCAAGAAGATCGTCGTAGTCCGCATTCCATTGATCGGGCCCCATTATTGAGCCTTGCGGTATGCCAGCCGTTATGGCGTATTCTTGTAGGCCTTCCGTAGTTTCCGCTATTAGCTTTCTTTCGTCCAAATAGTTGTCGACTAGTGCCAGATTCTCTGGCTCCGCGTCAAACTTGTGCTCCAGAGCATCTAAAAAGTCTCTCCAATTTGCGCTGTTAAATGCGTTTTTGACATCTAGCGTGAGGAGGAGACATACTTTACGATCTTTGAGGCTACCAGACCATGCTTGTGTTGCTGTCTTTATAACTTTCTCGATCGCTCCGACTGTCGAACGACCTTTCCGGAAGCCATGCTGGTTGGTGGCAAAACCTTCAGCACGGTCGATGTCGTTGCGAAGTCTCCCTTGTATGAGCTTCTCGAGCAGTTTTTCAGAAATGTCTAGCATACAGAGTGGTCTAAACAACGAAGGTGTAATGGGGGTTAAAGGTCGTGGTGCTCCCGGTGTTCAGCACTATGAGGTCGAGTCTAGCCGCGACGTCAGCGACCTCGTTACCTCTGGTGTCGGAGAAAGCAGCGCCCCACTCAGCCAATTTAGCGTTGAAGTCTCCGGCTACGATGACTTCGCCGTTGAACTCAGTGACTGCATCTTCTATATTTGCCAGTTTCTGTCGGAACACACTAACCCCTTCGATAGGTGAGAGATAGACGCTCATGAAGTAGGTTGTGGGGGTTTAAATGTGTGTGTGTGTGTGTGTGTGTGGGTGTGTGTGTGTGTGTATATGTAAATCTCTTACAACTTCTGAACGGCTTGACCGATTTCATCGCAGTTGTTGTCATTCGAAAGGTCTTCACTAAACTTAGATTTCCTGTAAGTTGGAGCCAATTCGGACCAGTAGATTTCAAGAAATTGCAAAAAAGGTGAAAAAAAAAAGTTGTTTTTTTAAATTTTTTTTTTAAATATCTCCGAATTGGCTGAACCGATCGACTTAAAAAACTAATCAGCTCTTAACCTTGAAAACCTGCATCAATCGCCACAAAAAGCGTCATAATCGGTTGATGCGTTCGTGAGATATCGTTGTCGAAAAAAATCAAAATAAGCGTTTTTTTGTAATAACTCCGAAATTTTTCATCAGATCAATTTTTTGCCGAGGATTATTTATAAAGCTCAAAAAACTACATCGATTGCCGCTAATTACAAGCAAATCGTTAAATTTATTCAAAAGTAATAGCAGTGTGAAAATTAAAAACTTTGATAAGATTTTTGAGCTTGGAGAGCTCAAAATAACACAAAATCATTAGTGCAATTTTAAGCACCTAGGTATAGAAAATATAGCACTACTCTATACAAAAAAGGTCTCCTATCATTTTTCATCAAAATCACTCCTTTCAAAGTTATTTGTCTTTAAAATAAAATTCAAAAGTAATTAACCGTTTATTTTGCGTTAGATATAATTGATTTCTTTTGTTTGACAAATTTAAGACTTAAATAGTAAAAATACCTTTTTCTTCTGTACATCAATGAATTTTTTTCAAAAAATCAAAATTTATCGGGGTATTATCTTAATAAAACCATTGTTTATCAACTGATGGCAGATTTTATTAATCGTCTTGAAATGTATTTATGTATTAAGGTGTAATGCGGGTGGTTAGTCCGGTCCAATTGGTCACCCCTTTTCTCTTTTAAAAAGGGCGCCACTGGGATTTTATGCATGGTGTCCCAGAAACCGGAATAGCATGAGAAGGAAAGGTCAGGTCGTGAGAAGTTGAGAGAGAAGGCTGTAAATTAATGCTGAGAAACAATTATTAATAATAACAAAATAAAATTATTTATTCAATATAAACAATTAAAACTAACAAATTTTATCAACAATATTACCCTTAAAATTAACTTAATTGTGAGAACCTCTCACCTACGCAGCAGCTTGCCAAAAAGAAATCTTACAAACTAAACATCACTTATCTTCTTAATTATAGATCATTACGCATCTATCATCAAAACTCCTTATTTACCTAAAAAACTCGTCAATCTGACGGAATACCATATAACATCCTAAGTTACCTCGTCAACCTGACGGACTAGCATACAATTTCATAAATTACTAATTTCCATATGAAATCGTCCACCGACGCTAACATAATTCTATAAAATTCTCTACGTTATTCATACATCTTAATTTCCAATAAAACTGAATCTCAAATTTCACATTCTCCAAATTTATCAAAATTACGACTAACACTTCTTTAAAAAAAAATTCCGACCTTCAATTTTAATTCATCAATTTCCTAATTCAATTATCTTAAACAAATTCCTTTCTCAATTTAATCAGATTAACTAAATTCACTGAATTTTTCAAATCTTCTTAGCTAATTTCTCTAATCAATTATTTTTAAATTCAACGAATTTCTCAATAAATTTATTCGGCAAATTTACTAAATTAATTACTTTAGGGGCCATTCATTAATTGCGTAAAGACAAGTTTGGTCAATTTTGACCCCCCCCCCGTCCTACCCCCATGTAAGTATACGTGAGATTTCTCGAACCCCCCCTTCCCTTTTCTTACGTAAGATTCTATCTTGATCTTCTAAATAATAAACTGTTATGTTAGGAAAGGATCAGTTTCACGAAAACTTACACTTCAACGTGGATCCATAATTTTTATTTTTTAACAAGGAATAATTTAAATAATACTAGCAAACATAAATCAGTAAAACTACAAACTCATAACATTGTTCATAAAATAATATTTGACTAATTTTAAATTAGTCTCAAAAACATAAATTAAATAGTCAAAGCTAGATCAATTGTGTTTTGTCGCAAACTCTCCAAGATGGAGAATTTCCGTAATTATTTATTCTTCTTAAACTATTCAGGAACCAGGATCAGGAATTCTTTATTTAAAATAAAACACTCGGTGTTGGGGTGAATAATTATAAATAATTTATTCCCCAATGGGAGAAAACTCTAGCAATTACTAGAGAAAAACTCCTCGAAGATAGATACAGTCGTGTATGATATGAATAAGTGTGTGTATGTAAGTGAAACAATTGCACTAGGTGTACAATAAGGGTGAGAAAGGATCTCAGCCGCTATTAGGTTGTTGAGGTCAACCGGTACCTGTTAATAATGATCCGAGAGGATCAATGTGCGTTTGATCTGAAAAGATCGATTCAATTGATCCGAGAGGATCGAACGTATTTATGATTTGAGACAATAAATTGATTAGTTAAATTGAGATGAAATAGATTTTAATTAGTCAATTTGAATTATTTCGTGATTATAACTATTTTTAATTTATTTTGATTAATTATGCATTATTCGCGAGAATTTAAATAAATTGCTATATTTGATGATTATTACGTGAGAAGCACTAAGTTCAATATTTTTAATATAAGTTAAATTGCGTATTATGAAGCTAAATTTATTCGAAATCTAATTAATTACTATTCATTACTGAAGGATTTGAAGTTAAATTAATATTTAAAGGTGATGAAATTACGCGTCTTATTGCCCGGCGTGTAAGTTAAAACAATGGCCGCGACGCCACACCAAAGTACTGCGTCACAACTATCAAAAGTGTTTACATTTAATTACGATAAATTTATATTATTTTCACGATAAAGAATACGAATTTAATTAACTAGATAAGTTACTTTAATATTAGAATGGATGTATTACTATGTAATTGTTCACAATGAAAAACACAGAATAAAAGAAAGTAAGTGTTAGCGAGGCTAGCGGGTATATTGTGTCAGTTACAGGTCCCAAACACAATTGAACTTCGCACATGGCGTCTCGCGCCTCGTGCTTCATGCCGGCCGGGCTTCTTTCCGCTAGCTCATGGTGCGCAGGTGCAGCAACCATTACAAAACGTGTTATTGGACATGTTCGTCGAGAACAGTCATAGAAACGACTCTTGTTGAGTCTCGAGTATAGTTAAGCTTTTGGTATAGTTATGAGAGTCGGGGTGACCAACTCTCTTTTGCCTTGGCGGCAAAACAGGTATAGTTATGAGAGTCGGGGTGACCAACTCTCTTTAGCCTTGGCGACAAAACAGATATAGTTATGAGAGTCGGGGTGACCAACTCTCTTTTGCCTTGACGGCAAAACAGGTATAGTTATGAGAATCGGGGTGACCAACTCTCTTTTGCCTTGGCGGCAAAACACACTCCCCCCGTTGCGAATGTGTGAGCAAGATGCGATAAGATGTAGGGTATAGTGTAATACAATAGTTGTTACATAATGATAAATTTAGGTATTAATAGGTAATGGACATAATAGAGTGATGTTCCGTTTGAAAAGTCCTCGTGATGTTCGGATAGATGCTAGTCGGGTAACTCCATCGTCTCCAGGGTGGATTTCGACCACCACGCCCAGTTCCCATCGCATACATGGTTGATTTTTGTCCATCAGCAATACAATCTGGTTAGGTTTGATTTCTCCTTGAGTAGAATGCCATTTTTGACGAATTTGAAGCTCGTGAAGGTATTCCAAATACCAGCGCTTCCAAAAGTCTTGTCTTGCCTTAGTGACGAATTGCCATACGCTTAGACGATTGTCTGCAACATCAGAAAAATCATTTTCAGGCAGCATTGTGAGAGGACACCCTATTGAAATATGAGCAGGTGTTAATGCGATAGGATCATTAGGATCGCTAGATAGCGTGCATAAAGGTCTAGAGTTAAGTATAGCTTCAATTTGTACAGTTAAAGAATTTAATTCTTCAAAAGTCGGAAGTTGATCTTTCACCACCCTCTTAAAATGATGTTTGAAAGACTTCACTGCCGCCTCCCAAATGCCCCTAAAATGCGGTGATAATGTCGGATTAAATTTCCAAACAATGTTTTTTCTAACTGCATAATCAGTGACTAAATTTTGATGAGATTTAGATGTAAAAAGTGCATAAAGTTCTTGTAATTGTTTATTAGCGCCTACAAAATTGGTACCATTATCAGAATAAACATGAGACGGGACCCCCCGGCGACCAATAAACCGTCCGAAAGCTCCCAGGAAGCCATCCGTAGTCAGGTCACTAGCAATCTCAAGATGGACCGCCTTAGTGGCCATGCAAATAAAAACACACCCATAGACTTTAACCTTAGTTCGATTTCTAAATTTTCGTTTCTTTATGAATAAAGGTCCAAAATAGTCTACTCTCACGTGAGAAAACGAGGCTGATTCTGTAACTCTGGCACTAGGTAGGTCAGCCATCTTCCCTTGAAGTACCACAGGACGATGTCTAATGCATTCCACGCATCTTTTGACAACTCGCCTTATCTGACCTTTTCCATCCAGTAACCAGAATTTATGACGTAAGTTTGATAATGTTGCTTGGATACCAGAGTGGTATGCATTTTTATGTGTCTCTCTAATAATTAAGTCTGTAACATAGTGATGTGAAGGCAGTAAAATGGGATGTTTTGTAGAAAATGAAATAGGGACGTGTTTTAAACGACAACCTACTCGTAACAAACCGTTTTGATCAATAAAAGGATTTAGACAACGTAATCTTAGATTCTTAGTGTCTCCAGTTTCTTTAAGTTGTTCTATTTCATAATGGAATTGTTCTTGTTGAATTAATGTAAGTATTCGAATTTCTGTTTTTGATTTTTCTTCAACACTCAGCGGTTTATGTTTAAACGGACTTGATTTGAGCATACGTAAAATGAATGAAAAAGAATTTATGAGTGTTGCATACGATGAAAAGCGTTGGAAGAGGTCACTGGTAGATGCTAGTAGACAGGTGTTTTTTCGTAAACCTGGTAGTTCTGAAGGAACAGACTGAATAGAAATAGGCCACGTATTAGGATCTTGTGTAAGCCACGTAGGACCCTCAAACCACGTTTTGTTTTTAAGAAAATCGGACGGTAATTGACCTCGAGATAAAGAGTCAGCAGGATTATCACTAGTTCTAATATGTGGCCATTCTACATCATTCCCAAGAGATTGTATTTCAGAAACTCGATTTGATTCAAAGACTTTAAGAGTGTGGGGCGAGCGTTTAAGCCATTGTAAGACAATAGTTGAATCTGACCAAAAGACTATTTTATTACAAGTGAAATTAAGCGAAGGAAGTGCTTCTTTGTATAATCTAGAAAGTAGTTGTGCTCCTCATAGTTCTAATTTAGGTATGGTTACCTCTTTAATTGGCGTGTCTCTAGATTTTGAACAAGCTAATCTGATAATTACTTGACCTTGTTGGTTCATTGAACGTTCATATAAGCAGGCTCCGTAGCCTATTTTACTAGCATCACAAAACCCGTGTATCTCGATATTAATAGCATTAGGAATAACAATGTTACGTTCAACAGCGAATTCTCTAATTAAGGGTAGTTGTTCAGCAAATTTACACCAACGAGTGTGTAATTCCTGAGGTACTGCTTCATCCCAATGAACTTTAGCCTTCCAACATGCTTGTACCATCGCTTTGGCAGCAAGTACTACTGGACCTAAAATCCCAAGTGGATCGAAAATTTTTGCGATATCTGATAAGATTGTTCGTTTAGTCATCTTTTTCAAGGAACCAAGTGAATTATCAGTATAGATAAATTCATCAGTTAAAGAGTTCCAGACAATACCAAGAGTTTTAGATATAGGGTCATCATTAATAGCACAATCCAAATCAAACGTCTTTGGTCAAAGTTGTCTAATGCATGTTTATGATTGGAGGCCCACTGACGGAGTTCAAAACCCCCCTTTCTTACTAATTGAATTATTTCATCACGTAATTGCAAAATTTCAGGTAAAGAATTAGTCCCAGTTAACAAATTATCAACATATAAATCGCGTTTAAGTACAATCGAGGCGTTTGGGAAGTTATGACGTTCGTCGTCAGCTAATTGATTTACTGTACGTGTGGCCAAAAACGGAGCAGCAGATACTCCAAAGGTGACTCGTTGTAAATCAAAAGTGCTAATTCTGTCGTTATGATAATGAAAAATTCTTTGAAATTTATGATGATTTGGATGGACCCGGATTTGTCTATACATTTGAGCAATATCAGAAGTCATAGCGTAAACATAGATACGGAAACGTAATAGAATAGTAAATAAGTTATCTTGTACAGTATGCCCCGTCAGCAGAACCTTATTCAAGGAGATACCTTTATCAGATTTTGCAGATGCGTCGAATACAACGCGTACCTTGGTGGTAGTGCTAGATGTTTTTATGACGGGATGGTGTGGTAAATAGTAGCCCGGCTCTTGATCATGTGACACGAGTACCATATGACTAAGGTCGATGTACTCCTGCATTACTTTATTGTACTCAATCTTAAGTTGCTGATCTAAATTTAATATTCTCTGTAAAGAGAGAAATCTTTTATAAGCTTGTTGTTTAGAATTACCAAAATCTACATTCTCGACTTTGAAGGGTAATTTCACAATATATCTCCCACTTGCATCTCGGGTAGTGTTAAGTTGGTAATGTGTCTCACAAAGAGAATCATCTAAGGTTCTAGACCCTTTAGGACTAACGTCCTCTATTATCCAAAAACGAATTAATTGATTTGACAAATCGCAAAGTTGACATGATACAGGTTGTGTATTGTTATCCTCATTGACTCCCCCCGCTACAACCCAACCAAGTTGTGTTTTCTGTATAATTAAATCACAATCTTCATGTGAGCGATTAATTTGTCCAATTGACAGCAAAGCTAAAGTGGTTCCGGAACCAATGAGAACATCTACTGGTCGCGGAAGGTGAAAGAGTGGATCAGCCAAGGCTATGTTATTTGGTATATCTATTTTATCACGTGGAAATACTTCGTTAGGACTCAAATCAGTGATTTTATTAACTGTCAAAAAAGATAATGATTATTGAAATTTATTGTATAAGGATTTGCATACTACTTGAATCAGATGTTTAGAAAAAGTTTGCATTCCATTAACTGCACCGATTGGAATAGAACAAGTTTGGGTAGGTAATTTCAATCTATTAGTTAAATTTTCGGTAATGAAGTTTGCAGTAGCACAAGTATCAAGTAACGCACGAGCTTGTATGAATTTACCATTAGAATCACGCATCTGGATGAGAGCGCTCATCATTAATTGAAATCTTGGTGTTCTAAGTGTTGTGGTTAGGTTGTGCACAGGTAGTCATGAAGTGAATTCTTTTGCAGCCGGTGTGACTGTAATTGACTCAGCCTTATTTGCGTTAGGGTTTGCATTTTTGTTCTGATTTGTATAAGTGTTTGAATTTTGCTTATAATGTAGCATAGTGTGGTGAAATTTATGACAAAGCTTGCAGTGGATGGAAGTACAGGGTCCTTTATGTTCACGTAAGCAGTTAGGACAGAGTCGGGAAGCTTTAACAAATTTAACACGTTGATCAACTGTTAGTGAATTGAAATTTGGACATTTATAGAGAGGGTGGTTACCCTTACAATGAGGACAAGCTATCAAGGGTGTTGTCACGAGTGCTCATGCAGTCGGTTCAGTTTTTTGTGATTTATTAGCGTTGAATATTCGGTCAGTACGTTTACGTTTGAACGAGTTACCGGTGTCATGATGTTGATTCGGTTTACGTGAACTAAATCGAAAAGCTGTCTTAGTCACGAATTTACCAAACTGTTCAATCGTCGGAAGAGTGTTTTCATTGTCGAATGTCTCCTCCCATTTGTCTCTAATATATATGGGTAATTTACGTTCCAGCACCCGTACAATGAATGCATCAGTCGGTTTCGCATTAAGTGTTTCTAATTCATTTAAATGCTGGCGAGCTTGATCTATAAATTTAGTTAAATTTTCATTAGTAGGTTTTTCTATAATATCTAAATCCAGAAGGGCATCGTAATGTTTGTTAACTAGAGCTCGTTCTTTTTGATAAGTTTCAGTTAAAAGATCCCATGCTTTAGTGTAATTTTCTGCACTTGCATCATAAAGCGAAAGCTTGTTAGATGCTGCGCCAGTTAAAGATGCACGAAGATAATACAATTTATTGAAGTCATCAAGATCTTTACGACCATCAATTAAGGATTTGAACATATTTTTAAATGAAAGCCAATTTTCAAAGTTCCCGTCAAATTTAGGTAATTCTGCAGTTGGAAGTTTAGCAAGACGTTGTGCTTCAAAGGTAGTATTTCCGACTGATGTATCTCGTGAGGATATATTTTCATTATGTGAATTGTTCTCTTTAGCGTTGAATTGATTTAAAGTATGTAGTTGACTGGTAAGTGCAAAGTATGCAGTTCGTGTGTCGTCTGCGAGGGTAACTTCTGCATTATCGGGATCAGTCATTTCTAATTCGTCGATGGTTGTATCGTAATGTTCATATAATTGTTTGACCATATCAAAACGTAAGTTTATAGCTACTAGATCAACATTTTCTTGTGTTAGTCCAGTTTGGACTGCATTGACTTTGTTTAAAATCAGTAGACGTTTTTTGTCTAAGGGAATGTCTGTTTTATTCATTTTGAAATAATTCTAAATAATAGTAATAATAAAGCATAAAATTATAATAATAGTAATATTAAATAATTAATTAATAATCAATTGCACTACTCAAGTAATAAATTGACTATCAATTTATTATTTGTTATGTAGTATGTCAGTCAATTAATTAAATAAATATTGACGCAAGTAATTAATTTTTAATCGTTGATTAATTAAGAAATAGTAATATATAATAATATAAATTAAATATTGTCCACAGTTTGACAGTTACTGTCTAAATTGAATAAATAATTAAATAATTAAGTGATTAAAATAATTAAGTAGTAATTATTGAGAGATAATAATTAAGGAAGAAAATTGAGAGACTTATCTTTTATTGTTAGATGTCCAGCGATGTTGATGTTGATTGACACTTCCTTCTATTCACTCGTACACCAGGGTTCAGGGGTTCAGACCTCACAGGAGGCACCAAATGTTTTGTCGCAAACTCTCCAAGATGGAGAACTTCCGTAATTATTTATTCTTCTTAAACTATTCAGGAACCAGGATCAGGAATTCTTAATTTAAAATAAAACACTCGGTGTTGGGGTGAATAATTATAAATAATTTATTCCCCAATGGGAGAAAACTCTAGCAATTACTAGAGAAAAACTCCTCGAAGATAGATACAGTCGTGTATGATATGAATAAGTGTGTGTATGTAAGTAAAACAATTGCACTAGGTGTACAATAAGGGTGAGAAAGGATCTCAGCCGCTATTAGGTTGTTGAGGTCAACCGGTACCTGCTAATAATGATCCGAGAGGATCTGAGGATTTTGATCCGAGAGGATCAATGTGCGTTTGATCTGAAAAGATCGATTCAATTGATCCGAGAGGATCGAACGTATTTATGATTTGAGACAATAAATTGATTAGTTAAATTGAGATGAAATAGATTTTAATTAGTCAATTTGAATTATTTCGTGATTATAACTATTTTTAATTTATTTTGATTAATTATGCATTATTCGCGAGAATTTAAATAAATTGCTATATTTGATGATTATTACGTGAGAAGCACTAAGTTCAATATTTTTAATATAAGTTAAATTGCGTATTATGAAGCTAAATTTATTCGAAATCTAATTAATTACTATTCATTACTGAAGGATTTGAAGTTAAATTAATATTTAAAGGTGATGAAATTACGCGTCTTATTGCCCGGCGTGTAAGTTAAAACAATGGCCGCGACGCCACACCAAAGTACTGCGTCACAACTATCAAAAGTGTTTACATTTAATTACGATAAATTTATATTATTTTCACGATAAAGAATACGAATTTAATTAACTAGATAAGTTACTTTAATATTAGAATGGATGTATTACTATGTAATTGTTCACAATGAAAAACACAGAATAAAAGAAAGTAAGTGTTAGCGAGGCTAGCGGGTATATTGTGTCAGTTACAGGTCCCAAACACAATTGAACTTCGCACATGGCGTCTCGCGCCTCGTGCTTCATGCCGGCCGGGCTTCTTTCCGCTAGCTCATGGTGCGCAGGTGCAGCAACCATTACAAAACGTGTTATTGGACATGTTCGTCGAGAACAGTCATAGAAACGACTCTTGTTGAGTCTCGAGTATAGTTAAGCTTTTGGTATAGTTATGAGAGTCGGGGTGACCAACTCTCTTTAGCCTTGGCAGCAAAACAGGTATAGTTATGAGAGTCGGGGTGACCAACTCTCTTTTGCCTTGGCGGCAAAACAGGTATAGTTATGAGAGTCGGGGTGACCAACTCTCTTTAGCCTTGGCGGCAAAACAGGTATAGTTATGAGAGTCGGGGTGACCAACTCTCTTTTGCCTTGGCGGCAAAACAAATTGAAATCATTAATCTTCATCTGGAGTGAACGGAATTTTAATCCATGTCATCCAATCAGAGACAATTGGTAACTCATCAGATGTAACGGTAGATGGAATTTCGTTAGGGACGTCTGTTGGCACCTCACTTTCCTCTAGCCACTCTGCATCTTCGGCACCGGTTGGAAAATGTATTGTTCGGCACAGTACACATTCGTTACGTTTCGCAATCTTTGCTACGATGCGCTGAGAACGTCTACAATTGATGTTAACCGACTCTTGCATAGAAGATTGTTGTTGGCGAGAATGAACTATACGGCAGTGGCTGTCTGTAGCTACAATCGATGCAGAGTACAGCTTACACGTCTGCAATGAAATAAAATTCGATTAAAATGTATACGAGTCAAATTTTATAATTTAAGAATTTAAGGCATAATTAATTTGTAATTCATTCATTTTCAATATCTAGATCTAACTGTGCATCTCTCGCTAATAGAGCAGATGATAGTCGACCGTGTAATGCATGAATCTTTTTTTGCAAAGCGTCCTGCGCCGGAGTCACGTACTTGCGTTTTCATACATTTATAGGCTGAGGGTCATCTATATCTACCGAGGTCTCAATTTCTCGATTTTTCTCAAAATTCTCTACTGGTACTGAATCACGACATCCAGTCCCAGAAATTTTCGCAGTAGGTCCAGCCAGAACGCATTGTGCATCATTGCTAGTATTCTTAGTTGAAGTAGACGCCTAAAAACAATGAAAATCATCATGAATGTACATCAACTTAAATTTACATTAAGTTGTAAATTTTCAAACTTTTCAGCGACTTCAATTTATAATCAGTAGCTATCTCTTACAAAACAATGTTGAAAAGAAAACGATCTTTCATTACCTGAACAAAGAAACAAAGCAAACTAGATTAAGTTATTTTTGTCTCAGCCTTCAGATTTGAAATCTTCATATCAACAGCATGATTTAGCTCTGTACCACTAAATTGCTTTTTCAGATCTTTCCAGCATGCATTACAATTATCTTGAACACGTTGTTTCGATAATTCACTCTCGCAACGTTTTGAAAATGCTTCATACAAATCTCTGTATGTAGCCATTGTGTGTGTCAGCATACGAAAATTCTCTACATTGAAGAAACAATCGCTGTCGTGCGCGCTCAGTCAGCAGGCAGCACTCGATCTGTCACAACGTATCGGCGGGGAGTAGTGGAGAGTAAAGCAGAGTGGCGCGGAAATCGCCATGTTTAATAGCATGGGAGCTACGCGGGACTTTTGAAATTATGAAGTAATTTTAGTTTACTTAAAAATAAAAGAAATGTTTTTTATTTTTTCAATAATAAAAATATGATAATACACGGAAAAATGTACTTTAATTTTTTCTATAGAACCAAACATGTGTTATATCCGGCGTGCCGTCTATAATACAGGGCCTCCCATTCGAGCCGAAAAGTACAGCGCTTGCATATTTAGGGAACAACAACCTGGACTGCGCGACAACTTACTCGTGGCCGAAGAATACACATTACCGCGCATTGTCACCTTATCAAAGAAACCAATTGTTTAATTAGTAGCCCCATTTAATGAACCGCAACCGAGGTGATAAAAGACGCGAACACCATAATTCGAGAGCTTATTTACAAGGTAACAGTTCTGCCTTAAAGCCCGGGTGAGTCCTATACCCCGACACGTATAGGCAGACTTCAATTATTAAATTAATTAGTCATCTTTTCCCTAATTATTCATTTCGATTTCCTTAACGGTATTTCTGAGTTCTGTGATAGCGATTCTTCGAGCCACGATTCGTTTTGACGATAATCGAGATTCCCACAGTTCCAGTGACCTGGTCCCACTCTCAAATTATTTTCTTCTTCTGTGAATTTATAATCGGTGAACTTTTGTTTGCCGGAGTCGTTACTCCGGTTACGAACTCATATAAACTTTCAACCTTTGTTTTATGTTGTTATTAGTTAATAAGTGAATAGTGTAAGTTAAGACGTGTTTGCCCATAAGGCCATTTAATTGAATATAAACCTAAAAACCTGAATCGAAGTGTTTCGTCATTCATAAGTTAAGAACATTCAACCTTCAATCTCCAGTCAGCAGGAGGAAATGAGAAACCAAGCAGCGGAAGTCAAAGGTACAAGTCCAATTAAAGCCGAATCATCGTTGGAATTAGGATTCGCAAAAGTAAGTGGAGGATATTTTATTGTTTCCGAGGTCGATTGTCTTATTCAAGGGGCCCTCTCCGGGGTTTTCACCTTCGCGAACCCATAAAATATAAACTTAACAATTCTTTCGTTAGGGAAATTCATCTGTTATCCGAACCTCCGTTAATCCGGCTACCGCATTTTAAGATCTTATTTTTCGGACATAACACATGGATAACAATAAAAACATAAAATTTTAATAAGTTATTTTTTATTTTTTCTAATAAACAACAAAAATTATTTGAATAAAATAAAAATTCGACTGTACACTTTAAAATTAAGAAAACAATTTGGAATCCGAAATGGAATTAGATTTCTAATCTTGAATTTTGATTCACGAAATATTACGTAAGAATGAGTTTTACCCCCCCCTCCCCACCTCCCCTCAACGTAAAAACTTGTAGAGATTTTCTTAACCCCCCCTCCCCCTCAATACCCTTACGTAATCAATGTGTCGCGGGGCCCCTTTATTATCTATTGAAGGCCCTCACCCTGACTATGGTTAATTATCGACGGATCACAGGGCGCTGTGATTTAAGATGCCCACGCAGTGAAAATTTGATAAAATAAGTTCTGGGACCTAGAGTGGAAGTGCTTCGAGAGTGCGGAGAAGACTGCACCGAAGGAACAGGAAGTTGGCTAATTAGCTGAGTTAAGCTAGGTTAACCGGTTAAGCCGTTGGCTAATTAGCTAAGCTAATTCGGCTAATTGGTTAAATTAGCTAAGCTGGCCAGCTAACTGGCTAATTAACTTAGCTAACTTTTTTAGCCAGCCTAACCGGCCAAATTGTACAGCCCTAATTTGTATCAATAAGTTTTATAATGACAAGACTAGTTACACAACATCGAAAGAAGCTAACAAACCATCTATTGTTTTTAGTTCAGCTTTAACTGTAAATGACTTAGTGCAACAGATTTTTTTTAGGCAATTTAATGATCCAATAAAAGAAACTGCACAAAAAATAACAGTCATTGAACGATGTGAATTTTGATTTAAATGACAGGTTTTGCGACGTAATCGACTTGATGCGTGCTTGGGAAAATACAAAAATTTCTTGTTCTATAATATCAGGTAGATTTCTTTAAAAATCTATCTATTGTAGTCGGTCTCATATCGTAATTTTTATAAAATTTTGTCATAATATGTTTTATTTCATCGAGTAATGTCGAAAAATGGCATTGGCTCAAAAGTTTATATATGTATTTATGTATGTATATATGTATATATATTAAGGTGTGTCAATTTTAGGCGACTTTTTTTTTTCAACGAAAAAACAGGCTGAAAACTTGCATGAAGGTGAGAACAGAAGCCTGTTTAAAGCGGAGCTCTTAATATTAATATTTAGAGGTGTCTGTCCCTAATTTTTCATTTCCTATTTAAATAACATAGGAAAAAATATTCTTTTTTTTGTTTATTTTTCTAGCTCAGCATACGCACCTCATATATATAAGTCAATAGCATATTATTGTAGAGAATTCAACGCTCTACAAAAAAGGTCTCTTACACTTTTATCATAAAGACAGCTGTTCTAGAGTTATTCAGATGTAAACTTCTAAATGTAAAAATTTTTGATTATTCAAGTATCAAACTGATACAAATTAATTTATTACTGTCTTAAAAGTTATTTTTATATGTAGAATTGGTTCTGATGCGCTAACATTTTCATAAAGCTTAAAAAAAATTACTCATGTATCAAATTTTTTTCTTCTTTATTTCATTTACTGTAAGAAAATTATTATTATGATTATTATTAATCATACACATTATTATTAATGATTATTCGTTAATTTATTCAAGAATTATTGCACTTCAAAAGTTCAAAAAATAGTGTTCTATGAAACTTTTATCAGACTTTTGACTTGAAGAGCTCAAAAACCTCATAAGTGCAATTTTAAGCCTTTTATATATGAAATTAGCGGAAGTTGCAGGGATGGCCTTTAGGGTCAACCATTTTCCAGATTTTTTTGTGATAAATGAGCGTTATGAGACGTGCACTTTTCTGATTTTCCAAACTTATCTTTTCTCTCCGTGTAGAGTAATAAATTGTGAATTCCGTGAAACTTTTCAAAAACTTAATTCATTCAACTCAAATCATGATTTTCTTACAGTAAATGAAATAAAGAAGAAAAAAATTTGATACATGAGTAATTTTTTTTTAGCTTTATGAAAATATTAGCGCATTAGAACCAATTATCCATATAAAAATAATTTTTAAGACAGTAATATATTAATTTGTATCAGTTTAATACTTGAATAATCAAAATTTTATACATTTAGAAGTTTACGTCTAAATAACTTTAGAACGGCTGTATTTATGATAAAAGTGTAGAAGACCTTTTTTGTAGAGCGTTAAATTCTCTACAAGAATATGCTATGGATTTTTATATATGAGGTGCGTATGCCGAGCTAGAAAAATAAACAAAAAAAAGAATTTTTTTTCCTATGTTATTTAAATGGGAAATGAAAAATTAGGGACAGACACCTCTAAATATTAATATTAAGAGCTCCGCTTTGAACAGGCTTCTGTTCTCACCTTCATGCAAGTTTTCAGCCTGTTTTTTTGTTGAATAAAAAAGTCGCCTAAAATTGAAACACCCTAATATATATATATATATATATATATATATATATATATATATATATATATATATATATATATATATATATATATATATATTATAATGGTCTTTTTACCGGCACTGGCGTCGACAGGGCCGAAGAGCACCACCTAAAATGGCTTACCTAGGTTTCGAAGGTAGTTGGGCGCCAGGAACTTACCGTTCCACGATTCGAAGTCGTTGTTGTTTGTCGTCAGGCGGCGGGTCGATGACGAAGAGATTTAAAATTCGAATGAATGGCGAAACGTGAAATACATAAATCTAAGTAACCTCGGAAAAAGAAAAAAAAACAAAAAACAGTTATTGCCGAATGTCCAGTCAACAATTTATTTTAACAGTCGCCAGGAATGATTAATAATTTTCCAAAAATTACTGTAATAACAGTTAATTCTTCGCCGAATGAACGAACAATAATAACCAAAAGAACAAACATAACATTGATACGTCGGTGGCTTGCAAACAATAATTTAAATAACTTATAATTAATACTACGATGACGTAAGCAATTAATTAATCTTCAAATTAATTCATCATAACCAAATATTAAATTCGGTCCGTCAATGGCGCGCAAAATTCTCGATTTAACTTATAATTAATAATACAATATAATAAACAATTAATTTTTCTCAAATTAATTAATAATTAAATAAAATCTTAAAGTCGGTCCGTCAATGGCTTGCAAAATTCCCAAATTAATTTATAATTAATAATACGATGGAATAAACAATTAATTTATCTTATAAATTAATTAAATAAAATAAATAAATAAAAAAAATTAAATTCGGTCCATCGGTGGCCCGCAAATTCCCAAATTAATTTGCAATAGCAAATTAAACACAATGTAGCTTTAATTTGACGATGATTCGCAAAATAACAATTCAAAAATTCAACAATTTGGCGGGCTGGCTGCGGATAACTAATTACGGTCGGTAAATCGACTAAGATTGCTGGGTAGTTGATGCTCGAGATGAGTTTGGGCACGCGCTCGGAGATGGCGCGTCGGTCGGGCTTGCTGTCTTACACACCTCTAAATTTGTCGGGTGTTACGTTTAATAACAACTACAACAAAAAATCACGTTCAATCGTCGGCATATATCAATGTCCCAACCAATAAGACCATTAACAATAGTAATCATAATGTCAAACAGTTGGTTCAATGACAGCGTCTCGAACACAAAAAAAAATAACAAACAAAATGAATAATAAGAATCGAACGCTCGACTTTAAATCTACGTTTTAATGTACGAACACACACACACAAATACACCCCGATGGTACCGTGCCTCTGAGTGTCGTCACACACGTCTCAATAATCCGAAAGGAATTCAATGATTACTTTCGTAAAAACAAATTCATATTGTATAAAAATTGAACCAAAAATCAAACGGGTGAAATTTACCAAAATTGATAGCGATATCGCGGTGAGGACACCCTGGGGCTAGATTAGCGATCAGACTCACCCTGCGGCAGCAGTGAACCCCTCGGGTCGGTACTCGTCCAGGTAGCTGACTCTCAACGAAGTTGGCGGGATAGCAGGCGGAATAGCGTCGATGTCTCGGTGATGGCGTCTCCCACGTGCACGTAATAATAAAAATTAATTGTCACTCGGCGATTTTTCAATAAAAGATCGTCAAAATATCCCCAACAAGACAACAAATTAATGAATGGTAAAATTAAACCCAATAACGGATCGTAATTGCGTTTCAAAATTATTTTATGCGCGTATCGGAATTTGGTGAACCAACAGGTACGGCGTCCAGATCAGAATCAATTAATTATGGCTGCCTTCTCGGCAACATGTGTTCTCGTTTTCCGTTAGTTTAAAAACCTCGCATCCAATCAGCTCACGGCTTCTTCTAGCCGGCCGTTGTATTACGGGATACGTCCAGTACTCCATTGCGATCGATGATTGGTGGATATACCGCTTGGTTCGGCTTGTGGCATCCAGATGGTGTCTCGCTCGACTTAAGTTGCTCAAACGCCGTCGTCATTCGTCGGTTTTAAATTTGCCTCGCTCTCACTCTCACATACTCTCTACAATAGTCACACTCATCCATGCATATATATATATATATATATATATCCACAGATTCGGTAGAATCTGGCGCCAAGTTCCGTTCAAAAATCCTGTTGTAAACGGAGCGCCAGACTACCGACTGTGTTTACTGTAAGCAGAACGGTTTTTTGGAGCCGCGAAATTTTATTTAATTCTGCGGTACTTTTTTAACCTATTTTGTTAATTATAAGAATAATTAATAATTTAATTTACCGGATTAATTAATTATATTCACTTATAACAATTTATTCACATGAAATTATTAAATTTTATTAGCACATACTATAGCTCGCTCACGAATTTAGATCCTGACTTTTTTTCGATGGGGAAATATCAGCGCCATAGACTAGATAAAATAAAAATGTGTAGTAATCCTCCTATAGATACGCAACTACAGTTAAAAAAAGTAGTTCACAGCTTACATTTACGGCCACCAGGGTACACTGGAATTATATCTGCATAAACAGTAGCTTCAAGGAGATAGTTTGCGATAAAAAATGCAGCCAACGCGAGATTTGTTAGTACCGTAGAAAAGTAAACTCCAATCTTAAAAGTGCTCACACACATGTTAATGAACTAAGATAAATTGCTTGCAGTTATTCTTTTATTTATTTACATTGTTTATTTACTTTGAGTTCTTTGTGAGAAAGTATTGTAGTATATAATTCTATATAATAAACTAACGATGTGGCTAAGGTACAGCAGACAAACGATACGGCTCCGTACACAAATAGCACCGTATGTATACGGAGTGCTACAAATCCCAGGAAATTCAAATTTTATACGTAAAACACGCTTGTGGAGCTACACATGTACGGAGTCGTACACATACTACTAAAAATAAATGAAATAATAATAATAATAATAATAATAATAATAATAATAATAGTTAAAAATGAAAATAATTATAATGGTAATAATAAATTGATAATTATAATAGTAACGATATTTATCATTATAATTATTATAATAATAATTATTATTATTATTGTTTTTAAATTATTCAGTATTAAGATATTAAATTTAAATTTACAATTATCTCAATTACAAAAAAGGTAAAAATTCATGTAAAGTTAAAAATCCAATTGATAATTTAATTTATTAATCTAAGCCAAAGAGTATTCGCGGCTTATTTATATAAAATTTCATTAATGCTACTACATATTGTACGTAAAGTGATACTTTAATTGATTTACAGTAAAAGCTTTTAAAAGTTACCCAGGTTGTCTTTTTTGCTCTTATTGATGTTTTATGAGAAATTAAGACAGAACTACGACAACTTTTAACAGCTTTCACTGTATATTTAAAACTTTATAAACATTCAATTTCCGCGAGAAAAATACAAACTCTGAATTGAAAATCTTTTTAATAACAAAAAATGTTAAAATTTATTTTTAATATAAAACTCCTAGAATTAATTATTAAATAATTTTCCATGTGTACTTTTCGAAATATATTTTCTACTTATTCAGTTGCATTTGTTAACTAGAGTCAATACTTGAAAGAGCTAGAATTGTTTGATTGTGCTTTCTTCGGAAAAGTCAGCTGATCAAGATTTGAGTAATTCTGTTCGAGCAATGTTCAGATACTACAACAATGTCTTGATGATTGTTGCCTGTAGGTGGCCCTACGGCTTAATTGAGCGGAAGTATGGAATGATGACATTCCTTAAATAATACGAATATTATTTATAAGTTTACTAATCGTGATCTTTACTAACATCAATATGATAATGACACTAAATAAAAATAAAAATAATAATAATTATGATAACGACAATATTAACAATGACAATAAGGTTAATACTGAAAATATTTAGAATGGTAGAAATAAATTGATAACACTATTTATCATTATTATCATTATTATTGTTTTCAAATTATTGAGTATTAAAGTATTAAATTTAAATTTACAACTATCACAACTACAAAAAATGTAAAAATTTTTTTTCAAATTTATGTGTAATTAAAAACTTACAATTAATAATTAAGTTTATCAATCTAAGTCAAAGAGTATTCGCGGCTTATTTATATAAAATTTTATTGATGCTGCTAGATATTGTACGAAAAGTGATACTTTAAACGATTTATATTGAAATTTTATAAACATTCAATTTCTGCGGAAAAAATACAACTTTTGATTTGAAAATTTTTCTTAATATAAAATCTCTGAAATTAATTATTAAATAACTTTCCATACGTATTTTTCTACAAATATTTTCTTCTAATTCAATTGCATTTATTAACTAGAGTCAATACTTATAAGAGCTAGAATTGTTTGATTTTGCTTTCTTCGGAAAAGTCAGCTGATCAAGATCTGAGTAAATCTGTTCGAGCAATGTACAGATACTACAAACGTCTTGATGATTGTAGGTGGCACTACTTGTTAATTGAGCGAAGTTTGAAACGATGATATTCCTTACATAATACGAATATTATTTATAAGTTTACGAATTGTGATCTTTACTAACATCAATATGATAATGACACTAAATAATAAAAAAAATAATAATAAAGATGATATTGAAAATAATTTTAATGGTCACACTGAATTGATGATAAAT
>NC_058158.1:19654837-19674279 GCF_020080835.1 Cotesia glomerata | reverse complement strand
CACACAACCGGAGGAGTGCCACAGGGCTCGGTTTTGGGTCCTTTGCTGTGGAACATCATGTATGATGGTCTCCTGAGAGTTGCATTACCATCAGAAGTGAAACTTGTTGCATATGCCGATGATGTAACGGTAGTGATTGTCGCGAAACACTTGAAAGAGATCAATCTGGCTTTCGATATCATATTTAGCCGGATTAATCTATGGATGGAGATGATAAAGTTGGAGTTAGCCAAGCACAAAACTGAAGCTGTGCTCATCACCAGCAGAAAGATCGTAGAAAACATCAAGCCGAATGTCGGCGAGCAGGAGATCGCATCGCCACCATTTATCCGATATCTGGGGGTGACGCTGGATGCCCGACTGAACTTTAAACAACAGGTCGAACACGTAAGTGCTAAAGCATCAGCGGTGGTAACTAGCCTATCAAGACTAATGCCGAATGTTGGAGGCCCGAAGCAGAGCAGGAGACTATTGCTGTCGTCAGTAGTCACATCAGTGCTCACATATGGAATATCCGTTTGGGCAGACGCGCTGGAGACCCAAGAATCATGGAGAAAAGCCGGACCGGTCTACCGATTAAGTGCACTGAGAGTTGCAAGCGCCTTCCGCACAATATCCGAGGAGGCAGTGTGCGTCATTTCTGGAACTCTGCCTCTTAGAGTCCTAGCTGAGGAAAGACGGAACCTATACCACCGAAAGAGGTCATCTACACTGAGCGCTGAAGAACTGAGAACTGAAGAGCGACAACATAGTATAGCAAGATGGCAACAACTATGGGATGCTGCGGAGAAGGGAAGATGGACTCATCGACTTATACCAAGGATTGACGTTTGGCTCAACCGGAATCACGGCGAGGCCAACTACTATGTGACCCAGATGTTGTCAGGACACGGCTGTTTCCGGGAGTACCTTTATCGCTTTAAGCACGATAATTCCCCAGAGTGTCCGTCTTGCCCAAGAGTTGCTGAAAATGCGGAGCACGTTTTTTTTGAGTGCCCTCGTTTTAACCCACAGCGTGATGAGTTAGAGAAGATCCTGAACAAGAAAATCACACCAGAGTCAATAGTAGAAGAAATGCTGTCATCCGAAGCTGCCTGGAACGCCACAAGCACGTTTACCACCGAAGTGCTTACAGAGCTGCGTTCCATTGAAAGAAAAAGGGCAAATGACAGAAACTAGAAGGAAGGAAAAATAACACCTTAGCCACCAGAAGGAATAGCAGTAGCTAGATCCTCCCCTCACGAAGTAATGCCTGACGGCGGTTTCCATGAGGGATTAGAGGAAAGAAGAAAAGGGGTTTAGGGTTTAGTGGGCAGGGTCGTTAGCGTCGAGTTTTAGTATGGCGCTGCGTCGAGTCGCCACATATCCAGGCCGAACAGCTATGCCTGGAATCCGTAAAAAGGATTCCCCCCCCTAAGATAAAAAAAAAAAAAAAAAAAACACACACACACACACACACACACATACATACATACATACATACATACATACATACATACATACATATTTATCATCAATTCAGTGTGACCATTAAAATTATTTTCAATATCATCTTTACTATTATTTTTGTTATTATTTAATGTCATTATCATCTTGATGTTAGTAAAGATCACAATTCGTAAACTTATAAATAATATTCGTATTATGTAAGGAATATCATCGTTTCAAACTTCGCTCAATTAACAAGTAGTGCCACCTACAATTATCAAGACGTTCGTAGTATCTGTACATTGCTCGAATAGAATTACTCAGATCTTGATCAGCTGACTTTTCCGAAGAAAGCAAAATCAAACAATTCTAGCTCTTATAAGTATTGACTCTAGTTAATAAATGCAATTGAATTAGAAGAAAATATATTTAGAAAAATACGTATGAAAAGTTATTTAATAATTAATTCCAGAGATTTTATATTAAGAAAAATTTCCAAATCAAAAGTTGTATTTTTCCCGCGGAAATTGAATGTTTATAAAGTTTCAATATGAATCGTTTAAAGTATCACTTTTCATACAATATCTAGCAGCATCAATGACATTTTATATAAATAAGCCGCGAATACTCTTTGACTTAGATTGATAAACTTAATTATTAATTGTTAGTTTTTAATTGAACATAAATTTGAAAAAAAATTTTTACATTTTTTGTAGTTGTGATAGTTGTGAATTTAAATTTATTACTTTAATACTCAATAATTTGAAAACAATAATAATGAAAATAATGATTAATAGTGTTATCAATTTATTTCTACCATTCTAAATATTTTCAGTATTATCCTTATTGTCATTGTTAATATTGTCGTTATCATAATTATTATTATTTTTATTCTTATTTAGTGTCATTATTATATTGATGTTAGTAAAGATCACAATTCGTAAACTTATAAATAATATTCGTATTAATTCAGGAATGTCATCATTTCATACTTCCGCTCAATTAAGCCGTAGTGCCACCTACAGGCAACAATCATCAAGACATTGTTGTAGTATCTGAACATTGCTCGAACAGAATTACTCAAATCTTGATCAGCTGACTTTTCCGAAGAAAGCACAATCAAACAATTCTAGCTCTTTCAAGTATTGACTCTAGTTAACAAATGCAACTGAATAAGTAGAAAATATATTTCGAAAAGTACACATGGAAAATTATTTAATAATTAATTCTAGGAATTTTATATTAAAAATAAATTTTAACATTTTTTTTTATTAAACAGATTTTTAATTCAGAGTTTGTATTTTTCCCGCGGAAATTGAATGTTTATAAAGTTTCAAATATACAGTGAAAGCTGTTAAAAGTTACCGTAGTTCTGTCTCAATTTCTCATAAAACATCAATAAGAGCGAAAAAGACAACCTGGGTAACTTTTAAAAGCTTTTACTATAAATCAATTAAAGTATCACTTTACGTACAATATGTAGTAGCATTAATGAAATTTCATATAAATAAGCCGCGAATACTTTTTGGCTTAGATTAATAAATTAAATTATCAATTGGATTTTTAACTTTACATGAATTTTTACCTTTTTTGTAATTGAGATAATTGTAAATTTAAATTTAATATCTTAATACTGAATAATTTAAAAACAATAATAATAATAATAATTGTTATAATAATTTTAATGATAAATATCGTTACTATTATGATTATCAATTTATTATTACCATTATAATTATTTTCATTTTTAACTATTATTATTATTATTATTATTATTATTATTATTATTATTTCATTCATTTTTAGTAGTATGTGTACGACTCCGTACATGTGTAGCTCCACAAGCGTGTTTTACGTATAAAATTTGAATTTCCTGGGATTTGTAGCACTCCGTATACATACGGTGCTATTTGTGTACGGAGCCGTATCGTTAGTCTGCTGTACCTTGGCCACATCGTTAGTTTATTATATAGAATTATATACTACAATACTTTCTCACAAAGAACTCGAAGTAAATAAACAATGTAAATAAATAAAAGAATAACTGCAAGCAATTTATCTTAGTTCATTAACATGTGTGTGAGCACCTTTAAGATTGGAGTTTACTTTTCTACGGTACTAACAAATCTCGCATTGGCTGCATTTTTTACCGCAAACTATCCCCTTGAAGCTACAGTTTATGCAGATATAATTCCAGTGTACCCTGGCGGCCGTAAATGTAAGCTGTGAACTACTTTTTTTAACTGTAGTTGCGTATCTATAGGAGGATTACTACACATTTTTATTTTATCTAGTCTGTGGCGCTGATATTTCCCCATCGAAAAAAAGTCAGGATCTAAATTCGTGAGCGAGCTATATTATGTGCTAATAAAATTTAATAATTTCAAGTGAATAAATTGTTATAAGTAAATATAATTAATTAATATGTTAAATTAAATTATTAATTACTCTTATAATCAACAAAATAGGTAAAAAAAGTACCGCAGAATTAAATAAAATTTCGCGGCTCCAAAAAACCGTTCTGCTTACAATAAACACAGTCGGTAGTCTGGCACTCCGTTTACAACGGGATTTTTAAACGGAACTTGGCGCCAGATTCTACCGAATCTGTGGATCCCGACCAAAAATTCCACACCCACAAACACGCGACTCAACGGTACCGTGCCGCAGAGTGACGTCACTAAGCTTCAAAACTACCGCACGGAATTTATCTTATTCCGTGCAACTCGAATTATAAACAAATTATTTTAACACGACGAAATTCGCGGTGATGACACCCTGGGGCTAATAAAGACAGCGACCCTGCAGCTAACGTAGACGTCTCGGGCAATGCTGGCTAAGTAGGCGAAGTTGGCGACAAAACTGACGGAAGAGCCTCGATGTCTCGGCGATGGCGTGTCCGGGGTCGTAGTGTCCAAAACAACTCGGCGAAATATTGCACAATAATGTAGACAATTGTACTTACGTCAGCGACAAATTTAAAAAAAAAAATAAACAGCGAAAAATAATCAAAAAGAGAACTGCACGATGCCACAGTCACGGCGTCCAGATCAGAATTCCATAAAAATGGCTGCTTCCTCGGCAACATGTGTTCTTTTCTTCTGCGCAACCAAAAATCTACACGGCACAAACAGCTCACGGCATTTTCCAGCCGGCCGTAGTCAGTCGTGGTTGCGTTCGTTCCTCTGGGCGATCGATGATTGGTCGATACTTCGATTAGTGATCAGCCTCGTGTTCAGATGGCGCCTTGCATACTTGTTGTTGATCGCTCTCCGTCGTCATTGGTCCATTCAAATTTTCTCGTCGTTCCATCCTCGCGGCCAGATGTCGCGTTGATCGTCGATGGCTTGTAGAAATTCGCGGGTCGTCTGATCGCTATAGTCTACTCTCACTCACTCATGCATTCAACAATAGTTCACACTCATTCCGCTATTCTTTTTATTTAAATTTTTAATTCAAATTCGGCTCGTTTTCTTTTACTAATTTTACCTCGAGCTTGTCATTCTGATCGGGAGGCTGCTTGGGGCGACATAGGCGCGTCGAATCTCTGCTTTTCCTCAGCTTAGCCAACCTAATAATTTTTAAAATTCGTAATTTCAAATTTTAGAAAATTTTCCCCAAAATATTAGGGTGCTTTTTTTTTCAACTATTTTTTATCTTAGTTCCATCGTAAAATTTTGTTGCAAGTACCCGAAAAAAAAATACCCTGAAAGTTTAGGTTCTTAATATTAATATTAAGACCTCGACCCAGGCGTTTAAAAATTTCCCCTTAAAAAAACACAGAAATTTTAATTTTTTTATGTTTAAATTTCTATAGCTCAGTGGCATTTCAGAGCATTGCTTCAAGCGTGGACGGATTTTTTTCAAAATTGAATGCTCTACAAAAAAGTCCACAAGAGTGTCCAAGCCGTAACTCTAACCGGCGAGGTAGTACAGGCCTCTGAACTGAATTTTTCCATGAAATTTGCGTTTTTTCGCATTTATCTCATGAACGACACGAGCTACAAAAAAAATTGAAATGACAAACTTGTAGAACATTCAATTTTCTACCAAAAAGGTTTTTAGGACAAAGTCGCTAAAATAAAAATTTTCAGAGATATTTTATGATGAATTTTAAGTAATTTCAAATGTTTATCGAAAATTGTGTCAAATTATAAAAAATATCTCTTTAAAATCTCATTAAATATCTCTAAAAATTTTTATTTTAGTGACTTGGTGCTTGGAATTTTTTTTTGTAAAAAATTGAATGTTCTTCAAGTTTTTTATTAACATTTTTTTTTGTAGCTCTCGTCATTCACGAGATAAATGCAAAAAAACGTAAATTTCATGAAAAAATCAAGTTTAGAGGCCTGTACTACTTCGCCGGTTCGAGTTACGGCTTGGCCGCTAAAGACACTTGTAGAGCATTCAATTATGAAAAAAACCTGTTCTCGGTCGGAGCAATGCTGTAAAATGTCACTGAGCTATAGAAATTTGAACATAAAAAAATCAAAATTTCTGTGTTTTCTTAAGGGGAAATCTTTAAACGCTTGGGTTGAGGTCTTAATATTAATATTTAGGGCCTAAACTTACAGGGTATTTTTTTTGGATACTTGCAAAAAAATTTCACGATGGGACTGAAAAAAAAATAGTTGAAAAAAAAAAGCACCCTAATATATACATACATACATACATACATAAACATTTCAACCATATGCATTTCCCGACTCAGCTCGACGAGTATAGTCGAAATATAGCAAAATTTTTTAAAAGTTTCGCCATGAGGACCAATGCGATGATTAGATTTCTATGAAATCTACTAAAAATTTCATATTTTGCATAGCGGACTAGGACTTAATTTCAAGACTACACATATAATATGGTACCCACATTGAAGCTTATCTAAAGAGCTTTCAAACGCAATTTATAGAGATTAAATAAGTGATCCTATTCCAAAGTTATTTGAGTGAGATAGTCAAAAAATATGAATTTTTAAAATTCTAAAAATCTTCAGATCCTGACATTTCTAAATAGTTTTGAGACTACATATATGATATGGTATTTGAATTAAAGCTTATTGAAGGGCTTTAAGATGAAATTTACAGAAATTCAAAAAAATATCCTATTCCAAAGTTATTCGAGTTAGAAAGTGAAGAAATATGAATTTTTATAATTTTGAAAATTTTAAAATCCTGGCATTTATAAATTCAGACAGAAGAATAAAAAGTAAGTGAAAAGGCAGTAAGAGACGCGAGAGTGAGATGCCAGAGCTACTGCTGGCTTCTCGAGCAGTAGACCGAGAGTGGGGACGGACCGACGGCGGACGGCGGACGTACGTGATACTAGGTGGATGTGTGAGATCGTGTACTAGTGTGAGTGTATCGGTAACAATGCACGTATGCATGTGAGTGAGGATATTTTTATTTTTTTTTTATAACAGGCACAAGATTTGACGAATTTAAAAGGAAAAACAGAAGATTTTGCTAAATTAAATCGGCTATGACAGAATTTTGATTTTGAATTGAAATAATTGAAGTAATTTTGAATGAAAAGCTCAGTAGCGGGGCTCAGGCAGAGGAACAGGGCAGAAATAACTGGATTTTTTTATTTATGAGAAAAAATTAGAGCAATTTTTGATTAAAAAATTAGTAGCAATGCACTTGGCGGCGGTGACTGAATTTTTTTTTAATTTGGAGTAGGTAAACGAATTTTTAATTAAAAAATAAGTATGGCGGGTCGATTAGAAGCACTAGGCGGCAATGGCAGAGTTTGTTATATTATTTAAAATGATGACAGTAATTTTCAGACAAAAAATAAGTAGCGAGGGTCAGTTAGAGACGCTGGGCGACTATGATTGAATTTTGATTCTTATTTAAATGAATTCAAATAATTTTTAAATAACAAATAAGTAGCGACGGTCAGTCAGGGGCTCTGGACGGCTATGACTGAGGTTTTAATTTTTATTTGGAATAATTGAGGCAATTTTCAATTAAAAAATCAGTAGCGAGGATCAGTTAGAGGTACTAGGCGGTTATGAATAAATTTTCATTTTTATTTAAAATAATTAAAGTGATTTTTGATAAAAAAAAATAAGTACCGAGGGTTAGTCAGAAAAACTGGGCGGCTACGAATGAAGTTTTTTTCATTTAGAATAATTAAATTGAATTCAATTAAAAAAAAAGGCCATTCGGCAGCCGAAATGGAAGTAGATTTCACATAAAGTAAATTTTCATTATAAATATTAATAATAATTTATTTATTTATTAATTATATATAATAATAACAACATAATTTATTTATTTATTAATTATTCTTTTACTTCTTTAATTTTTTTAGACATCTTAAAAAAATTTGAAATATCTTCATTTAAAGAGTAAAAATTGAAAAAAAATGGTGTGTGTACTTATGTATACTTATGTAAAATATATACTTGCGCGCGCATCGTAAAATTTACTCTCATCAATTTTTCATAACGCGCCTAAAGAAGTATAACTTTAAAAATTTAAAAATTAGGAAATCGGTTGACCCTGAAGGCTATCGCTGCAACTTCCCGCTACTTTCGTAATTAATTTAAGCGCTTAACATTGCACCTATGACGTTTTTGAGCTATAGGTTTTGTACAAGGCTCTGTGACAAAAACCTTGCCCAAGCATATGTTACTGGGTGGGGGGGGGAGGGATTATCCTGCTGCAGAGTGATAAAATCTTGGTGTTGCTCCTAAATTATTTCCCCTTACTAGATAGCGTCCCGGTGCAGCAATTATTTATTTTTCCGGGTATTCTAAATATTGGTACCTTTTTGAATAATTAAAATTAAACAATTAAATTGAATTCTCATTTGAGAAGACATTTTATGTATACTTTAGTTTAAAATTTCTTTTATTAATTATTAAGAACAATAATTGCTACGAAGTTAAATATAAAATAAAAATTTGATATGATCAAATCTCAATGATTCAGTAAAAATAAAGAAATCATATCAATAGTTAAATGTTAGTAACTTTTTAACTATTCAATTTTGATACTGAGTTACTGAGTTAAATTACTGTTAAAGAGGAAGCAGTCTGTTGTTACTCAGACGGCGAAGGTCTCGGTCCACCTGATTTCCAGGTCTTTTTCTTAATGTACCCAGAGATCGAACCTATTATAATTAACACTAGTCAAAGTATTTTTTACGAAAAAAAAAATAGTTTTAAGATTCAGAATCTGATTACGCAGATATGTTCATTCCGTTTGACGTATATATACATAAGAAAAAAAATAGATATCTTTTAAATAATATTTTCTCTATGATGAGCGAAAATACAAAAAATTTTTCATAAGGTGCATCATGAGGATAAATGCAATAGTAAGTCTTCTATGAAATGTACTGATAATTATAAATATATTTTTATTTATCAAATTATTTGGATAGTTCTAAGTATTTTGATAAATGAAATTTACTAAGCAATAATAATTACAATAAAAAAACAATAATAATTACGATAAAAAAAAAATACCAATGTTTAAATTTTTTCACCACTATTTTATTGAAAATAATATTATAATTCTCAATAATTCTCTCATTTAAAATGACAGTATATAATATTTTTTTTTTTTTTTTATTTTTCTCAGATTAAAGTTTATAATTGGAATAAGTAGTTCTAAAAAAAAGTTAAAATTGGATGAAGACGCTTTAAGTCAACAAAATATTTGAAAAAATACATTAATAGGTATACCAATTTTAGTTAGTTGCTTAATTTTTTTTAAGTAATTTTACTCTCTAAATATTTATCAATATTAATCTACTTTTACATCCACATTGTCATATAAAATCGTTTTTTCAGGGGTCTTAATTTTAAACATAAATAATTTTCATTTTTTTTAATTTTAATAACCAGTGATTAGTGACTTATTGTGAACATTTCACTATTTTTTTATGTAATCAGATGAGATTCATGTTTATAATATAATAAAGTAAATCTGTTATTATATTATCATTTGGTTTCTCATCTGATACGTTATAAAAAAAATCAGTGTTGAAAACATTTTTGACAGAACCATTTAAAAATGCCGAAATTAAAACGGAAAAGTTATGATCAAGAAAAAAGGGAAAACACAGATTCAAAATGGAAAATGAATCAGAAGAATAATATTAAAAACAATGTTGAAGAAAAAAATATTTTATCCGTACAAGCAAGGCAACAACGGTATCTTTCAATAGATAAAAATTTATGTTTGCATAGAAAAAGAATGAAAACATATCAGAATTCATCGAATTATAAAAAAAAAAATAAAATTTACCAAAAACTTAGACTCGCCAATGATAATAATTACAAAAAGCACTTGGAAAACTTAAAAATATGTCAAAAAATAAGATTACAAGATTCAGTAAAAAGAAAGAATCATCAAGAAAACTTGAAAATAAGTCAAAAAAAAAGATTACAAGATCCAACAAAAAGAAAGAATCATCAAGAAAACTTGAAAATATGTCAAAAAATAAAATTACAAGATCCAAAAAAAAGAAAGAATCATCAAGAAAACTTGAAAATATGTCAAAAAATAAGATTACAAGATCCAATAAAGAGAAAATATCATCAAAATTTATCAATACAATTACAAAATAAACGATTAAAAGATAAATATAAACGAAGAATACATGACGATATAAATAAAAAGTGTCAATCAAGAAGATTATTAAATGATAAGAAAAAAGATTTACATAATGAGAATAATAAAAAATATCAAAGTAAAAGACATAAGAAATCTACTGAAAAACGACTGCAAAAGTAAAATTCCATTAAAAACCTACAGACGAATAGGTTATTTTCAGTTTAGGTAAATAAAATTACATGAAAATTGAAGCTTGTTTAATGGACTTTAAAATGATATTTACAAAAATTCGATAGGTTATTTCATTCAAAAGTTATGCGCGAAAGAATCAGCCAAAAAGTAAATTTTTAGGATTTTGAAAATTTTGAAACCATATAATTTCTGAACTACTTGACCGATTAAGCTCATCTTTGAACTTGGCCTTGGTATTTGTCTAAAAATGAAGTATGTTGAGTTTGAAAAGGATCCATTAACAACTATAGACGCTATCGTCCGGATAAGCCGCGTTATATCGTATATATATATATATATATATATATATATATATAGCATATATATATATATATATATATATATATATATATATATAGATATATAAATACATACATATATAAACTTTTGAACTAATGGCATTTTCTGAACCAGCTTGACGAACTAAGTCAGAAAATACCAAAATTTTTCAAAAGTTGCGTCATGAGGACAAATGCAATAGTTAGATTTCTATGAAATCTACTAAAAATTCCATTAAAAACCTACAGACGAATAGGTTATTTTCAGTTTAGGTAAATAAAATAACATGAAAATTGAAGCTTGTTTAATGGACTTTAAAATGATATTTACAAAAATTCGATAGGTTATTTCATTCAAAAGTTATGCGCGAAAGAATCAGCCAAAAAGTAAATTTTTAGGATTTTGAAAATTTTGAAACCATATAATTTCTGAACTACTTGACCGATTAAGCTCATCTTTGAACTTGGCCTTGGTATTTGTCTAAAAATGAAGTATGTTGAGTTTGAAAAGGATCCATTAACAACTATAGACGCTATCGTCCGGATAAGCCGCGTTATATCGTATATATATATATATATATATATATATATATATATATATATATAAATACATACATATATAAACTTTTGAACTAATGGCATTTTCTGAACCAGCTTGACGAACTAAGTCAGAAAATACCAAAATTTTTCAAAAGTTGCGTCATGAGGACAAATGCAATAGTTAGATTTCTATGAAATCTACTAATTAGTAATCAGGGTCAGTTACAGGCACTGGGCGGCTATGAATATATTTTTATTTTTATTCAAAATAATTAAAGTAATTTAAAAATGAAAAATAAGTAGCAACGGTCAGTTAAAAGCACTAGGTAGCTGTGAATAAATTTTTATTTTCATTTAGAAAAATTAAATTAATTTTAATCAAAAAATTAGTGATCAGGGTCAGTTACAAGCACTGGGTAGCTATAAATCGATTTTTATTTCTTTTTAGAATAATTAAACTAATTTACTAATTGAAAAATAAGTAGCGAGATTCAGCTAAAGGCCCTGAGTAGCTTTGACTGAATTATGTTTTTATTTTGAATTATAAGAGTACTTTTTAATTGAAAAACGAGTAGCGAAGGTGAGTGAGAGGAACTGGGCAGCCATGACTGAATTTTTATTTTTATTTAGAACGATTTAAGTAATTTTTTATTGAAAAATTAGTAGCGAGGATGGGAAAGATACCCTGAGCAGCTAAGAATAATTTTTTTTTTATTTAGAACATTCAATGTAATTTTTAAATGAAAAATCAACAGCAAGAGTCAGTCAGAGGCCTTGGGTAGCTATGAATAAATTTTTATTATTATTTTAAATGATTAAAGTAATTTTCAATTAAAAAACAAGTAGCGAGGGGCAGTAAGAAGCATAGGGTGGCAAGAAATAAATTTTTATTTTTCTCTGAATAATAAGAATATTTTTTAACTGAAGAATAAGTGGCGAGGGTCAGTTAGAGGCACTGGGAGGTCATGAATGAATTTTTAATTTTACTTTGAATGTTTGAAGTAATTTTTAATAGAAAAATAAGTAGTGAGGCTCCGTAAAAAGCACTGGGCGACTATGACAAAATTTTTATTTTTATTCAGAATAATTAATGTAATTTTCAATTAAAAAATTAGCAGCGTGTCTTAAGTCGAGGCTCTCGGAGGCTTCGTATTGATTTTTATTCTTATATTGAATAATTAAAGTGATTTTCAATTGAAAAATAAGTAGTGAGAGTCAGTGAAAGGCACGGGGTGGCTGTGACAAAATTTTTATCTTTATTTAGAATAATTAATGTAATTTTCAATTTATAAATTAGCAGCGAGTGTCAAGTAGAGGCACTGTGTGGCTATCAATGAATATTTATTTTCATTGTCAATAAATAAAGTCATTTTTGAATTTAAAACAAGTAGCGAGTAGGGTCAGTAAGAGGCAAGGAGCAGCTATGAATGAATTTTCACTTTAATTTACAATAATTAATGAACTTTTTGATTGAAACCTAAGTAGCGAGAGTAAGTAAGAGGCACTGGGCAGTTATAACTGAATTCTTTTTTTTATTTAGAATAATTTAAGTATGTTTAATTATAAAATGGGTAGCGGGTGTCGAGTAGAGGCCCTGGGAATTATACTATGAATTAATTTCTACTATTATTTTGAAAAATTAAAGTAATTTTCAATTTAAAAAAAAGATGCGAGGGTCAGTGAGAAGCACTGGGAGGCTAAAAATGCATTGTTATTTTTATTCGGAATAATAAGAATAATTTTTCATTGATGAATAAGTAGCGAGGGTCAGTTAGAGGCACTGGGCGACTATGAATAAATTTTTATTTTTATTTTGAATAAATAAGGTAATTTTTAACAGAAAAATTAGTGTTAAGTGTTAATTACAGGCACTGGGCAGCTATGACTGAATTTTTATTTGTATTTAGAATGATTAAAGAACTTATTAATTGAAAAATAAGTAGCAAGGGTAAGTAAGAGACACTGGGTGGCTATGAGAAAATTTTCATTTCTAATAAAAAAAATTGAAGAACATTTTAATTGAAAAATAAGTACCGCGGATTAGTAAGGGACACTGCGCGGCTAGGATTGAATTTTCATTTATTTTGGAATAATTAAAATAATTTTCAAATAAAATACAAGTAGCGAGGGTCAGCATGAGGCAATGGGCAGCTATGACTGAATTTATATTTTTATTTAGAATAATTAATGTAATTTTCAATTAGAAAATTAGTAGCGAGTGTCAAGTGGAGGAACTGCGCGGCTATAAATGAATTTTTATATTCATGTTCAATAAATAAAGTCATTTTTAAATGAAAAATAAGTAGCAAGGGTCAGTAAGAGTCACAAGGCAGCTGTGATTAAATTTTTATTTTTATTTAGAATAATTTAAGTATGTTTAATTATAAAATGGGTAGCGAGTGTCAGATAGAGGCACTGGGTGGCTATGAATGAATTTTTATTTTCATTTCGAATGCTTAAAGTAATTTTTACTTCAAAAACAAATAGCGAGGGTCAGTAGAAAGCACTGGGCGGGTATGATGAAGTTTTCATTTTTAATAAGAATAATTAAAGAATATTTTAGTTGAAAAATAAGTGGCGCGAATGAGTAAGGGGCACTGGGTGGCTAGGAATGAATTTTTATTTTTATTTTGAATAATAAGAGTAATTTTTGATTAAAAAATAAGTAGTGACGGTCAATTAGAGGCACTGGGCAACTATCAATGAATTTTTATTCTTATTCCGAATACTTAAAGTAATTTTTACTTGAAAAACAATTAGCAAGGATCAGTTATAGGCACTGGGCAGCTATGACTGAATTTTTATTTTTTTGGAATGATTAAAGAACTTTTTTATTGAAAAATAGATAGCGAGAGTGACTAAGGGACACTGGACGGCTAGGAATCAATTTTCATTTTTGTTTGGAATAATTAAAATAATTCATAATTGAATAGCAAGTATTGACAGACAGTAAGAGGCATTGGGCCACTATAACCAAATTTTTATTTTTATTTAGAATGATTAAAGAACTTATTAATTGAAAAATCAGTAGCAAGGGTAAGTAAGAAGCACAGGGCTAGGAATAAATTATCATTTTTTTTTTTGAATAATTAGAATAATTTTTAATTAAAAAATAAGTAGCGATGGTCAATTAAAGGCAATGGGCGGCTATCAATGAATTTTTAATTTAATTTTGAATGGTTACATTATTTTTAATTGAAAAGTTAGTAGCGACAGTCAATTAAAGGCACTGGGTGGCTACAAATAAATTTTTATTTTTATTTCGGATACTTAACGTAATTTTTACTTGAAAAGCCATTATCGAGAGTCAGTTGAAGGCATTAGGCAGCTATGACTGAATCCTTATTTTTATTTAGAATAATTTAAGTAATTTTCAATCAAAAAATGAGTAGCGAATGTCAAGTAGAGGAACTGGGCGACTATGAATGAATTTTTATTTTTATTTAGAATAATCAAAGAAATTTTCAATTGAAAAATAAGAAGCGAAGATTAGTTAAAAGCACTGGGCAGCTATGACAAATTTTTTATTTTTATTTAGAATAATTAATCTAATTTTCAATAAAAAAATTCGTAGTAAGTGTCAAGTAAAGGGACTTAGCGGCTACGAATAAATATTTATTGTTATTTCAAATACTTAAAGTAATTTTTTATTGAAAAATAAATAGCAAGAGTAAGTTAGAGGTTCTGGGCGGCTGGAAATAAATTTTTAATGTTATTTTAAATAATTAAAAATAGTTTCAATTGAAAAACAAGTAGCAAGGGTCAGTAGCGTACGAATAAATCATTATGAAACCATATATTTATTTTTTTGCTTAAAAACTGCGTCGAATACTTTTTTTTTAATTAATTAAAATATTTTATAATTATCGATTGTAAACTATTGATACTTTGCAGCTCCAAAATTAGTCGATTTAGAAAAATCTTAAACAATATTGAATTAAATTCATATCATAATTAATGATTTTATATTTATACGATATAGCTAAATTTTCACTATAATAAAACTTATTTGATTGTTTTTAACATTTTTCTTCTATCATTTTCGCATTTTTTTTCTTAAAGTTTTTTTTTATTCCATGCCAAAAAAGTATAACTTCTGACGCGTGTACATAAGTTCACAAACCATTTTGTTTTTGTAGTTTTTTTTTTAATTTCTCACTATCTACTGGTTCGGTTCAAATAGTATTCAAAATCTAAGTTTGGTCAAGCCCTTTCAAATAGCACCAACCGCGATTAAATTAAAAGGGGAAGTTAAAAATTAGGACGATGGTTGACCCTAAAGGCCATACCTGCAACTCCCCCCTGACTTTGTACTTAAGCGCTCAAAATTACACATTACGTTTTCGAGCTCTTCAAGCTCAAAAATATTATTTTTGTGTCATTTTGAGCTCTTCTAGCTCGAAACTCTTATAACAGTTTAATAAAACACAATTTTTTAAATTAATAAACCGCAATAACTTTTGAATGTATTAACCGATTTTCACGCGGTTGACGGCATTCAACGCAGTTCTTGAAGCCTAATTACGAACTTGTAAGTTTTGATCGATCGAATTGAAAATTTCAAAGTAATCCAAAAAAAACCATTTTTTCGGTTTTCTGTCGACAACGATAACTCACGAACGAATCAAGCGATTTTGACTGGGCTGGCGGCAATCGATGTGGTTTTTTTATGTTAAGAGCTAATTGATTCTTAAAATCGATCAATAGAGCGGTTTAAAAGTTATTCCAAGAAAACTGCATTTGAAAAAATTTTTTCTAGTAATTTTTTGAGGTTTCTCAAAATCTACTGGTCTGAATCGATCCAAAGTGTATTCAAAATCAAAGTTTGCTCAAGCCCTTTCAAATAGCTCCAACTGCAATAGAATCAGTCAAGCTGTTCAAAAGTTATAAGAGGGTCTCACACACACACACACACACACACACACACACACACACACACACACACACACACACACACACACTCGGGGCAGAAGAGATACTGCTACCGGGCGCGTCTCCCCGAGCGGATGGGAAAACGCTCGCTGTCCTTGGATGACACTTAATCTCTTAGTTGATGAGGTACAGCGGGTAGGAGCCAAGCAAAATAACCAAACAAAATAAGCTCCCGTGGACAAAACTCCCCTTTAATGGGTTGGTCACACTAACTGACCTAGCAAGACGATTGGTTCCTGCTGTAACTCACTGGGAGTGTCCGGAACCTGTATCGTAGTTTCCGACGATGCAGGCAACGGCTGATGTGAGCTTGCTCTGCCGAGGTGAAAGTTGCAGCAGTGGATCAGGAGCCAGTTACTTCGGGCCTTGATCAGGAAGTACGCAGTGAGTGTTAGAGATCGGAATCTTCACCGCTCCGAGCGAGTCTAGTCCGTCCGTGTATTCCGGGACTGGCTAAGTGTCGGCTAGGTCTCAGGGAACTGGGGTAGGAGTACTATCTCCGAGGGTACATCGCTGGTAAATCAAAAAGTATGAGTAACTTACAGGAAACAAACAAGAATAGAAACGGGCTTCAGACTCAACAAGCAGCGATTGAAGCAAGCGCTGACATGAAGACAACGCAAGCGTTGGAGTGCCTTGAGAAGCTGACCATTGAGCTGAAAGAGTTTGTCCAAACAAAGGTCAATATCCACTAGGAGATAAAGACCAAGACAACCGGTGTAGTCAATGCTCTTGGAAGATTCAAGAAACTGGACGAGGAATGGCAGTCATCACGACGCCGCATTGAAACTGAAACTGAGACGGAAGAAGCAATGGACACTGGAGCCGACAGTGACGGTGAATCTGCTGCTGAGGACAAGGGTGAAACTGACACAAGGTCTGGAAAGAGAAAGGACCGAGATTCGCCAGAGTCAACCGACAAAGTCACAAAGAAGAAGGACTTGAAAAAAAGCCCTCCCCAACGACTGGCAGGGCAGGGCGACGAACCCAAGAAGACGACTGACTGGGAAAAAGTACAGTCTAAGAAGGAGAAGAGAAGGCTAGCTAGAGAGCAACTCTCAAAACAGCCGCCGAAGGAGCCCAGGCCAGCCATATCAAAGCAAATTTTTTTTTTTAATGGAGTTGGGAAAGAACGGATAGGGGAAAGGGGGGGACCTACTCAGTGGGAATTTTTCCGTAATTGAAAAAATAATCAAACAGCCCAGACTGGGAATCGAACCCAGATCTCTCGGTTACGCGCCAAGGGCTCTACCAGTTAAGCTATCCGAGACAAGTACTGACTACTTTATTTAGTCACGTATATAAGACCCACCGAGCAAACAACGCCACCGTCCATCTTACGGTAAAGAGCCATATCAAAGCAAATTTTTAAGGGAGTTGGGAAAGAACGGGAGTTGTCACGGTGTTCACACGCCGTGGCATTTCCCGCCGGGCTTGAGCACACTGGTGTGGGAGGCTCCGCTAGATGGCGGCACCTCCCGGGCGAATAAATTAAAATTTATTAGAAATAAGATTTAGTTTTAAGTTTATATTATTTACTTGTATTTTATTTCAGCCCAAAACGCGATCAAGGTGATTGCCGGCGACTGAAACTACTAGTGGAAAAATTTAATTATTTAGTTTAAATAATTAATTTATTTAATTAAATTAATTTATAAAATGTGCGGGGCCCAAGTAGACGGTCGACGGGCCTGAAGATGCCTGAGGTCCCCAATTCGGAGCACACGAGCCTGAAGCTCGGCTCAAATTTATGCATAAAACTCACGTTAGGGTATTTGTCGTACGATTATTTGAATAATGGTTATAATTGTTGTTAAATTGATATTTCATGTGGGTGCCGGCTCGATTCATGCCCTAAAAGAGAATCATTTATCACGCGGTGGAATTGGATTTTTGAAAATAATACTGGCAATAGCCGAGGTGACGGAAAGTCCCTCGAGATGGCAGGTCAGTATCTGCAACTGGTTGCATGCTGCCGGAAAAAGAAAACAGTCACAGGCGTGAAACTGCATAGAGTGCATCGGTGTGTTCAAGCCAGTGCACAGTCTCATTTCATTAATAAAGCAATTGCTCATAAATATTTATTGGTTCCACCGAAATTGTTTGACCTGGTGATTGAACGTAATCTGGTAAGTCCTTGATAATTTTCCACCGTGGTGACTGTTGAGATTCTCCTGGGCAAGATCCAGCGCCGGTTTCCCACGTGAGGCGGCCATTTTGGCCACGTGGCTAATTGATAATAAATTAATTGCAGTGAACTGTTCGATAATAAAATTGAATTCATTAATAACCAAACGTGGGTTAAATCGTTGAGAAACTAAATATAGGCCTCTCGGGGGAAATTTGCGGCGGTTAATCACCTGATCGCGTCCTGTGGCTCGTGCCGAAATTTTATTGCGCACTTACTAAGATCAAAATTTAATTATGCGATAATTTTATGATTGCTTTTCTATATTATTATTATCATTATTGTTGTTCATGCTTTGCGACTAATTTTGTTTGAAGTCGGCTGATATAATTCGCGGCCAACATTATTTTGTTATAATTACTAGTAATTTTTGGAAATTACAATTTAGCTTATAATTAGCGAAGCAAATCTTATTTTGCAATATTTATAGAGATTATTTCGCATTATTTGCATTGATCGTTTTGCGCTGTTTATAAATAATTATTTGCAACAGTTATAAATATTAGTTTGCATTATTTACATTTATTATTTTGCGTTATTCATAAATAGTCATATGCAATATTTATAAATCTTAGTTTGCATTATTTACACTTATTATTTTGCGTTATTTGTAAATGATTATTTGCAATATTTGTAAGGATTGTTTTGCATTTTTATAAATAATATCATATTCGATATTATTTAAACTTGACCATTGTTATAATTATTTTTGCGATTATTATTATATCCGAAGGCAGACATAACGCATTTGAGATTAACAAAAGCTAATTGTCGATTAAGATATTCAGAAAGAATTTATTTGTATACAGAAATAGGAATAAGTCGGCCTGCGAGGATCTCAACAATCTCGACCTCTGAGGCCGTAATTAAAATAAACTTATCTATGAAAATTTATTTAGTTAATTAATCTGATAATTTTTCAAATTACTTCCTTTCTGCTAATTCTCAATTTCCTGTATCTTTCCTAATACTTATTCGCCTTATGCTAAGTACTCGATATAAAATATTACTCTGCCGTCTATTATCTATTACTACCTTCATTTGATCTCAATATTAGCTTTAACTATTTCGTGACTTATTTTTCATTCCCATCCTTTCGAGTTGTTAATTGATCGTCCGGTAAGGCCCTTGGCACGTTATCATTTTGGTAATTTTTATACAAAATTACCTGGCGCCCTCATCGTGCACTAACCCATCCTGGGTAGTCTCGGGTTCATTTTGTTAATTTGTCGATTAGGGGCGAGCGTAGAAAACCGTACCCAGCCGGTATCTCCG
>NC_058158.1:19552724-19654737 GCF_020080835.1 Cotesia glomerata | reverse complement strand
CTGGAAAAAAGATTCTCCCCTTTGAAAAAAAAAACACACACATACGCGCACGCGCACGCACGCACACACACACACACATTCCCTAGGTCGGCTTTCTGGTGGTCAACAGACATAGCAGAACTCTGGGAAAAATGCCACTTGGCAACTGGCACAAAAAATGCATGCTTGGCAACTGGCACGTTTCCCGCGGTCTGGGAGCAGCAGAGATTGGCTCTGCTAGATAAAGGCAAAGGTGGTGTAACACCCTCGTCGTTCAGACTACTTTGCATGCTGGACATTGCTGGAAAATTGCTTGAAAATCTTATACAGGGAAGACTACAAAACGACATCGATTGTGCTTGAGGCTTTGCTGCAAACCAACATGGCTTCCGGACAGGACGTTCAACAGTCGGCGCGATCCAGACAGTCGTAGGGACAGCAAAAGAAGCATGGACTGGTAGCCTCAACGCTCGTGAAGTATGCATTCTCCTCACGCTAGATGTCAAAAACGCATTTAACAGCGCGAATTGGGGATATATACTAGACGCTCTGGAACACAAATTCGACACAAAGCCAGAGAATTTGTCACTAATCGACAACTACCTTAAAAAAAGATAGCTAATAGCCGAAACTACAGAAGGACCACAAGAATACACCATAACGGCTGGCGTGCCCTAAGGCTCAATAATGGGTCCCGATTTATGGAACGCTGACTATGATGAGCTTTTTGAGATTCTGTTACCAAAGCAAGTAGAGCTAACGGGCTCTGCAGACGACGTCGCGGTCACGGTAATAGTAGACAGCGTAGAGGAGGCCGAACTACTAGTTCGGGAAACCATTGATGCCGTCGAGACTTAGCTCGATAAACACCACCTGAAACTCGCCAAGCACAAAACCGAGATGGTCGTTCTGACTCGTCAAAAATGGTTCCCAAAACCATTAGCTGTGGACATGGGAGAAACAACACTAACGTCAACAAGTGCCCTGCGCTATCTGGAAGTAACGATAAACGAAAAACAATCTTTTCGCGAACACCTCGATGATACATGCCAGAAAGCCGGCAAGACGGTGTCCAGCCTAGAAAGAATTATGACTAACACCATGAGACCAAGAACAAAAAAGAGAAGAGTTTTTCTAGATGCAGTCAACTCGGTACTGCTTTATGGAGCTGAGATATGGGCAGGCATATTAAAGCAGAAGACCTACCGGCGAAAGATAGCAGCAGTACAGCGGCGAGGCGCTCTCAGGGTTGCCTGCGTCTACCGCACAGTTTCCGAAGTGGCTATATTGGTCATTGTGGGAGCCACGCCCATCGACCTATTAGCGTTCGAGAGAGTTAAACTCTATGACGCTAAAGATAGTGACGAAAACATGAAGAACACAAGAACGAGGATAGAGGCGGAAACGCAGCAAGAGTGGCAGGACCGATGGACATCGGGAGAGACGGGCAGATGGACAGTGCGCCTGATCCCAAACATCAACGTCCGGCTTTCTCGAAAGCGCGGAAACACGGACTTCTTGCTGACCCAGCTATTGACGGGACATGGGCAGTTCAATTCCGATCTTTTCAAAATGGGTTTGCACAGCACACCAACGTGCAAATACTGCCCAGACAAAATTGACAACGCCGAGCACACGTTTTTCAAGTGTGATCGGTGGAAGGACGACAGAATCAGCACAGAAGGAACAATAGGCACAACGCTCTCTCCTGAGAGCTTGGTAACCTGCATGATCACAAAAGAAGAAAACTGGTCAGCTGTCGCAGCCTATGCGCAGCGCCTTTTAAACGAAAAAATCGCAGAAAGGGATTAGAAACCAGTAGTAACAAGAAGTAGGTGTCGTGAGACACAACATGGACTGGATCGAAGTAATGCTAACGCGGTCCCGATCCAGCTATCCCTGTAACATCTATGGGGAAAGGAGAGAGGAGGATGTTTAGTCGGTATATGTAGTGTGTATACATATACACACATATATATATATATATATATATATATATATATATATATATATATATATATATATATATATATATATATATATTAAATATTGTGACATGTGAAAAATTCCCCATGTCAAAAGACTAGTTTGGCTATTTGTTGATTTTAATTTTCTTTATCATTATAAATTATTTTGGCTTAACCGAAGGAATGCGAAAATTCGACGCGACTATGTCGCCCCAAGCGGCCTCCTGATCAGAGTGTGGAGCTCGAGGTAAGGCTTATAACAGAATACATGCCAAATTTGAGAAGTATGTATGAACAAGGGTGAATATTGTAAAGAGTATGTTAGAGTGAGAGCAAAAATCAGTTGAGTGATCAGACGAACCCGCGAATTTACACGGAGCCAGCAACGACCAGCGTGACATCTGGAGGAGGACCATGGCGAGAGCGAAGCAAAATTTGAAACCGACGAATGACGACGGCGTTTGAGCAACTTAAGTCGAGCGAGGCACCATCTGGATGCCGTAAGCCGAACCGAGTGACATATCGACCAATCATCGATCGCAACGTAGTACTGGACGCATCCCGTAATACAACGGCCGGCTAGAAGAAGCCGTGAGCTGATTGGATGCGAGGTTTTTGAACTAACGAAAAATTGGAGAACACATGTAGCTGAGGAGGCAGCCATAAAAATTGATTCTGATCTGGATGCCGTGCCTGTTAGTCGCACAAATTCCGCTCCAAGCATTAAAATATTTTACAACGCAATTAACCACCATTACTGAGTTAAATATTGCACATTGTTACGGTTCATTTTACGTTTGTACCTTGTCGAAGCTATCGTTCACGACCACTGTGTGGATTATTGCCGTGTGACGATTAATTATTATTATTACGTGCACGTGGGAGACGCCATCGCCGAGACATTGACGCTATTCCGCCTGGTATCCCACCAACTTCGTTGAGACTCAGCTACCTGGACGAGTACCGACCCGAGGGGTTCACTGCTGCCGCAGGGTGAGTCTGATCGCTAATTTAGCCCCAGGGTGTCCTCACCGCGATATTGCGATCGATTTTAGTCAATTTCACCAGTTTAATTTTTGGTGTAAATTTTTTTATAAAATTTCATTAATTTTTTTTTACGATAGTAATTATTGAATTCCTTTCGGATTATCGAGACGTGTGTGACGACACTCAGAGGCACGGTACCATCGGGGTGTATTTATGTGTATGTTCGTAAATTAAAACGTAGATTCAAAAGCGAGCGTTCGCTTCTTATTATTCATTTTTTTTTGTTATTTTTTTTTTGTTCGAGACACTAGCATTGAACTAACTGTGTGACATTATTATTACTATTGTCAATGGTCTTATTGGTTGGAACAGTGATATATGCCGACAATTGAACGTGATGTTTTTTTGTTGTTGTTATTAAACGTAACGCCCGAGAAATTTGGAGCTGCGTAAGACAGCTAGCCTGATCGACGCGCCATCTCCGCGCGCGAGCCCAAACTCATCTCGAGCTTCAATTACCCGCAAGCTCAGTCAATTTACCGACCGTAATTAGTTATCCGCCGCGAGCCCGCCAAATTGTTGAATTTTTGAACCATTTGAATTATTATTTTGCGAATCATCGTCGAATTAAAGCTGCATGGTGTTTAATTTGCTATTGAAAATTAATTGGAGAATTCGCGAGCCACTGATGGACCGAATTTAAATTTTGTTGTTTATTTGTTCAATAATTAATTAATTTTGGAAAAATTAATTGTTAATTCCATTGTATCATTAATTATAAATTAACTTTCAAAAATCTGTTCTCAGAAAATTTTTTTAGCGTCTTAAAAGAGTCTTAAAATAGTCTTGGTTTGTGTTACGTTTATGATCCTAAACGAACGACAATTTCAAGTCGATTTTGTTTTACACGAGTGGAGCAATTCACGGCAGTTCTCAGAATAGTTTTCCGTTGAAAAAATTGAAAAAATTTCATTTTTCAGTTTTTCGTTAATAATTTTCGTTGTTACAAAATTAAAAACTTAATTTAATCGTCGAAAAAAATTTTTTCTTCAAAATATTAATAAGGAAGTACGAGCGCTAGACGGAATGGGGATAGGTATCGACTCTAGTGCGATAAGGGGAGAGCAGTAACCATATGATTTTTCTCAATATATAGATAAATATTTAACATTGGCTAATGGCGGCATTTATTTTTCTTTTAATTAATACACTTTAATTAGTCGGGCAAGAGTAAATTTTTAACTTCCCGCTAAGAAAATTAAAAATTTTCAAAAGTCGGAAAGTTATTGGTTTCACCCCGTTTTTCGAAAATCGAGTTTTCAACGGATGTGGACGTTTTGAGTTCCTAGAAAGCCTCCCCGAATGTTTCCTAAATAATGTCCGTACGTCTGTATGTGTGTGTGTGTGTGTGTGTGTTTTTTTCTCTTAGGGGAATCCCTTTACGGATTCCAGGCATAGTTGTTTGGCCTGGATATGTGGCGACTCGACGCAGTGTCATACTAAAACTCGACCCTAACGCCCCTACCCACTAAACCCTAAACCCCTTTTCTTCTTTCCTCTAATCCCTCATGGAAACCGCCGTCAGGCATTAATTCGTGAGGGGAGGATCCAGCTACCGCTATTCCTTCTGGTGGCTAAGGTGTTATTTTTCCTTCCTTCTAGTTTCTGTCATTTGCTCTTTTTCTTTCAATGGAACGCAGCTCTGTAAGCACTTCTGTGGCAAAAGTGCTTGTAGCGTTCCAAGCAGTTTGATTCGACAACATTGCATCTACTATTGTCTCTGGTTGGATTCTCCAGTTCAGGATCCTCTCTAACTCCTCACGCTGAGGATCGAAACGTGGACACACAAAGAAAACGTGCCTTGCGTCCTCAATAACCCCTGGACAAGACGGGCACTCCGGAGAATCGTCGTGCTTAAAGCGGTGCAGATACTCTCGAAAGCACCCATGTCCTGACAACATCTGCGTTAGGTAATAGTTGACTTCACCATGGTTTCGGCTCAGCCAAACGTCGATCTTTGGTATGAGGCGGTGTGTCCATCTTTCCCTTTTGCTGCGGCGTCCCACTCAAGTTGCCATCGCGAGATGCTGTGCTGCCGTTCTTCTGTTCTTAGTTCTTCAGCGCTCAGTGTAGTTGACCTCTTTCGATGGTAAAGGGCCCGTCTTTCTTTAGCTAAGACTCTAAGCGGCAGAGTTCCAGAAATGACGCACACTGCTTCCTCTGATATTGTTCGGAAGGCGCTGGCTACTCTTAGCGCGCTCAGTCGGTAAACCGGACATGCTTTCCTCCATGATTCTTGGGTCTCAAGTGCGTCGGACCAAATGGATATACCATACGTGAGGACCGATGTAACTACTGATGATAGCAATAACCTCCTTGTCTGCTTCGGGCCACCGATGTTGGGCATCAATCGTACTAGGTTAGCCACTACTGCTGATGCTTTGGCGGTCACGTGTTCAACTTGTTGTTTGAAGTTAAGTCGGGAATCGAGCATCACTCCCAGATATCGAATGAATGGTTGGGATGTGATTTCTTGGTCTCCGACGTTTAAATTGATCGTTTCCACCACTTTTCTGCTAGTGATAAGTACAGCCTCGGTCTTCTGTTTAGCCAGTTGTAGGTTTACTGTGTCCATCCACTGGTTAATTCGCTCAAAAGTGATCGTGAACATATGATTTATCTCATCAATATGCTTGGCGACGATTACTACGGCTACATCGTCCGCGTACGCTACCAGTTTGACATTTCTTGGTAGTTTCAGTCTCAGCAATCCGTTGTACATGATATTCCAGAGAAGTGGACCGAGAACAGAACCCTGCGGGACGCCTCCAGTAACATCATACTCCTTTGGACCATTCTTCGTGTCATATCTAAGGACTCTATTCGTGAAGTAGCTAGCGACTATCCTTCGTAGATATCCTGGTACGTTCATCTCTTGAAGAGCTTGCATGATGCGATCCCAGTTGGCGGAGTTGAAGGCATTTTTGATGTCTAGGGTTGCCACCAGACAATATTTCTTCGTTCCACCCTTCCATCTGGTACCGGCGATTGCGTCTTTGGCTATACCATGTGTGTGTGTGTGTGTGTGTGTGTGTGTGTGTGTGTGTGTGTGTGTGTGTGTGTGTGTGTGTGTGTGTGTGTGTGTGTGTGTGGGTGTGTGTGTGTGTGTGTGTGTGTGTGTGGGTGTGTGTGTGTGTGTGTGTGTGTGTGTGTGTGTGTGTGTGTGTGTGTGTGTGTGTGTGTGTGTGTGTGTGTGTGTGTGTGTGTGTACGGCCGTATGTAAACCTCTCATAATTTTCGAACCGCTTTACCGATTTTATCGCGGTTGGCACTATTCGAAAGGACTTGACTAAACTTAGATTTTGACCATAATTTGAATCAATTCAAACAAGTAGATTCTAAGAAATCTCAAAAAAACTTTGAAAAAAAATTTTTTCAAATTTGGTTTTTTTGGAATAACTTTCAAACTGCTTTCTTGATCAATTTAAAAAACTAATCAGCTTTCAACATGAAAAAACACGTCGATTGCCGCTAGCCCAGTCGAAATCGGTTAATTCGTTCGTCAGTTATCGATAACGAAAAAAATAAAAAAAAATCGTTTTTTGGAAATTACTTCGAAATTCCTTGTTCGATCAATTTAAACTTAAAAGTTCTTTATAAGGATTAAAAAACTGCGTTAAATGCTATCAACCACGTATGAATTGGTTTATTCATTCAAAAGTTAGTGCGGTTTAACAATCGAAAAATAATGTTTTATTCAACTTCTAGCAAATTTTTGAGCTCGAAGAGCTCCAAATGATACGAAAATTATTTTTCTGAGCTCGAAGAGCTCAAAAACGTAATAAATGTAGGTTTGTGCAGGGATGGTCTTTAGGGTCAACCGTTTTCCTAATGTTTTTGAATTAGATATATCACTAATATACTTTCATCCATTAGTTTCTTAAAAATATTCACCGACAGTTTTACGAAAAAAATACAGAAATGTATCGATGTTTGAGGTTACCCCATAAGACCAATGTCAAATTGCTCAACTTTAAAGTTAATTATTTATTTAAATAATCGGGCAATTTCCTTTAAATTTTCGGAATTTGTTCAGACATATTTAAACTTCATATCAAAGAAAAATCAAGCCTTTTATCAAAAGTTGTCTTGGTACTCGTACTTCCTTAATGATCCGTTTTTATGTTGTCAGAAGCTGCATAGACATAATTTTTTGAAATATTGGTCCTACATTTCTGAGAATTGAGACTTTTTTCTGAGAAATTTCCTCCTATAATTGAATCTTTTTTTAAATTTAATAAATATTCATTAGTTTTTGAGATATTCTCAAAAAACTAAATTCCCCTTTTTTTCAGTTACTTGTTTATAACTTTTGTAATTTTTACAAGCGGAACTTCAGTTTTTTTTCAAATCATTTAGATACCATGCCGAATCGAATGACAGCTCAATTATAATTTTCAGAGACTGCTGAAAAAGGTTAACCGAAAAGGCACTTGCTGGCTAGACTACAACTACCGTTGTGAGTTACGAGCGCTACAGAAAAATCTGTTGACGAATATAAATGACAGAAAAATATATATTTCATTAATTTTGAAGCATGAATAATCTTTTAGTCAATGAGACTTAGGAATGAAAAATAACGAAAAAATTAATTTCTTGTCTTCATTATTTATGTTAATAAAATTATTTTTAACTTCTATGGTAACATACTATAATCAATTAAAGCATAAAAATTATTTTTTTAGATCATAAATATTCCTAAAAAAATTGTATGAGTCAGTTCTTTTCGTTAAGAAGTCGTTTTATACGTGTCTATCGATAATTGAAAACAAAAATTATCGAACAATTTTTAATTGAATAAGCTATTAAAAAGAAACTGTTGATTCTTTACATTCGACAAAAAATCATCTTTGTAAAGAATTTAATTTCCTACAAAACCATACCAAGGCTTTTTTCATATTTGGTATATTGAATTTTCTATAATCAAAAAATAAGTGACAAAAAACTTTTTTTGGCGAAAATTCTTCTTTTTGCGAGCGCTAACTAAAAAATGATGATAAAGCACTCAAATTTCGACTCGATTTTTTTTTCATAACTCTAAACGAAATTTTGATATGGGACCAAAAAAAAAAATCTTCGATTTATTTTACACAGTCTAATATATATATATATATATATATATATATATATATATATATATATATATATATATATTTATATATATTAGGGTGTGCCAAAATGTAACTTCCGTGGAGAACCTTTTAAAATTGGAATTTTGAGTTTCGCTTTTAACAGGGGCTGCGCTTAGGCATTTCCTGAGATATTTTGATGTGAGACGATGTATTTGATTTTCATAGAATTTTTTAACAGAAGCTTAGGTTGGGCATTTCCGGTGAAAATTCAAAATTTGGCCGGAAGTTCCCAATCAAATCTCCTATATATATATATATATATATATATATATATATATATATATATATATATATATATATATATATATATATATATATATATATAGTGACAACGTCGCGGGGGTAGTCAAGAAGTAGGAATTATTGGTTTTACCTTTTTTTACGAAAATCGAATTTCTCGGATCTCGATGTTTTAAGGTCCTAGGAAGCTTCCCTGACTATTCCCGCGGTGTATGTATGTCTGTGTGTGTGTGTGTGTGTGTGTGTGTGTGTGTGTGTGTGTGTCCGTGTCTGTGTCTGTATGTTGAGACACTGCAAAATGTCCCGATTTTATCAGCCTGGCGGACTACCACCCAAAATTTCCGTTACTGACACTAGCTAAATTAATGTGTAGCCCCCGTGACGTCACAAAACGACACGAAGAGGGTAAAATCAGCTACGAGCCTTAAAACCTGAGCATTGATCGACACTTTGATCTAGCCCCCGGTGTCAACCACCACGTTAGATATTTCTTAGTCAATTTACTACTATACCACTATTAGGTGATTACTTACTAAAACTTACTATCAACTAATCCTATATTCCTTTATTACTACTATTAGGTGACTATTCACCATAATTTACTACTAATTCACTCTTATATTTCTGTGAATAAATAATATTCATTCCATTGTTACAAATATTCTATTTTGTTAAGTTACATTACCGAAATACCACAAGTTTATATTAAAAGTGCTTATTTTGTGTAATAAAGTTAAGTGTATTGTTATCACCGCTATACACTATTACTAAACTACCACTATTCACCTATCTATTCACTACGACTATCTATCTACAACCTGCCAAAGGGTCAATCAAAGACGAAGGGTCATCGTTGCAGTTAAAATTTGTAAGTAAGTAAAATAAATTAAGTGGCACGCGTGAGAACTTCTGTCTCAAACTAATAAAATAATCTAAAGACAAAGACACTCATTGGTTCACGGGAGCGGAATATCCCAGAGCAGCGAATCCTAATTTTTAGAAGTTTAGGCGATTATTTCTTATCCGCGAGGTTTAATGGTCTAAATAATTAAATTTTTAAATTAAGCAAAAAAAATTTAGTGTTTCAATGTATGTAAACCTCTTATAACTTTTGAACAGCTTGACCGATTGGATCGAGATAAGTGGCGATCTAAAAAGTATCGGTGTCATTAAATTTAGTAAAAATTTGAATTGATTCGGATTGCTGAATTTTGAGGTCTCGAAAGTAAAATTTTTAAAAAATGGTTTTTTTGGAACAACTTTGAAATGGCTCTAGCGAACCATTACAAAAACTAATCCGCTCTTAAGTTTGAAAAACTTCGTCGATTGCCATCAGTCTGTCGAAATTAGTTGTTTCGTTAGGGAGTTATTGTCTAATGATAGCGTAAAAGCTTAAGGACAGGGTTTTTTCTTGCCCGTAAACTTGGCTGTGTTTTGTTACGTGGGAGTAGGATAAATATACGTGCGAGTATAGCTCTATTGGGCCCAGGTATCGGCCTCTTTGGAGGTAGCCCAGATAGCACACAAGTCATAAAGACGACTATGAGAAGTCTTTTAGAAGACTTCTAACAGAAGTCAATTCATGAGTTCTGAATGAGTTTACATTTAAGAACACTGAATTAAGAACTTTTAAAGACATCTTTTTTAAGACATCAATTTTTTGACATCTTCAAGCATTATTTTTTTTTACTTCTTATTGTATCCAAAATTAGGACTACTTTAGAAATTCATAAAAAAGGTTCCAGTTTTATGAATACATTATGTATTTATTTTGTAAACTTCTTATAGATGTGATTAAATACGAATATTTTATCTTTCTCTGCGCTGTCATGATTGGGATTACTGTCCGCATATCTCTAATCAGCTGTAAGATCAAGTACAAAAAATGTATTGTTATTGTGTTCACAGAATGCTAATCAATTAACTTTAAATAAAGATTATCAACTGAATATTGAAATGGTTCTATTTTGAAATTGGTGAAGTTCGGTTTGATTATTCAATTCAGAAAATCAGGTAATATTCTTTATTTTTAATGTTATTTTTAATATTTTTAATATTGTTTAAAATTTTATGTAAATATTGGTGCTTCTGTTTTTAAGAGAATCTAGTGAAGATTTTATTAGTGTAAAAATTAAAAATGTCACAAATTTATGAACGTTTGAACAATTTTTATGAGTTCTTAACAACAATAATGGCTTAGTTCCACAAAGATTATCGTTCGATTTTAAATTTTGAGAAGCCATAAAAAGCTAGATTATTGATAATATTTAATAGACAACATAAATTAATATTTTCTTAAATAATTTTCGAAGCAGCATTTAAAACTTTTATAGAATATGATAGTAAGTACTTCAACTTTCATAATTTCACTAATTTCTTTAATTTTCAACATTATTTAACTCACATGCTCCTTGCTTATACAATACTATAGTTACTATCACTAGACTCTCCTCAATACAACAATAAATGTAAAGTTGAAAGCCACAAAAAAAAATTTACGGTTCGTTTATTAATTATTCTATTTGTTAAAATAGGAAACGATGCTTCCACGCAAGCCTTTTGGCGAGTTATCAAAAAGTCAAAAAAATCGAAGATTGAAAAGAAATATTCATGGATTATTGCTACCAGATATTTCCTCTCCAATCCAACCAAGTAGTGTCTCTAATGTCATAACAAATTGCAAGAAAAATACTGTTGATGATATTTCCTCTCCAATTCAAACGAGTACTGATTCCAATGTCATTACAAGTTCTAAGCCAAATATTGTTCATAATACGAACATAAATAACTCCATTGTGCTGACGAATGACGTAGGACTCGATGATAATATTATTTTTGATAATTATGACAATAATTTAGATCAGCTTAATTCTATTGAGAGTTGTTCAGCTGTAAAAGATAAAAACATTGAGATTCTACAAAATGAAATTGCTGAAGTGGATAAAAAAGTGGATTTAAAATGTCAAATAGCTCAATGGCAATGCCAATATAACATTAGTCAAGCGGCAACTGGATTTTTTCTCAAAACACTTACTAATGTTACGTCAATTGAAGAGCTAAAAAATCTACCTACAGATTCTCGTACCTTATTAAGTACCCCCCGAACAACTGTCATTCGCTCTGTGTCACCTGGTGAATATTTTCATTACGGTTTAAAACAAGGACTAATTGATCAATTAAAATCTATTGGTGTAAATAAATTTACTTCAAATTTATCAATAAATGTTCATATCGACGGATTACCTATTTCTAAAAGTTCAAAACGACAATTATATCCCATATTAGCTGAAATTTTTCCAAAAGTTGCTTCACCTTTTGTCATTGGGGTTTATCATGGGCTTAACAAACCCGACGATTGTAATGATTTTCTAAAAGACTATAAATGAATATAAAATCCTTTATTCAGAAGGTTTTGAATATAATCATCGTCATTTCTTTGTAAAAATTAGAGCTGTTATTTGTGATTCGCCACCTCGTTCGTATGTGACATATACAAAAGGTTATACTGGCTACTACGGCTGTAGTAAATGTGTGCAGGAGGGTGATTATAAAGATCACCGTATGAGATTTCTTCAAATAGATGCACCGGTACGAACAGATGATAATTTTATTGATCGCCTGAATGAAGATCACCATCTTGGAAAATCTAAATTTGAAGAAACTGAAATTGGAATGGTTTCTTAATTTCCTGTCGAGTACATAAATTTAATTTGCTTTGGAGTAGAGAAGAAAATTTTAAAAGCATGGATTAGTGGATTTCGTTTAGATAACAACAAATTAATTAAATTAGGTCACAAGCAAACAACAAAAATCTCTGACCTACGACTTTCATTAAAAAGTTGGATAACGTCCGAATTTGTTCGAAAAACTCGAGAGTTTGACGAAGTAGATCGCTGGAAAGCAACTGAGTTTAGATTATTCTTATTATATGTGGGTCCAATAGCTTTAAAATCTGTTATTCCGGCAAAATATTTGTTTCATTTCAATAGTTTACAATGCACAATTAGAATTTTATGTGATGAAACAGATTGTATAATAAACAATAAGTGTGCAAAATATTTATTGAATTATTTTGTTACTAAATGTGTACAGTTAAATGGAGAAAATTTCGTGATATACAATGTACATAATCTGATCCATTTGCCGGAAGATGTATTAAAATTTGGTCATTTAGACACATTTAGTGCTTTTTCATTCGAAAGTTACTTGGGCTTTTTGAAAAACTTATTAAAAAAACACGATAAACCTCTACAACAACTACACAAAGGAATTAAAGAACGAGTGAAGTTTAATTATAAAGAAAATATAAAACAAAGCTTAAACAAACCTGAAATATCGTCATTTAATAAAAAAAAGTTCCAAAAAAGTGGAATTTCTTTATATGATAAAATCAGTTATGGAAATTTTACTCTCTCCACGTGCCAGAAGTGCGATTCATTTTCTTATTTGATAAATAACGATGTTGTTCGCATAAACAATATTTATGTACAAAATAATTCAACTATGTTAAAAGGACAAACGTTAAGTAACCCTAAAAGTGTAGAAAATTACCCTATTGATTCAAAATTGATTAATATAGTGACTGGGAATGAATGGTCTGTTGAAAAAAATTATGATGTAAGTGATGTCTCGCAAAAAGCAGTTTGTATTCCCTGTGATGATTTATTTTATTTTTTTCATTAATTCATTCATCAAATTGATAAATGATAAATCATAAAATAAATCATAAAAGAGCAAATAAAAAATATTTTAATTATTTTATGTATTATTTGTAAATTAATAACAATTTATTTTAAGTAAAGTTTAAAATCATTTAATTATATAATGCATATTATTTTAGCTCTCATTTAATTTCAATTTTCGCTCCCTACTACTGACACGCCATCTAATCTTCTTATTCTGAACCTACATTTACGTACATACATAGTACACACATACATGTTCCAGTATATCAGACGTCTACAAGTAATTGCGTCTTTCAGAATTCAAGCGTCTTACGAAATTACAAAAAATAATAAAAAATAAGGGTAAATTCAAAACATTTTAGTGAAAAATAAGTTTATTTTCAAACGTTCATAAAAAATTAATATAAATTCATTTGATTTTAATATACATTCTATATTTTAAATGACTTTTATAAACTAAAGAAAATTTAACCTTACTTTTCACTTAATTTATATTAAACTGATTTGTTTAGATGTATTTTGTTGCTTTTTCTGATAATTGGTCTTCGACTGTACCAGAAAATTGGTTACAAAAAGAAGAAAATAAACTGCAATGGCCTCCTAAAACTGGAAATGCTGCGAATGCATGCAAGAAAAAAATGATGCTTAAGAGTAATTGACCCTATGTAAAGTACACAAAGCTGTTAGGACCCTACGGTAAGTTCATATTTATTTTGATAATATAAAATTTAATTGACAATTTACATTAACAAATATGAGATATTTAAAACCATACACACAAAAATACCAAAACCCAAAACCACATTTTATTTATGATCAATCAGAATCTAAAAATATTGTATCAAGTATTTATTTCCGTGTGTGTTTGTTAACAAGATCCATTATTTTTGAAATTTTTTAATTGAATTTAATATTTATTTTTATTAGATACGTTTGAAATTGCTAGTCAAGTAGAAATCGCCACCGTTGATTTGTCAACAAGTGATGAGGCATCTTTTTTATCTATTACGAAACAAAATGATGTCCGTGGGAAGCGCACGCAAAAACTACCAAAACGCTATCAACATTCTAATAAAGAGTCTTTCAATGAAAAGGAGAAAGGTATATTTTTAATTTGTCAATTATAAAAATTTTATGGCATTTTAATAATTTTGTTTCCTTAACAGAAACTGATAACTCAAATAATGATGACAGCATTTCGGAAAAAGATTTTAATTATAAACCGAGAGGTTCTGAGGATGAAGTAGATATTTTATTAGATACTCAGCCTTTAGATTATGGCAATTTTTTCGATGATGTCGAAGAAAGTCCCACAAAAACAAGAGAAAGAGATAAGAAAATAACTATTCGTAGCATTGAATTTATTCGTAAGTATAAAAATAAATTAATTGATACAGCCGTAAAAATTATGTTTCGTAAGTTTACTTTATATTTTGCTTCTACAGCTGAATTTGTTACTCCTAATCAAGGTGATAAAAATCAGAAATTAATTAATCGATCAAAGTGTGAAGATGTGAAAAAAGTTGACAGAAGCAATGACGATAATTATGAAAATATGGAAATAAATAATAATAACGATAACAACAGTAACAGTGACGAAAATAAAAAAAAAGGAATTAATTCTAACAGTGGGCCAATTAGTAACACGCCGCATACCATCGTCAATAAAAATGCTTTTATTTCAACTCAGAAAACTAATGGTGAAAAAAACAATGATAAAACTAACGGAATAATTATTGAAGAACCTGCTTGTCAGAACTGTTGCAGTGAGTACAATTCACTTCTAATATTATTTTAATTAATAGGTAGCACAAATTTTCGTTTACTCGAAATTATTATTAGAAATTTTTATCGATTTAAATTTCATAAAACTCTTTTAATACTTATCAGTGCATAAAAAAAATTTTTGGATTAAAAAATAAATATAAATCTTTGTTTACTGTTAACAGTTGCATGTAGATCACAGAGACAGCAGATACTACGAAAATTATACAGTATCCTTATGCAATTACAATGTCTTAACATTGTTCAAAATAAGTCTTCAATTGGTACCGTCAGTGCTCTACCGGGATTCACTATCAAAACTTTAATAGTTTTGCAAGAACTTAACCAGAAATTGGTCGAAAATGAAGAAGCACGCGCGCAATTTGTAAGCATTTTTGACTCAATATGGTTGATTAATATATATGTAAATCTTTTTCCTCTTTACAATGACTAATTTTCTTAATATTTTTGATTCTTATACATCAACCATATTTCCGTAATTCATGAAAATTAATCGTTTTCCAATTTATTTATTGTTGTATCATTTTTTTTCAGACTAATCTTATTCAACTTAGACGAGTGCCTGACGGAAAAAAACATATACGAGATGTCTTATCATATATTTTAGATGATGAATTAAGTCGCAAGTTATCTTGGAGCGACCAGAAAAAAACTATAGCCGTTAAAGACATGACTTTCACGAAACTCTTAACCGGTAATAAAATTGTTGTCTTGAATTCTGCTAGATCCTAAAAATTTTTATTTAGTTCAACATTTTATATAAAATGAACTTTTTTTATTTTCGAATCTTAACAAATTATAGATTAAGATAGTACTGCCAATACTACAAGTCTCGAATGTCAATATAAAATCTCGTTTTTTTTAATGGCTCTTTGTAATTCGTAAAAATTTTATAAACACTATCATGTTATAACATATTTCTACTACCACCAAATTAAAAAAATAAATTTAAATAATTACTATTTCTGAAAGTATTATTTCTAAGTCAAGATTTTTTATGTGTACATTAAAACTATGCATTTCAACATAATTATTTGACTATAAATATTAATATGATTATTTGTTTGATTCTAGATGCAATCATTAATTTAAATCCTCAATGTTCCTTGTCAGATTTGAATGGACAAATCAAAACATGGCTTCAGCATGCTAGTGATCGAATCAAATGTGTTAACGTTAAACATCAGGCAAAAAATTAACATTTAATTAAAATACTTATTCATGATCTACTATTATACCAAATTTTCATTTCTTATGTTTTTTGATTTATTTAAGAATTATTTGAATTAAATTTAATAAGCCAAGGGATATTATAGAATTAATATAATAATATAAGTTAACATCAGCCAAAAAATTAATGATGATAATAACATTTAATGAAAATACTTATTTATGTTCTATAATTTTACCAAATTTTCATTTTTTATGTGTTTTGATTTATCTAAGAATTATTTTAATTTAATTTAATAAGCCAAGTGATATAAAATTAATATAATATTATCAGTAAGCAGAAATAATACGTTATGTAAACTACATTTTTGATAATATAAAAAATATCTTTGTTTCAATAAATAATATTGATTTAAAACTAAAAAAATTTTTTGTACCTAAAATTAAAAATTATTTATCCCAAATATAAGGCGCTCAGGAAGTCATTTTCATTGAACAAGAAAAGAATTCTTAATTTGTTCTTATTTCTGAAGTCAGAAAAAAGTATTCCCCATGAGCTCTTGCGTAAGCAGTCTGAACTTGCTCATAAAGTGGCGCATTCGACGTCTTGATGAGTTCGTAAAGTGTTCTTTTGGATATGAATTCTGACGTCTAAATCGTAAATAAGAACTCTTTCGGTATTCTTCCAGAAGTCAATTTGCTATCTGGGAGGCGAAAGTCTCACCACATATTCTTCGGTCGGGTGTTATCGAAAATGAACAATTTCGAAAAAAATGGTTTTTTACGTAACTTCGACATTTCTTTTTAGATCATTTCCAATGAAATAAAATAACTATTAGAGTTAAAAAAAAAACACGATGATTGCTGTCAAAAATGTGAAAATCAGTCGATTGGTTCGTGAATTATCGTTGTTGAAAAACTTCAGAAAAAGTGAATTTTCCAAATTTATCCACAATTTTCGGTTTGGTCAGTTTGTGTTCAAATATATGTCATAGATTTGAAAAACTGCATTGAATGCTGCCAACCTCGTGACAAGCGATTTATTCATTCAGAACTGATTGTGGTTCAAAAATTCAAAAAATGCTGTTTTATTAAACTTTTATCAGACTTTTGAGCTCGAAGAGCTAAAATCTTAGAGCAGCTAACTCTTTGAGTTTGGAGAGCTCGAAAAACTAAATAAATTATATTTTTTTGCTCTAAGAACTTAAAAACGTCATAAGTGCAATTTTAAGCACTTACATATGGAATAAGCGGGTAGTTGCAGGGATGGCCTTTAGGGTCAACTGTTTTCCAGATTTTTTCAATTGTGGTTACTCAGGAATCACTTTTAAACGCATCTACTGATAGATTCTAAAAACTATTTAGCTCTGAACCGTGAAAAATGACGTCGATCGACTCCAAGAACGTCAAAATTGGTTCATCTATTCAACAGAAATTGTTGACGAAAAAATTGGAAAAAAGTGTTTTTTGACATAACTCCGACTTTTCTTTTTAGATCGTTTTTAATGTAATAAAATAGGTATAAGAGCTTAAAAATCCACGTTGACTGCTGTCAGGAACGTCGAAATCGGTTGATTACTTAATTATTTTCTTTCATTAAATTAATGAATCAATTACCGAAAAAAATTTATTATTTTAACATATCAATTAATTCAATAAACTTCATTATTAATAAACAATTTTCGAATTTAACATCATTTCGAATTAATTAGAAAACGTAATATACAATAAAATAGAAATTAATTGCAATTATTATATTTACACATTTTCTTTTTCACTGTTGACTAGTTAAATTTAGATAATATTGTTAGTTGCATGAAATGTATCATTTTCGATGATACTATAAAATTTTCCACAAATACTGTTTTTGTTATTCGTCTTCAGAACCAAACTGAATGAATTCTCTAACTAAAGCAACTCCTCTTTCAGCAATATCGCTGACTGTCTTTACATTTTTTAATAGCAATAAGCAAGTTAGATAAGTTTGGTCACTCGGCCACTTTGAAGGAGGTAAATTAAGGAAATCACTCGATAGTTCGAACTGTTCGAATAAACTCAACGACTTCTTCGTTACAAAATCACCAATATTTGTAATATACAATATATCTAAGTTGCCATGATCAATGTCAATACGTTTTTGTCAGTTTGACTTTCCTCTGTTTTAATTGCTTCAACCATTTTTGATTTTACTTCCAGAGACACAGAATCATCAAAGAGAGCTAGTGAGGCAATTTCTTCTGATAAATACCACAAATAGTTTGCAAATTTTTTAGCAATAACGTTGTAAATTTTAACATCGATGTTTTTAAATTTTATAAGGTCTTGGAGACAATTACGTTCTTGATTCGGAGCTTTAATAGTACTTGGACTATTACCAACCTTTTATATAAATTTGACCATAAATACAAATATTATACGAAGTTTCAATCCCTCATCTGCTCTGATTATGAAATTGACTCTTAACCATATATATTTTTAAGCAATAAATGACTTTCGCACGCAATCTGCATGTGCGCGGCTTCAGATACATTAAATATTATCATAGTAGAAGAAAATACCTCCTAAAGAGACACAGCTTGAATCTAATCACTCTTTATAATCATTGCGAGGATAATGCATCTAAAAAAAAAATTGTAAAAAGCATTATTCAAATAAACGTGTAATAAGAAATTGAATCTAAAAAATAGTTTGATTATATTGAAATATTACATTTTATTAAAATATTACATTTTATTAAGATATTACTTACAATTAGTTTGATTAGAAATGAACTATAGAATATTATCTTTCTCATATTTAACGAGCGTAAATAAAATTATCTTGTACTCCGATTTCAAAACGGTATTGATCAATTTCTGACCAATTGTTTCTAAAGTGACTGAAAATGGGAACATTTGGACTATTCATCAGGGGCCAACAAGTTTCTGCAGTACTTCTCAAAACGAAATCGCGAATATGGTGACGACAAGCGAAGGACAAAAGATTTTCACCTAACTCTTTTTAACGTTTTCTATCTAACTTGTTTTCAATGACATGTTCCGTTAAATTCACCTAAAAAAAAAAATCAAAATGTGTAAAATAATACTTTTTAAACGCATTTAATCGAAACTAGCAAACTTCATACGATTGATGACCATCATTTTACCTGTAGTCACACTTGTTGTGTCAAAACAAATCACATTTGTAATGTTTTTCAGTTTCGAATCATCTAAAATATCAACTATAGCAGTAGATTGTTTAGTCGTAGTCGCAGGGTATAAATTTGGAACACCCAAAAGTTGTTCAGTACTTTCCCTGGATAAAATAATTGGTAGTCGTTCAACCTTTTTTAAATCATTATCTGAAAGCAGTTTGCCATCCTAGTGTAGTACTGAAGAAAAAGTTCTTTGTAAATTTTACTTAAGTTTGAATGCAGTTGAACTTCTTGATATTTTGCATTGTCTGTGAATATAACTAGCACTGCAATTGATACTTTTAATATCAGCAATCAATGCACTAGCAAAAGCACACATTAAATGGGCGGCCTGTCTACTACTTACTTTAGTACGGTTTAAAGTAGATTTCACACACGGAGTCATCACATTCACCTTTGTTTTTTTTCAGATTTAAGTATCGTGGTATTTCATCCATAAAATTTGATATAATTCTTTTCAGAAAAGCATTTGAACCATATGAAAAATAAATACTAGTTTAAAAAACTAAAAAACACGCTTTACATAAAAAACCAAAATAAAGAATAATAAATAAATTTGAATTAAGAATAGTGTTAAAAATTTGAATAAATATAACTCAATAATAGAGTAAATAAGAAAAAAATGTATTTTATTTTTAAAAAATCGTGAGGTGCGTAGTGTCAATAGTTATAAGTATTTTATTGACAGATATGAACAGAAGGATTATCATTTCGATAATATCCTAAAAAGCACCTCACGATTTTTTTTTTAATAAAATACATTTTTTTCTAATTTTTACTATTATTAATATTTATTTATTAAAATTTCCAACACTATTCTTAATTCAAATTTATTAAAATTTATTTTTTTTTTTAATTTGGTTTTCTTTGTAAAGCGCGTTTTTTCGATTTCTTAAACTATTGTTTATTTTAATCTTTTATTAACTCCATGATTACTCTGAGTGACTATAATTATGACTATTGCCTTGACTACTGTACTGAGCCGAGTGCTCAAATAAAAAAAAACACATGCGCAAGACCACGCGCTTGATACACAGATGATACACTGACGTTAGACCTACGTACTATTCAATTCTGAGAGTGAAAATTTTTCACCAGTATTTAAAAATAAATAAAACGAATCAATTATTTACCTTGAACAACGTTATCTCCATTAAAATTATGAGTAGTTATTATTGAATCATCAATATTTATTGACACTGAAAGACATTGATTTTGATTATTTTCATAATTTTAAAATTGTTTTTGACATTCTGTCAATCCATTACTTTTCGAGGATACATTATATAAATCATCTAATTTGTGACAGTAGTTCTAATCATTGCGTTTATGTGTCGGATAATTTTTTCGTGATGAGCTCTTTTTCGAATTTTTTCACTTATAGTAAAACTTTGCTATATTATTAATTATTCATTGAGATTGAATTAATATTATGCCTGTAGGACTCCAAATATTTATCACATCGTTGCCCGTTAACATCAATTAAACTTTCACGCATACTGCTTGTCAAAAAATTATATTTATAAAAATCACACTCATTAGATGTCGGTATGATGGCAAGTTATGACCGCTTATTTGACTATCAGACAAACCCATTAAATGAACAATTTTGTTTTTATTCATTATTATTAACGTATTTTATTCAAAAAAATTATATACCCGGAAACAAAAGTTTAAATCTGCTCTGATCAAATTTGATCTGAGCACATCAGATTTGATCTAAATTAAAATCTAAGTTGATACAGATAGATCTAATTTGATCTGCTTAGATCAAACCAGATCAAGTTTAATCAAAATGAAATTGAAACGTAGATATGGATAGATCTGTTCTTATCAAACAAGATCCACTCTGATCAAATTAGATTAATCCAGATCAAGTTTGATCAAAATGAAATTAAAAAGTAGATATGGATAGATCTGTTTTGATCAAACTAGATCCAGTCAGATCAAATTAGACCAATCCAGATCATTTGATTAAAATCAAATAAAAAATTAGATATAAATAGATCTGACTTGATCTATGCAGATCTAATTTGATCTGATTATTACGTGGGAAAAAAAGTTTAGTTATGATCGGATCAAGTTAGATCAAATCCGATCAAGCTCGATAAACATATGTAATTATATAAGTGATATGGATAGATCTAATTAGATCTCTTCTGAACAGAGCAGCTCTACAGGTACGACTTTTTATACTTTACGTTCTAATATACAACTCTTACAAATTCACTAACTTGGATCTTGTTTTTTTTTTATTTAATACCTATTATATCTAGTTGTTATTGTTTGAATAGAAACTTTGACTATTCTTCTTTACAATAACGTGCATGAAACCTGGTGTTAAGTAATTTATTTATTTGTAATTAATCATCAACTTTGTTGACGATCAAGAATTTTCAATTTTCAAAAATTTATAACTCAGAAACTATCAACTTACGGAAAATTGTATAATAGTAATTTTGATCTTAAAATTATCTTAAATATTAAAAAAAAAAAAATCTGTATAACGGTTGACCCTAAAGGCCATCCCTGCAAATTCCCGCTAATTTCATATCTAAACGCTTAAAATTGCACTTATGACGTTTTTAAGCTCTTCGAGCTTAAAAATATAATTTGTATGTTATTTCGAGTTCTCTGAGCTCAGAGAGTTAGCTGTTCTAATCTTTTGAGCTCTTTGAACTCAAAAGTCTGATATGAGTTTAATAAAAAATGTGAGCCGTCATGGGACGCCTGGCAGATGTGAAACATCGTGTGTGTACAAGTAATATGCATAAAAGATAATATTATTACATGAATTAAATATAGCCTAATGAAAAAATGAAGTATTACGAATTTCTTACCGAAAATGGTAACTTTATTTAATAAACATTTATCTACATGTGATATAAAAATTCGATATTAATATCAAGTGGCCACAATTTAAATATTTTCATCTGTGACTTCAGTAATAGTTATATTCGATGTTTCCTCTGCCGGTATTACTGTGACGATTGGTCGATGATAACTAAAGTACGTTACAAAAGTATTGGATGAAACATTATCAAGATATCTCACAAATACAGCATCTATTGTTGTTCCATATTTGGTAGTAGATTCTCTTGGATTGTTGTTGATTTGCAATTGAAATTCTTTTTGATGAAATGTCATTAATGGCATTGATTCAGCTCTTGCAAAATTTACATTAAAATCTCCAGAGAAAATTAATGGTAGTTTATGTTTATTCGTTTTAAAAATTATTGAACCTCTTTGACTATAAGGAAATAACCTTTCATGTAAAAATGAAATTATATGATCCATTTTGTTATTAGGTGAAATGTATACTACAATCATAATTAATTCACTTCCGTCTTCTAGTTTAACATGTGAAGCACACATATCACCAATAGATGTTTGGGAAACATGAACTTCTGTAGCATTTTGAACTGCTAGATCCATGTTGAGTGTAGTAACATGTGAAGTGTTGTTGTTTTTGTAAATGGCCACTCCAGCGGCTCTAACATTTTGTCGTTTAAATTTTGCAATACAATGAAAGTTACATAAGTCAACTGCTTCATCTGCAGGACACCATGTTTCAGTTAGTAACAAAAAGTTACTATTTTTGCAAATAGAATCTTGTAAATCAGCAGCATGTTTTCTGAGACTTTGACAGTTTAAAGTGTATATGGTTAATTTATTTCTGGAGTTCATAAAATAAGTGATCAATCCTTGCAATGTAGTAAATCTGTTTAAAGATAATCTTTCAAATTCGTGCTGTAAGCTGGAAACTGATGGATCAACTCTCCTTCCATGATAAAATCTTAAATCATCCGTACTGTTACATATAAACAATCCTTCAGCACTTGAGACTTATGAATAGTCATAGCACATCCTGATATCAATGGAAAATGATTTCTTTTTCCCACAATAGTTTTATTATTATTGAGTGATATTGTTGAAGTTCAGAGTGTGGCTTCAATATACTCATAAACTCAAATCTTAGTTAATTATTGCAATATATGACTAAAGATTTGCACATATGAATTTTATTAATAAATTTTTCCATATTAATTCCTTCCTGAATAATAAAAAAATAATTAATTGAAGATAATATTAATATAATTTATATAATTATTAATCTTAATATAATTAATATAATTAATAATATGATTAATATGAATATAATTAATTAAATATAAAAAAAGAAACAAAATTTTGAGTGTGGCTTCAATATACTCATGAACTCAAATCTTAGTTAATTATTGCAATATATGACTAAAGATTTGCAAATATAAAATTTATTAATAAATTTTTCCATATTAATTCCTTCATGAATAATAAAAAAATAATTAATTGAAGTTAATATTAATATAATTTATGTAATTATTAATCTTAATATAATTTATATAATTACTAATATGATTAATATGAATATAATTAATTAAATATAAAAATATAATAATTACATTTATGGACACTTGAAAAATACGAACTACTTACTGATGACTTGGTAGTATGCCATAGTGTAGTTTCACTTTCTTTGCCCAAGGTTGATCACTTTGATCTTCTGAGTTATCACTATCACACATATTTTATTGTCAAAAATTAAAATAAAAATGTTTCACATCAAAATTAAATAAAACGCAGGTTATGTGTACCGTAGTAAACAACAACGTCGAACTGAGTAAGAAGCCACACCGTACACTTTACTACATATAAAATATATATATATGTATACCTTAGTATAGCGTGGCGACCCGTCACCACGGCAAGCGTCGCCACGCCAACAATTCGGTTTACAAGTGAGCCTATAGATGTTTCACATCAAAAAACAGTATTTTTTGAATTTTCAAACTGCAATAATTTCTCAGTAAATGAACTGATTTCCACGAAGTTGGCAGTATTCCACACAGTTTTTTGAATTCTATACTATACTTTTAAACACAAACTGATCAAACCGAACATCTTAGACAAATTTGAAAAATTTACTTTTTCCGAATTTTTTTCTCAACGATAACTCACGGACCAATTAACTGATTTTCACGTTTTTGGTAGCGATCAACGTGTTTTTCTTTGCTCTAATAATTATTTTATTTCATCTAAGAAGATCCAAAGAGAAAAGTCGAAGTTATGTGAAAAAAAAACTTTTTTCGAAATTTTTCGTTTTCGATAATTCTTGAAGAAGAATATATGGTGAGACTTTCGCCTAACTCCGAAGAGGGCGATTCCTGGGCTCAAAAGAGCTATACTCGCACGTATATTTGTCCTACCCTCACCATAACGAAAAAACAGCCAAAATCGTGGACAAGGAAAAACCGCTGCTCTTTTATGTTTATACACATTCATTGAACAGCTGCAAGAGTTGCGTATAATTGTCAGTGTGTGCAATTCTTATCGACTCCTCTAGCAATTCATTCCCTGTGGGCACATCAAGATGTACCGCCAGAATATGAGCAGTATCCAGCGGGGACCACGGGGAGGCGAAGTCGATAGAAGACCCTGTTGTTTGCGTAATGTGTTGTGTGTAAAATATGATTCTACGTTCAAGTGTTTGTGTGTGTGGGGTGCCCGGGCACTTATGTAGTTTGTGGTCATTTTCCCTATCTTATTCTACGCCAGTCATCCAAAGCTCTATACTGTCCTCACAATTGTGTGGAGCATATCGCTTGTGTTTAGGCGCTCGACTCTCCCTAGGTGGATGTCTGTTGAGTCCCTAGCCGCGTTTTCGTTAGCTAGTTGGGTTTGGAGTTTGCAACATTACTACTTTAATAACTCTTGAACGAATACACCGATTTTGACGGGACTGGTGGATATCGACGTGGTTCTTTGAATTTTGGAGCGGATTAGTTTTTGGAGTTGATCGATAAAGCCATTTAAAAGTTATTCCAAAAAAACGATTTTTTTTAAATTTTATTTTTGGGATTTTTCAAAATCTAGCAAACCGAGTCAATTCAAATTTTAACGAAATTTAATAGCAATGAAAATCTTTGGATCGTCACTTATTTCGATCCGATCGGCCGAGCCATTCAAAAGTTATGAGAAGTTTACATACATACACACACACATACACACATACACACACACACACACACACACACACACACACACACACTATCGCGGAAAGAGTTATGGAAGCTTCATGTGACCATCAAACGTCGAGATCCGATTAAAACTCGATTTTCTCAAAACGAGGTAAAACCAATAACTTCCCGATTTTCGAAAATTTTCATTTTTCTTAGCGGGAAGTTAAAAATTAGAAAAATTAGGGTGGTAGACCTTGAAGGCCATCCGTGCAACTTCCCTAGTTGTAAGTGTGTGCAACTCTTTATCGACTTCTTCGGTAGTCCATTCTCTGTGGTCACATTGAGATGTCACCACAGGCAATGACCAGTATCTAGCGGGGACCACGGGGAGGCAAAGTCGATAGGAGACTATGTTGTTTGTGTAGTGTGTTGTATGTAAAATATGATTCTACGTGTAAGTGTTTGCGTGTGTTGAGTGCCCGGGCACTGTATAGTTTGTGGTCATTTTCCCTATCTTATTCTACGGCAGACATTCAAAGCTCTATACTGTTCTCACAATTGTGTGAAGTATATCGCTTGTGCCTAGGCGCTCGGACTCTACCTGGGTCAATGTCTTTTAAGTCTCGTCCCTAGTCGCGTTTTCTTTAGCTAATTGGGTCTGGAGTTTGCAACACATTACATATCTCCCGAATGAATCAACCGATTTTGACTGGATTAGCGGCGATCGATTTGGTTTTTCAAGCTTGAGAGCGGATTAGTTTTTGGAGTTGATTGATAGAGCCGTTTAAAAGTTATTTCAAAAAAACCACTTAAAAAAAAAATAGAAAAACGGTTGACCCTGAAGGCCCTCCCTTCGACTTCCCGCTAATACCTAGGCGCTTAAAATTACACTTATGACGTTTTTGAGCTATTCGAGCGCAAAAATACAATTTATTTGTTTTTTTGAGCTCTCCGAACTCAAAGAGATAGCTTTACTCTGATTTTGAGCTATTCAAGCTCAAAAATCTTATCAATGTTTGATGAAACACGATTTTTTAAATTTTCAAACTAATATAACTTTTAAATGAATCAACCGATTTTCACGCAGTTGGCGGCGATCCATGTAGTTTTTTGAGCTCTATAAATAATTTGCAACAAAAAGCTGATCTGATAGAACATTTCGGAGTTATTACGAAAAAACACTCGATTTTTTTCGACGATATCTCACGAACGAATAAACCGATTCTGACGCTTTTGGTATCGGTCGATGCGGGTTTTCAAGGCTAAGAGCTGATTAATTTTTAAGGTCGATCGGTTCAATCAATTCGAGATATTTTTAAAATGTAAAAAAACAACTTTTTTTTAACTTTTTCTGCAATTTCTTGAAATCTACCGGTCCGAATTGGTTCCATGTTACAGGATATCTAAGTTAGGCAAAGACCTTTCGAATGACACCAACTGCGATGAAATCGGTCGAGCCGTTCAGAAGTTGTAAAAGGTTTACATACACACACACACACACACACACACACACACACACACACACACACACACACACACACACACACACACACACACACACACACACACACACACACACACATACATACTTCCCGTGTCAGGCAGCTGGGCCCTGCATCAGGTGCCTCCCCAGGTGGTGGATAGGGAAATTTCCGGCAGTAATGTCGGGTACCGAGAAAATAAAATACTCGGGGTGGACCAAACCTAGCCAACAACAATATGGAAATGTCGCAGGACTTTCAAAAATCGTTTACCGCACAGAGGAGGGATACCTCAGTGTCGGCGAGAGAAGGCGTGCAAACTGCCTGAACTTGTCGTCATCAAGTGACCGTTTGGACAGCGGGGTAGACGCCATGGCTCTGCTGTCTAGTAATGCTACAGGGAGTAAGACAACAACCGAGATGGAAGTAGATGGACAGCTATTAAAAGTTCCTTTAAAAAGTGTCGGGCTTGCTCTCGTGTCGGGCTTGCTGGGTCCCGCATCGGGCGCCTTCTCAGGTGGATAGGGGAACGCCCGGCATATCTGCACGTCAGATGCGTCGGGTACCGAGGAAACAGAATACTCGGGGTTGACCAAAACCTAGCAAAAGATGATATGGAAATCTCAGAAGATTTTCAAACATCGTTTACAGTACAGAGGATGGATACCTCAGTGCCGGCGAGGGAAGGCGTGCAAACGGGCCTAAACTCGTCGTTATCAAGCGACCGTTTGAACAGTGGAGTAGACCCCATGGCTCTGCTGTCTAGCAATGCTAGCAAGGTTACAGGGAGTACGAAATCAGCCCAGATGGCAGAGAACGGACAGCTGAGCAACATTCCTTCAAAAAGTGGGGGACCTTTTGCTCCTGCCACTAATCAAACCCACCGAGGAAGAATGAACTCTCTACCGACCGTCACCGGCCAACAGTCACCAATGGAGAGGCTCGGCAACAAGATTGATGAGTTAGCCGACTTCATAAAAGACAAAAAGAATCTCCACCATGAGATCAGAAAATTGGTTTCGTCTATTAGTACGGCATATAGGCTGGCCAACAAATCACCAACGAAGTCGGCGTCAACGACTCAAACATCTCCGAGTCTGAACAAAAAATCACAACCACCTCTGACCACTCCTAAGAAATTACCACAGCAAGGAGATGGCAACAAGAAGAGGCCGCTGTCCACGCCCAGCCCTTCCTCAGATATTGACAAGCCAGCACAGAAAAAGACAGCCCGGGATGATACCTGGACCAAAGTGACTCGGCAAAACAAGAAAAAGAAAGAACAGGAGCCAGTGACTCAAACTGCTACAGCCCAAGACCAGCCAAACAGCGGTGGCTCCAAGAAACCAAGGAGGAAGAAGACAAGAACTAAAGCTGTCCTACTCCAACCAGCTGAAGGGCGAACATACGCCGATCTCCTGAAGGAAATCAAGGCCAAGGTAAGCCCTGTCGAGACGGGCGTAGACATAAGGTCTATTAAAAAGACGAAACACGGAGGCGTTCTCCTTGAAATGGCTCGAAAGACCGAAGACAGCAAGGCATTCACCGATGCAGTAAGGGCAGCCACTGCAAACATCGGCACAGTCAAGACGCTAACACCAACAACAACGATCGAGATTCTCGACTTAGATGAAATCTCTACCGAGAGCGAAGTCCGTGAAGCACTCAAACGTGAATTCACTGACAACCTGGAGGTCAAACGGGTAAATTTGACAAAACCCACACCACGAGGTAATCGGGCAGCCTTCTGCGAACTAGACGAGCCCAGTGCGATTAAGGCCCTTGACAAGGCCCGTATACGGATCGGTTTAGTGAACTGTCGTATACGCCCAGTAGTAAAAGTAACACGTTGTTTTAAATGTCTTGGTTATGGACACCAAACACGTCAGTGTGCGGGACCAGACAGAAGCAGGTGCTGCTACAAATGTGGCGGAGAGAACCACAAGGCCGTGAACTGCACGGAGAAGTTAAAATGCTTCCTTTGTGCTTCGGACAAAGATGCCCAGGATAGTCTATGCCATATTTCTGGCACTGGAGCGTGTAAGGCATTCCGCAAAGCACTTGCACAAGCCATGAAAGGTCAGAAATGACACGCATACTACAAGGCAACCTGAATAGGTGCGCCTTGGCGCAAAACCTGCTGCGCCAGCGTGTTTTCGAAGATAAAATTGACGTCTGCTTTATCTGCGAGCAATATCTAAACATCGAAGGTAAAACATGGTTCGCAGACGAAACGGGCATGGCAGCAATTTGGATTGTGAACACAAAGAACGTTACCGTCAACAACAGCGGAGGTGGAGCAGGTTTTATCTGGATTCAAACCCCCACAACCTACTTCATGAGCGTCTATCTCTCACCTAACGAAGGGATTAGTGTGTTCCGACAGAAACTCGCAAATATAGAAGATGCGGTCACTAAGTTCGACGGCGAAGTTATCGTAGCCGGAGACTTCAACGCTAAATCGGCTGAGTGGGGCGCTGCTTTCTCCGACACCAAAGGAAACGAGGTCGCTGACGTCGTGGCTAGACTCGACTTCATAGTGCTGAACACCGGGAGCACCACGACCTTTAGAAGACCAGGGTACCAAGAATCCATCCTCGACATCTCATTGGCGACTCCAAGGACTGCCAACATGATTGAAGACTGGACAGTATCCGAAGAATACAGTGGCAGTGATCACCAGTTTGTGACATTCAGCGTTGGATTGGCATTTGCTCCGGTTTCACAACGCGACGTTTCTAAGCGGAAGTGAAATGCCAAAAGGCTTGATCCAGAGGCATTGCAAGCTTCACTCGCACGAAGCTGGTCTATCCTCCAGAACAACCCGACACCGGATACCTGCAGCGAGACGGAAAAGGCAGTGCTAAACACAATGAAAGAAATTACTGCCGCATGTGACGCCTCTATGCCGCGGCTGAAAAACCAGAGCTTCCACAGGCCAGCGTACTGGTGGTCAGCGGACATAGCAGAACTTCGCAAAATATGCCATCAGCTACGTCGCCGAGCAACAAGAGCTACGAAACGCTCCCCAAGCCAGGACTTGTATTCAAAAGAGTACAAGCAGGCCAAAAAAACGCTAAACCGAGCCATTAAAGCAAGTAAAGCAAAACTGTGGAAAGAGATCTGCAACGATCTCGACAATGACCTCTGGGGTAAAGCCTACCAAATTGTCGCCAAACGACTTGGAAAGGCTTCACCAGAGGCGCCGAAATCTCCTGCCTTGATGGAGAGCATTGTAACGGAGCTTTTCCCCAAACACCCACCGCGGGAGAAGAAACACTATGCTAAAAACAGCGAAGTAACACCCTTCACAACTAAGGAATTACAAGACGCGGCCAAGTCACTCAAAACAGGAAAGGCACCTGGACCTGATGGCATCCCGGCATCGGTGATCAAAACTGTAGCCCTGGAATACCCAGACATACTCCTGAACACCTACAACGCATGCTTGGCAACTGGCACGTTTCCCGTGGTCTGGAACGGCAGAGATTGGTTCTCTTATACAAAGGTAAGGGAACCCCCATAACACCTTCGTCGTTTAGACCACTCTGCATGCTGGACATTGCTGGAAAACTGCTCGAGAAGCTCATACAAGGGAGACTTCGCAACGACATAGACCGTGCTGGAGGTTTTGCCGCAAACCAACACGGCTTCCGGAAAGGACGTTCAACAGTCGGCGCGATCCAGAAAGTCGTAGCGACAGCGAGAGAAGCATGGACTGGTAGCCTCAAAGCCCGCAAGGTGTGTCTTGTCCTCACGCTAGACATTATAAATGCCTTTAACAGCGCAAATTGGAGAGATATTTTGGACGCCCTGGAGCACAGATTTGACGTGGAGCCGGAGAATCTGGCACTTGTCGACAACTACCTTGACGAGAGAAAGCTGATAGCAGAAACCACGGAAGGTCCACAAGAATACGCCATAACGGCTGGCGTGCCGCAAGGCTCAATGATGGGGCCCGATCTATGGAACGCGGACTACGAAGAGCTTCTAGAAATCCCGTTGCCAAAGCAAGTGGAGCTAACGGGCTTTGCAGACGACGTCGCGGCCACGATAATAGTAGACAGCCTAGAGGAGGCTGAACTACTCGTTTGGGAAACCATTGATGCTGTCGAGACTTGGCTCGATAAACACCACCTGAAACTTGCAAAACACAAAACCGAGATGGTTGTTCTGACTCGCCAAAAATGGTTCCCAAAACCATTTGCTGTGGACATGGGAGGAATAACGCTAACGTCAACAAGGGCCCTGCGCTATCTGGGGGTAATGATAGACGAGAAACTATCTTTCCGCGAACACCTCGATAGTGCATGCCAGAAAGCCAGCAAGACGGTGTCTAGCCTAGCAAGAATTATGACGAATACTATGGGACCAAGAACCAAAAAGAGGAGAGTCCTTCTGGAAGCAGTCCATTCGGTACTGCTTTATGGAGCGGAAATATGGGCAGATATATTAAAGCAGAAAACCTATCGGCGGAAAATGGCAGCAGTGCAGCGGCGATGCGCTCTCAGAGTTGCCTGCGCCTACCGCACGGTTTCCGAAGCGGCTGTATTGGTCATTGCGGGAGCTGCGCCCATCGACCTATTAGCGTTCGAGAGAGCAAGACTCTACAACGCTAAAATCGGTGGCGAAAACATGAAGGAGGCAAAAACGAGGATAAAAACGGAAACGCAGCAAGAGTGGCAGGACCGATGGACGTCGGGAGAGACAGGCAGATGGACAGCGCGACTGATCCCAAACATCAATGTCTGGCTTTCTCGGAAGCACGGGGACACGGACTTCTTTCTGACCCAGCTACTGACGGGACATGGGCAGTTCAATGCCAATCTATTCAAGATGGGTTTGCACAGCACACCAACGTGCAAATACTGTCCAGACAAAATTGACAACGCCGAGCACACGTTTTTCGAGTGTGATCGATGGAAGGACGATAGAATCTGCACCGAAGAAACAATGGGCACCGCGCATTCCCCTGAGAGCTTGGTAACGTGCATGATCAAAAAAGAAGAAAACTGGACAGCTGTAGTAGCCTACGCGCAGCGTCTCTTGAAAGAAAAAATCGCAGAAAGGGATTAGAAACCAGTAATAACAAGAAGTAGGTGTCGTGAGGCACAACATGGACTGGATTGAAGTAATGCTTACGCGGTCCTGATCCAGTCTTCCCTGTAACATATATAGGGAAACGAGAGAGGAGTATGTTTAGTCGGTATTGTTGCAAAATAATATTGTCTTCTGAGTCCGACATACCCAGGCACCAACACCTAGTCCTGGCATACGTAAACGTATTTTACCTCCTCTATAAAAAACACACACACACACACACACACATACATACTTCCCGTGTCAGGCAGCTGGGCCCTGCATCGGGTGCCTCCCCAGGTGGTGGATAGGGAAATTTCCGGCAGTAATGTCGGGTACCGAGAAAATAAAATACTCGGGGTGGACCAAACCTAGCCAACAACAATATGGAAATGTCGCAGGACTTTCAAAAATCGTTTACCGCACAGAGGAGGGATACCTCAGTGTCGGCGAGAGAAGGCGTGCAAACTGCTTGAACTTGTCGTCATCAAGTGACCGTTTGGACAGCGGGGTAGACGCCATGGCTCTGCTGTCTAGTTATGCTACAGGGAGTAAGACAACAACCGAGATGGAAGTAGATGGACAGCTATTAAAAGTTCCTTTAAAAAGTGGAGGACCTTTTGCTCCCGTCACTATGAAAACCTACCGAGGAAGGATTAACTCTGCACCGACCGTAAGTGGCCAACAGTCGCCAATGGAGCGACTTGGCAACAAGATCAAAGAGTTAGCCGACTTTATCAAAGACAAGAAGAATCTCTACCATGAGATCAGGAAATTGGTTATCTCCATTACCACGGCATATAGGCTGGCCAACAAATCTCCAGGCATGTCGGCGTCAACGACTCAAACAACTCCGAGTCTGACCAAAAAACCACAGCCACACTTGGTTCCTTTTAAAAAACCACCTCAGCAAGGAAAAGACAACAACAACAAGAGGCAGCTGTGCACGCCTAGCCCTTTTTCAGCAATTGACAAGCCAGTACAGAAAAGACCACCCGGGATGATACCTGAACCAAAGTGACTAGGCAAAATAAAAAGAAGCAAAGTGAACACGAGCTAGCGGCAAAACATACTGAAGCCCAAAACCAGCCAAGTAAGGGTGGTCCAAAGAAACCGAGAGGGAAGAAGACAAGAACAAAGGCTGTGCTTGTCCAACCAGCTGAAGGGCGACCGTACACCAATCTCCTCAAGGAAATCAAGGCCAAGGTAAATTTGACAGAGACTGGAGAAGACATAAAGTCTATCGAGCAAACGAAGTGCGAGGGCGTTCTTCTAAAAATGAGTCGCAAGACTGAAGACACGGTTGTTTTCAAGGCTGCGATAAAAACAGCAACCGCTAACATCGGTACAGTCAGAACGCTCACATCGAAATCAACGATCGAAATCTTTGACTTGAATGGAATCTCTACCGAAAGCAACGTCCGTGGAGCACTCAAACGTGACCTTATCAACAGCCTGGAAATAAAACGTGTGAATTTGACAAAACCTACACCACGAGGAAATCGGGCAGCCATCTGCGAGATAGATGAGGCAAGCGCGATCAAGATCTTTGACAAGGCCTGTATAGTGATCGGAAGGGTTGACTGTCGCATATGCCCAGTTACGAAAGTAACCCGATGCTTCAAAGACCTTGGTTTTGGACTCCAAACAAGAAACTGTACGGGACCAGACAGAAGCAAATGCTGTTATAAATGTTGCGGAAAAAACCACAAATCTGCAGATTTCACGGAGAAGTTAAAATGCTTCCTCTGTACACCGGACAAGGAAGCTCGAGATGGCTTATGCCACATTTCTGGCTCCAGGGCTTGCAAGGCATTCCTCACCGCACTTGCCGAAGCTACGAGAGGGCAGAAATGACGCGAATATTATAAGGAAACCTGAATAGATGTGCATTGGCACAGAACTTACTTCGCCAGCGAGTCTTTGAAGAGAAGATCGACGTTTGCTTCATCTGCGAACAATATCTAAACATCGAAGGTAAAACATGGTTCGCTGATAAGTCTGGCACATCAGTGATCTGGATAGTAAACTTGAAGAAGATCACCGTCAACAACAACGGAAGCGGAGCAGGCTTTGTGTCGATAAAGACCCCTACGACCTACTTGATGAGCGTATATCTTTCACCTAACGGAGGGATTAATGTGTTCCGCCAGAAGCTGGCAGATATAGAGGACATCATCAGCAAGCTTGACAGTGAAGTCATCATAGCTGGTAATTTTAATGACAAAGCGGTTGAATGGGGTGCTAACTTCTCTGATACCAGAGGTAACGAAGTAGCAGACTTCACAGCAAGGCTTGACCTCATAGTACTGAACACTGAAAGTACTGCAACCTTCAGAAGACCAGGGTACAAGGAATCCATCCTTGACATCTCGCTGGCAACTCCAAGGATAGCCAACATGATTGAGGACTGGACGGTGTCCGAAGACTACACTGGTAGTGAAATCACCAGTATGTGACATTCTGTGTTGGATTGGCACGTGTTTCGGCTCCACAACGAGTTCTCCAACAGCGGAAGTGGAACGCCAGGAAGCTTAATCCAGAAGAACTACGAATGTCACTTACACGGAGCTCGTCTACCTTTCAGAATAATTCGACTCCGGATTCCTGCAGGGAGACGGAAAAGGCAGTGCTAAATGCAATGAAAAAGATTGCTGCTGCATGTGACGCCTCTATGTCGTGGCTGAAAAACCGGAGTTTCCACAGGCTGGCGTACTAGTGGTCAACAGACATAGCAGAAGTTCCCAAAAGATGTCATGAGCTACGTCGCCACACCACGAGAGCTGCGAAACGTTATATTCATTATATAACGTTATATTCGAAAGAGTATAATCAGGCTAAAAAGACGCTTAACCGAGTCATCAAAGCAAGTAAAGCGAAGTTGTGGAAAGAGATCTGCAACGATCTCGACAATGACATCTGGGGTAAAGCCTAACAAATTGTCGCCAAACGATTTGGAAAGGTTTCACTAGAGGCGCCGAAGTCTCCTGCCTCAATGGACAGCATTGTAGCGGAGCTTTTCCCCAAACACCCACTGCGGGAAATGAAACACTACGCTAAAAACAGCAAAGTAACACCCTTCGCAACTAAAGAACTACAAGACGCGGCCAAATCACTCAAAACAGAAAAAGCACTTGGACCTGGTGGCATCCCAACATCGGTGATCACGACTGTAGCCTTGGAATACCTAGACATACTCCTGAACACCTACAACGCATCTTGGAAACTGACACATTTCCTGCGGTCTGGAAATGGCAGAGATTGGTTCTCTTAGACAAAGGTAAGGAAACCCTCGTAACTCCTTCGTCGTTTAGACCACTCTGTATGCTAGGCATTGGTGGAAAACTGCTCGAAAAGCTCATACAAGGGAGACTTTGCAACGACATTGACCGTGCTGGAGGTTTTGCCACCAACCAGCATGGCTTCCGGAAAGGTCGTTCGACAATCGGAGCGATCGAGAAAGTCATAAAGGAAGCAACACAAGCATGGTCTGGTAGCCGCTAAGCTCGTAAAGTATGTCTTCTCCTGATGCTAGATATCAAAAACGCATTCAACAGCGCAATGGGGAGACATTTTAGACGTTCTGGAGCACAAGTTTGACGCTGAGAAGCACAATTTCGACGCAGAGAATCTGGCACTAGTCAACAACTACCTTGACAATAAAAAGCTAATAGTGGAAACTACTGAAGGCCGACAAGAATACGCCATAATGGTTGGCGTGCCGCAAGGCTCAATAATCAGTCCCGATATATGGAACGCAGACTACGACGAACTTCTTGAAATCCCGTTGCCAGAGCAAGTAGAGCTATAGGCCTTGCAGACGACGTTGCGGCCAATATAGTGGTCGACAGCGTAGTAGAGGCCGAACTGCTAGTTCGGGAAACCATTGACTTGGCTTGATAAGCATCGCCTAAAACTCGCCAAACAGACAACCGAGATGATCGTTCTGACACATCAGAAATGGTTCTCAAAACCATTTGCTGTGGACATGGGAGGAACAACACTGATGTCAACAAGGGCCCTGTGCTATCTAAGGGTAATTATAGACGAGAAACTGTCTTTCCGCGAACACCTCGACAGTGCATGCAAGAAAGCCATCAAGACGTTATCTAGCCTAGCATGAATTATGACCAACACCTAATGAACAACACCTGAACAGTTCAACGCCTATCTTTTTAAGATGGACCTGCACTCTACGACAATGTGCAAATACTGCCATGATAAAATAGTCGACGCTAACCACACGTTCTTCGAGTGTGCACAGTGGAAGGACTACAGAAGCAGCACCGAAGAAATTATAGGCACCACACTCTCCCCCGAGAGCTTGATAGCCTGCATGCTCAGAAAAGAAGAAAACTGGTCAGCTGTAGCAGCCATGCACAGCCTATGCGTCTTCTAGAAGAAAAAACCGCAGAAAGGGATTAGTAACCAGGAGTAGGATGTCGTTAGATGCAACATGGACTGGATTGAAGTAATGCTTACGCGGTTCCGATTCATTCATCTCCGTACCATCCACGGCGGAAGAGAGAGGATTTTTTTTTTCAGTAGGTAAAAATCCTACACTACTGACCATCATCTTTCAATGCAGTATCTTTGAAAGATTTTTTTCGCTTCTCTAAAAAAAAAAAACACATACATATATACATACAGACATAGTGACAACATCAAAAAAGTCAGGGATGCTTCCTATGACATTAACACGTCGAAATCTGATGAAAACTCGAATTTTGTAAAAAAGGGTGAAAACAATAATTTCCTGATTTTTGAAAATCTCCGATTTTCTTAGCAGAAAGTTCAAAATATAAAATTTCAAAAAAAATTATTTCTCAAATAATTGTTTAAACAAGTGACTATAAATAATAGATGGCCCGGGATTTTGCAGAAATGACTGCCATATTCGGTTTCAGCGGGTGAAATTACATAAAGTAAACACATTTTGTGCACCGACCTCAAAATTTTACGAAAAGATAATACAGTGCCTACACTATTATCTGAAGAGTAACTCAGTCAGGTACTTCTAGTAGCTGAATGATACGCTCTGGACTGACATGCAGGAGGACCCAGGTTTGAATCCCCAACATCGCAAACTGTTTTTCAGCGATAATTCGACTATAAATCACAGACAGTTGATATAAAATACATAATTTATAATTTGCAAGTAGAAATAATATAAATTTTACGATTATTTTTATTTTATAAGCTTTTCTATGAATTGATTCTGTTCCATTCGAACGAGATCTGACCAGATCAGATTTGATCTAACTAGGTTTTCTATGCTCTTGAGCTCTTCGAGATTAAAAGTCTGATAGAAGTTTGATAAAACACCATTTTTTAATTTTTAAATCGCAATAACTTTTGAATTAATCAACCGATTTTTACGCGGTTAGCAGCATTTAAAGCAATTTTTCAAGTCTTATTAAGAATTTGTAAGTTTAATTTGATTGAACAAAAATTTCGGAGTAATTGCGAAAAAACATCTTTTTCCGTTTTCTTTCTTCAAAGATATTTCACGAACGAATGAACCGATTTTGACCGGATTGGCAGTGATTAACGTGGTTTTTTTATGTTGAAAGCTGATATGTTTAAGAAATCGATCGATATGATTAAGAAAAATCAAAATATTTGAGAATGATCAAATGTTACAAAAATTTACTAGTCATTTTCAGAATTATATAATTCTTTCACTTAAGCTATCATTGTACAGTGATCTTGATTTATTTTATTTCACGTAGATTCTGTTAATATTCCAAATTGTTATTGAAACTTATTCTCAAAAGCAGCATAGCAATCGTCAAGTTTTTTGCTGCGTAATTTTGTTCAGAATACAATCTAAAATCAAAAAAAAAGTTTGGAAAATCCAAATGAGCATGCCTTAAGCGCTCATGCCATACACAAATTATTTAGATCGTAACAAAAATTAATCGTTTTTTTGTTTGAATATTCCTGCGAGTAGTATTATCCCCTCTGTAGGTCGAGCTAAAGAAAAATTTTAACAGATGATAAAGCAGTTAGTAATTATACCATCATGTTTGTATAGGTTCTGCTTGTTTATAGTTATTTCAATTCTGTTTTATGAAAAATAATATGTATGGCTGCCGAAATCACAGAAGAAGTCATCGAACTGACAGCCGAAAAAAATTAACTGTATCGAAACGGAATTATTTTGACACGCAATTTTCACAAGGGTTTTGACAAACTTCTGAAGGAATAAAACAAAAACAAAATAAAATCGTGAAAGTGATTTTTGACAAAGTAGTGGTGTTATCAAGCCCAGTGCTCCCGTGAATATCACGCTCTTATTCATTTAATTCCTCAAAAAAACGAGTTTTGTCTGAGAAATCTTATTTAATCGATAAGAAAATTTTTTTAACATGTTCTGTAGTTATTATTATTTATTTCAATATTCTTTTTATCCATAATGTTTTTCGTATAAATTATGAAAATCACGTTTTAATCGAAATCACGATTTTTGGGCGAGAGTAGAGCATAACAGCACGCTTCGCACTTAAGGCATGCAAAATAGGAAGATAATTAAAAAGGTTTTCATTTAGTCAGGAAAAGATCGAATCAATGAGGAAATTTTCACCTGTCTTTTTCAATAAAAATTTAAATATTTCAGCTGATATACTCAGATTCTCACTTGACGAAATAATATCCTCCTTCTTTTGTGCCGTTGGAATAAATTCTCTAATATTCTCTAACACGAAATCTAGAACGTACACATAACATTGAAGTTTCATCTCCAACAGGGAATTTCCAACGATCTTAATCGGGAAATTTTCATAAATCCTTATTTACTTTTTTATCTACAAATTTCAAATAATCAGTTATTAAAGATTGATATTAAACACTGAACGACTGACTCAATTGATTTCATTTAGAGGTTATGCATGTGAGGTAAAGTAAATCGTATAAGCCACTTACGTGGCTCGTTAAACGGATTACAACAATCCATTGTCAATCTTATACGCTTACTCATTGTGATCGAAAATCAAAGAAGTGCAATGATAATTATAAACTTTACTAATTATATTTATATTAACTTCAAGCTGTCAAGCAACCACAGAGAGCCATTAGCCAACAAATATTAACAAGAAGAAAATGAATAGAGAGAGTTGTGAGCGCTATCTGCATCTTATCAACTCAATTTCATAGCAAGCAGTTTAAATTTTTCAAATATTTAACAGAAAATTATTTTACTATCTCGAATAATCGTATAACACTTAGCGAACATAACGATTCATTTAATTGATTTAACAAAAAATATGCATATTGTGGAAACCAGATATTTCGGGTAAAAAAATCTAATCTTTCAGAAAAAAAAAAGTCAAATTGATAGTTCCTAGCGCTACACATCAAGAAAAATCAATTTTTACACTTTAATTAAATTTTAAAGGGTCTTCTGATGTGCTTATGAATAAAATGGATATTTTCATTCAAAAGCTCTAAATTTTTCCCGTGAGAAACAATTTTCCATAGATTTTAATAAAAAAGTTTTCCTCATCAGAAAAATCAATAAATAAGTTAAAACAAATTATTCTTCAAAATTTTAAAAAATCATAACTCCAGAACCGCTGCATATTAAGGGCTGAAACTTGTAAGGAATTCTTTTCTAATTATAGAGAACACTTCCACAAATTTTAAACATAATCCGCAAGGGTCACCTCGTAAAAATGTGCTTATTTAGTGGAATGACCAATTTATCTATGGGAAGAAATTTGGTCATAAGTTTGGTTTTATCATAAAACAAAGTAGTGCCAAAGGAAAAAATTTTAAGAATTTCTTTCAAAAAGTTATGCAAAATTTAAAATTTCACCATTTTCAGGTTTTTCAAATTTATTTTTGTAATATTTCGGAAACTATTATAGTTAGAGACATGGGCCAAAGTTCATTTGAAAGGGGATACTAAGGACTATAAAAATTTTTTTTTTCGGTAAAATTTTTGAAAAATCAGAGTGAAAAAATTTTGAAATTTAATAAACCGTGAAAATCAGAGCCCACTATGAAATTTTTTGCTTTTTTTTTTTAACAGATCTCTTACTAATCTTAAAATATCCTAAAATTTGCGAGAGGGTGTTTTTTTTTCGAAGATATAAATTTTTGAATTTAAGAAAAAAAATTTTTTTTTTTTTTTAATTTCGGATGATGTTATTAATGTTATTAAGTTGAATAATTATTTAATTAAGTTATTCTCAATAATAAACAAACGTAAGTATTATCTTTACTACCATCAAGTTGGTCAACAGAAAAAGTTGTAAATATTTTTGGTGCATCAAAATACATGATATATAAGGTGAAAGAAAAAGTACAAGATGATATTTTATCTATTTCTGACTAGCATTTTACCCCGGCTTTGCGCGGGTATGTAACAAAAATTTCAAAATCCATCTATACTACTATATAAATCTATCGACTCTGTCTGTACATTTAATTATTTCATCTTATTTTGTGATAAATAATCGTTTTATGATTCGCTGATTCACATCCTACTATTTTTTTTGTCTGTCTGTCTGTCTATATGTCTTCTTATAACTCAAGAACGGCTTGACCAATCTCAATAAAAATTGGTTTACAGTTAGAACACATACCCGAGTCGAAATTTAGAGCCTATATAGAACCCTTTAGTCCGAAATAGATCCGACTGAGAGCCCTGTAGTCCCATAGCTCTGATTTTGAACCCACAGATCCGAACATTCACCGAGAGGTCCGATTTTGAACCCTCAAGTCCGTCAATATTGGCCTCTTCATAAATTTTTATTAACTACAATTAAATTATTCATGACATAAAAAATTGAAAATTAAAAATAAAAAAGTAAAATAATATGAATTAACCCATGTACACAGAAAGAAAAATTTCTTGACTGGAGAACAAAATTCTTGGCTCAAGAAAATTTTCGGGTGCCTGAAGGAAAGCCGAAGTTGTGTTGGCCGAAGTAAAAATTTTTCTTGAAATTTTATTCTTGGTGGAAGTCATTTGTTCTTAATTCAAATTATCATAAATACTTGTTACAATAAGTTTTTGTATTTGATCAAGATTTTTAGATACTTTAGGGAAGCAGCGCCACTTACTTCAGCTGAGAAAAAAATTTTCTCACCTTCAGAAAATTTTTCTCTTGAATATTTGATACCCATTTTATATTATTTTAGCGTGCAATTATACATATTAAATGGAAACAAATGATGAAATATTATTTGATCTTCCCATTTGACATGTTAATCAATAAAAATGTAAATGAAAAATTACTTCTATCTTTATATTTCATTTTTTGGAGTAAGAGAGAAATTTTCTCAAGACTAGAAAATTTACTTCTATCAAGAACTAAATTTTTTGGAGCAAGAGGCCGAATTTTCTTAAAATAACAAGATTTTCTTGACTTAAATAAATTTTCTTGGATCAAGATACGTATTTCTTAAAGCAAGACATTGAATTTTGTTGGAATAAGTGAAATTTCTAGTGTTAAAAAATAATTTTTTTTTTCGCTTAGAAAATAATTAGGAAGAAAAATATTTTCTTGGCTCAAGTGAACCTTTTTTTCTATGTAGGAGTCCCCAGAGTTGAACGATGGGGCCAAGACTGAACAACTCAGTCTCAGCCGTTCTTTTGGTGAACCAGACTTGAACCAAGACTGGCTCATCTAGCTCTGGCTATTTAATGGTGTGCTAGGCTTGGGTCAAGACTGAATAACTTAGCCTTGGCCATTCAATGGAAAATCTAATGTTAATTAATCATTAAGTAAGAGAAGGGGGAGGGGGCAAAATGGACCTATTAAGACAAAAATGTGAAATCCTTAATGTTTTTCTCTGATTTTACGTTTTTTTTAGTCTTTTGCCAAGTATTTGACATTAATTTGTTCTGTTTATTGAAAATAAAAAATTGAAAATGTGGGGCAAAATGGGCCACCTTCAGAAAATATTATCATATGAGTTTTTCAACTTGTCTTACTTTTTTTGGCCTTTTACTGAGTTTATGGTATAAATTTTTTTTGTGTCTATCGAAATTAAAAAATTGAGAAAAGTGAGAAATCTCAAAAAAATTAAAAAAAAAAATTTTTAAATGTGGTTCTGTTGGAATAACTTTTAAACGGATTTACCGATCGATTCTAAAAACTTATCAGCTCTTAATCAAAAAACCACGTTGATCGCAGCCAGCCCGGTCAAAATCAGTTGATTCGTTAGTTAGTTATTGTTGTCGAAAAAAAACCAAAAAAAGTATTTTTTCGGAATTACTTAGAAATTCCTAGTTTGATCAATTTAAACTAAAAGATTCTTTGTGAGGCTTCAAAAACTGCGTCGAATGCCGCCAACCGTGTAGAAATCGGTTCATTCATTCAAAAGTTATTGCAGTTTAAAAATTCAAAAAATAGTGTTTTATTACACTTCTATCAGATTTTTAAGCTGGGAGAACTCAAAATGACACGAAAATTACATTTATTAATAATTGATTTTTCTATCAATTATTTAATTAAAATTTCCATCAATAATTAAAAAATTAAATTTATTAACTAAAAAAATTTTTCTTCTTGATCTGAAGAGAAAAATTCTTCAACTAAGAAATTTATATTGGTTTAAGTGAATTTTATTTGATTCAAGAATTTTTCGTCTTGATTCAACACAATGAATTTTTTTAAAATTATTGTAAAAATTTATTGTTTAACGAATATTTGTTAGCAAATGCTAAAATTTAAAATTTATTATTCAACCAAAACAATTACATATCGTCAAAATTGATATGGTCTTTAAAAAATTTAAAATTTAATAATTTACAGTTAAATTTTTAATATTGATAATTTTAAATATTAAAATTTATAATAAAATATTGAAAATCCACAGAATGGTGTACAAATTCTAGAGTAATATAAGGACTTGACTTTTGCATTGTTTTTAATTAATAACCATGTGTAAAAAATAGTTAATTTTCATCAAAACACAATATTAAATAACATAAATTATTAAACCGTCACACTTCATCATTATATAGATTTAGCTTATAAGAATGATGAGATGCGTAGCAGCTCATCGGTCGTATAGTGTAGGGGTTAGGTATCAGTCTAGCAAGCGCGCGGCTCGGGTTCGAATCTCGGATAGGACGGATGCGATTTTCACTTTATTTCTATGATTAGCGAAAGTTAGGTTTAAATAAGAGTCAAACAGTCTGAATTTGCGTTAGCCTCTACATTTAAAATCAAATAGAAAAAAAAATGATGCTTAAAAAATTAATTTTTTTATTATTTCTTATGGAATAGCATGAGGCAAACTTGAAAATTGACTAAGGCACAGTCCTGGTAACCAGGCATGGGCCAGTCGTGGCAACTAAGGGAAATAAAAATTAATTAATAAAAAAATAATAATAAAAGAGGACTCAGGGGTTCAAAATCGGATCTAATTTTTATGTTCATCAGGTCCGATTTTGAGCTCTAAAGCGCCGAAAACGGAAATTTGTAGCGCTTGTGGGACCAAAACCGGACCTACTTAAACATAGAAACAGGCTCTAGTTTGAGCCCCTAAGTCAGAAATAGATCCGATTTTAGAAGGTTCTAAATGGGCTCTAAATTTCGACTCGGGTAATTCTGCGAATGCTAGGACATATATAATGTCGGTCAACCTAGTGGTGGTTATGAAATAGGAGTCGAAATCGTTATTGTTTTTGTATTTCTTTAGTAGTCATATGCAGATTTGTGTGTTTGTGTGTGTCTGAATGTAGCAACATAAATTAAAACGTGAATTTAATTATCAAATCTATATTATTAAAGGAGATTCCCATCTATATAGTCGCTCATCACGATATTTCGGGAACCATAGGACCTAGAAACTTGAAATTTGGTAGGAATGTTACTTTTGCCATGTAGAGGTCAGCTAAGAACGAATTTAAAAAAATTCCTCCTCCAAAGGGGTTTGCGGGGGCGTTATCAATGAAAAATTCCCGTTTTTAAACTAAAACTTCTATAGACTCCAAATTTGGTCAGAATATTCGGTAAGAGACGCAGAAACAGTCTATGAACGAATTTTACGATAGATCACCACACAGTGGGTTGTAGGAGTGGGTATTAACAATGAAAATTTTTAATTTTTAAACTACAACTTTTACAGACTCTAAATTTGGTAGGAATTTTCTATAAGTGATGTCAAAATAATTTATAAACGTATATTACGATATCCAATTCCAAAGAGGATTGCGAGGGCGTTAAAAATGGAGAATTTCCGTTCTTAAAATGTAGCTCCTATAGCTTTCAAATTTCGTAGGAATCTTCCGTAAGAGATGTAGAAATAATATATGAACAAATTTTATGATAGTTCACCTCACAGGGGCTTGCAGGGGTGGGTGTTAATAATAAAAATTTGTAATTTCCAAGCTATAGCTCTTATAGACTCCAAATTTAGTAGAAGTCTTCTATATGTGATATAGAAATGATATAAGAGCGGATTTTATAATGAACCCCACTTCCAATACGTATCGCGGGGATGAGTGTTAACAATAAAAAATCTTAATTTCCAAAATGTAGCTTCTAAAAACTATAAATTTCGTAGGAATCTTTCACTTCTTATGCAGAGATCATCTCAAAATTAATTTTAAAAAATTATACTTCTGATAGGGATTGCGGGGATGGGTGTTAAAATATTAAAATTTTATTTTTAAACGGTAACTTCTACAGACACTAATTGTGGTCGGAATCTTCGTATATGATGTCAAGTTTGGCTAAGAATGGATTTTCTCGAATTCTAACTCCAAAAATATTTTTTATGGACTCGAACTTTAGTTGAAACTTTTTGTTTATAGTGAAGAAATTATTTTAAATAGGATCTTCCGAAGCCCTCCCCCCCCCCCCCGCATAGAAGTGCGGGAGTGATAATTGTCAAAAAATTCATATTGTTCCTACAAATATAAAATTTGATATAATCTTAGGAGAAACAGGAAATTATAGAGATGGCCTCCAAGGTCAACCGATTTAAATATTTTTCTGTTCATTCAACGGACTGAGAATTTTACATACATTTTCTTTTTGCTGATTACACAACCGATGAATTATTCTTATTACGGGATCGCGGTAATGTAACAGATCAAAATGAATGCATTTTCTAAACACTTGAGTTGTAGAAAAGAAATTTGGCTACTTATTTTAATAAAATTCGTAAAGAATATGTACAATTAATTTTCTACAAAATTTTAGAACGTATTTAGTGTGCGTGGTTGCAAAATATTTTACTTTTAATGAAATTCGTAAAATCTATTTACTAGGACTTTAAAAAAATTAAAATACACAATGACGCACACCAAGTACGTTCCAAAATTTTTTTCTTAATTTTTAAATTTACAACAAAATTTTTTTTAATTTCCGAAAATCATATACAATCATATCGGTTACTTGGATTTTTTAATTTTTCTATTTTATATCTTTTTGTGAAGAAAAAAAAATTTTTTTTTCCTTAATAGTCTTATGAACGTGGACTTGGCGCGATTTTTTTACAGTGAAACTGTTTTTGTTCGGATTTCAATATTTTTTGTAATTATAATAAAAATTTGCAATTGGTACTAACTTAAATCTCAAGTTGGCTGCATTTTTTATAGCAAACTATCCCCTTGGAGCTACAGTTTATGTAAAAATAATTGCAGCGAACCCTGGTGGGTGTAGATGCAAGCTGTGAAATTTATTTTTTTAACTGTAGTTTCCCATCTATTGGAGGATTACCATGCATTCTCGAATTACTTTGTCTGTGGCATGTCACTTTTTACATCGATAAAAAGTCAGGATCGAAATTTTTGAGCTTGCTATAGTTTGTGCTGATAAAATTTAATAATTTCAAGTAAATTCATGGTTATAATTGAATATAATTAATTGATATCAGTAAAATAAAGTATGAATTACTGTTATAATATAAAATTTAGGAACAAGAAGTACCGTCGAATTAAATAAAATTTTGCAACCTCGAAATACCGTTTTGCTTACAGCAAACACACTCGGTAGTCTGGCGCTCCGTTTACAACGGATTTGAACGGAACTTGGCGCCAGATTCTACCGAATCTGTGGATCGAATTTTTCGATGAGCCAAGCCGCTATTGGACTTAAACCCTGTAGCACAGCGACATAATTTCTAATTTTCTATAAACTACCAAATTTTCTGGTATATCAGTAAAAAAAAAAATAATGCCCTAAAATAACACACCCTATTATATATATATATATATATATATATATATATATATATATATATATATATATATATATATATATATATATATATATATATATAAGGCTGTATAAAAAAAAATCGACTATTTTTTTTTTCGAAAAATATACTGAAAATCGTGTTCAGAATACCGAAAAAATACGACGGTTTAACGGACAGCTCTTAATTTTTTTATTGAGATATCCCGCATCACGATTTTCCATTTCTCATTTAAATGACATGGGAAAATCTGATCCTTCAAGTTTGGAATTTTGTAGCTCTGCAACGAATTATCAAACAAATAAACAATGACATGTACTTACAGAAAATTGAATGTTCTACCAAAAAGGTCTCTTATTAATTTTTGATTCATGCACTCCTTCGAAAGTTATTCAAGGTCAAAGTTGAAACTATTCTAAATTGTCAGAAATTTTCCACTTTTCTGGAGCATCTATCATACTTGTTATAATATTGTGGTACAAATTCGCTTTTTTAAAACTTTTTTGGGTTACATAGATTTTTTGAAGTATTTGAAGGGTGGATCTATTAAAAAACTTGTTTTAAGATGCTTATCATTAAAATCAGGATTTTGAAGAATGTTTTTTGTTATTTCCAACCTCTTCTTTTGACTCCAAGGAGTATTTATTGATCACTGTTTATTAGACTGGGCCAAAAAATTCAACTATTTTTTTTTAAACTATATCGACAATATTATTTGGGATGGCAAAAAAAATATTGTAAGAATTAGAGCCCTGAATATTAAAATTAAGAGGTCTATCATCGCATTATTTGATTTTTTTTCTAGAACGGGATTTTCTCTCATAACTCCTGAGCCACCGAGGTAAATGAAATTGACTAGACATTTTTTCTTAAAAATTCAATAGTCTACAATTAATTTGTAATTTTTCACCAGTTATAACTTACGGATGAATTTTTCGATTTTGATGTGCTTATCGGCATCATTCGATGCAGTTTTTAGATTTAAATTAGGTAGTTTAGCGTCTTAAACTAAGTAGTTAGGTAGTTCATTTTTTCGACAGTGTGGAGTAGTTGTCCGCGTAATATAAAAGCGTAACACCGAATTTAATTTTAACATTGCAGCCTAAATAATGAATTTTATAATTAATAAAATAATACTCCACAAGACGATGTAAATACACGCCATTATAACTTTGAAAAATTTTGCTAATCGATATTTTCCTGAAGATATCAATCGTCGGATTTTGGCTAAATTCAAACTTATATTTTTTAACCGATTAAAGAACAGTAACAATGCAGGTTTCTGACGAAAAAAAGTTTTTAACATTGATAAATCTAATATTTATTGAAACTTTTCCAAATTTTGAGTAATCTGGTTGATAAAATAAAAATTATTATCTATAAAAAAGTCGAATTTTTCAACGAGCGAAAAAAATTAAATTTACAGCGAAAAAAACAAGAATTTAATTTTGACTTCAACTTAAATTTGAATAACTTTGAAAAAAGTGTATTTAGCTAAAAATGTTAAAGAACGTTTTTTGTAGGGGATTAAATTTCCTTTAAGATCTTTTGTTAGATTTTTTACGAATACTGATTTTTAAGTAAATTACAAAAGTGAAAAGTCAAAGTGTAAAATCATACAAATTTTCAAGGCGTGGTTACGAGAAAGCGGTTCTTCTGACAAAAAATTTAAATTAGTAATTTTTTGTAGACTATTAAATTCTCTTGGAAAAATGTCTAGTAAATTTCACTTACCTTGATGGTTTAGGAGTTATGAGAGAAAATCCCGTTCTAGAAAAAAAAAAATCAAAAATTGCGATTATAGGCCTCTTAATATTAATAGTAGTGCGAGAAGTGCGTCGTACTGTTAAACGCCATTCTTCATCAAGTTTCTTGAATCTCTGGAGGGCATTGTCTACGCTGGTCGTCTTGGTCTTAATCTCCTTGTGGATATTGATCTTAGATTGGATGAAGTCATTTAGCTCACTGGTTAGCTTTTCAAGGCGTTCCAACGCTTGCGACCGCTTCATTTCAGCGCTTGCTTCAATCGCTGCTTGTTGGGCATCAGGCCCGTTTTCACTATTGTTGTTTTCCTGAATTTTACTCATACTTTTAAATTCACCAGCGCATCGTATGGAGTGGAGCGGGTTGTCATAACTAGGAACGGGTGTACCCTCGGAGATAGTACTCCTACCCCAGTTCTCTGAGGCCTAGCCGACACTTAGCCAGTCCCGGAATACACGGACGCACTAGACTCGTTCGGAGCGGTGAAGATTCCGATCTTTAACAATCACTGCGTACTTCCTGATCAAGGCCCAAAGTGGCTGGCTCCTGATCCACTGCTGCAACTTACACCTCGGCAGAGCAAGCTCACATCAGCCGTGGCCTGCATCGTCGGAAACTATGACACAGGGTTCCGGTCACTCCCAGTGGGTCACAGCAAGGAACGATCGTCTTGTTAGGTCTGTTAGTGTAACCAACTCATTAAAGGGGAGTTTTGTCCACGGGAACGTATTTTATTTGGCTCCTACCCTCTGTACCAGGTACGGCGAGCGTTCTCCCATCTCCGTTACGGGGAGACGCGCCTGGTAGCAGTTTCTCCTCTGCCCCAAGTGTATGTGTGTGTATTTCGTGTGTGTGTGTGTGTGTGTGTGTGTGTGTGTGTGTGTGTGTGTGTGTGTGTGTGTGTGTGTGTGTGTGTGTGTGTGTGTGTGTGTGTGTGTGTGTGTGTGTGTGTGTGTGTGTGTGTGTGTGTGGAAGTAGGTGAACCGCTTATAACTTTTGAACGGCTGATTCGATTTTATCGAGTTTGATGCCATTTGAAAGGGTTTGGCAAAACTTAGATTTTAAGTATAATTTGGACCGATTCGGATCAGTAGATTTTGAGAAATCTTAAAAAAACTAAGAGTTAAATTTTTTTCAAATGTGGTTTTTTTTGATAACTTTTAAACGGCTCTCCTGATCGATTCCAAAAACTTGTTAGCGTAGGACACAAAAAAAAATACGTCGATCTCCACCAAACTGTTAAAAATCGGTTGATTCGTTCGAGAGATATCGATAACGAAAGAAACCCGAAAAAAGTGTTTTTTTGGGATTACTCTGCAATTTTTGCATCGATCAATAAAACCTGTGAATCACTTATGGGAATGATAAAACTGCGTCGATTGCCGCCAACCGCAAGAAAATCGGTTTATCCATTCAAAAGTTATTGCGGTTTCAAAATTCCAAAAATAGTGTTCGATGAAACTTCTTGTTTGAGCTGGGAGAGCTCAAATGCATAGAAATATTATCTCTGTGAACACAGTGAGCTCAAATTATCACATAAATTATATTTTGAGCTAGAAAATCTCAAAAATGTCATAAGTACAATTTTAAACGCGCAGGTATGAATTTAGCGGGTTGTTGCAGGAATGGCCATTATCGTGAACCGTTTTTCTAATTTTTTTTTTTTCTCAAGTGAAAAAATGTTAGTTTATGATGTTTTAAGAGCCATCTCCAAAAGCTTAAAAAAAAATTTTCAAGAGGTCGCTCCAAATTTTTTAAAATTTCAAAAATCGAACTTTTTTTTTTTTAATTTTTTTTCTCGTAACCGTATGATTTTATAGACAAAAAAAGAACGAGATTCTGAAAACATCAGTTCAAAATTTAAATTTTGAAAGGTCGCTCATGATTTATTTTTTTTTCTTTTATTAGTCATATCGCCGATTTAAACTGATTGGTGTGGTACGTTAGAGTCTTTTTGGTTTTTAAAAATCATGACCTTCGCGACAGGTCAAATCGCAACCAAGCTGGTTTCTAAGAACAGCTTGGGATTCGAACCCACGCCTGGTAGTTGATTAAAAAAAGTGATTAAATTCAAGAAATTATGTTTTCTACATTGAGCTTGATTTTGAGTCCATCTCGTGATGTATTTTTATCGATTTTATCCCATTTTATCGATTATTATACTCATTAAAAAAAAATTGCATGGAATTTTAAATTGAATAGTAAAAGGTCGCTCGAAAAAATCTAAACTAATGCACTAATGAATTAAAAAAAATTATGAGCGACCTTTCAAAACTTAAATTTTGAACTGAAATTTTCTAAATCTCATTTTTTTAGTCTATAAAACTATACTGTAACAAGAAAAAAAATTAGAAAAACGGTACACTGTTAAAAATATTTGTAAAATTACAATCATTTTACAAAACAAATGCTGGGTAAAATTACAAATCGATGTTTACTACTGCGAAGTTATGAAACAATTTTGGTAATTTTTCAAAATTGTCAGGAAAGTTAGTAGGATGTATTGTAATTTTACGATTTTCATGTAAGAATCCTAATTGTATTGTAATTTTACGAAACTGTTTGTCGAATTTCAATACAAATCTTTGAGATTTACAAACATTGTTTGTAATTTGGTTTACTAGAAATTTTTATAAAATCACAAAACAAAGTTGTAATAGAAATTACAATGGAGTCATTGAAAATTTAGTAACTTTCTTTGTAATATTCAAATTTTAATTGTGAAATTAAATTGTGAATTTTAATTTCAACCACAATTATTATTGTTTATAATGTGTGTGGTAATTTTACAAAACTTTTTGCTAAATTACTATGAAAACGCCTTATATTTGCAAACATTGTTTGTAATTTCATTTACTATATTCTTTTAGTTATAGCAATTTCGTATAATATAAGAAGGGCCGTTTTTTTCTCAATTTTATGCATAATTAAATAGTTCCCAATAATTCAAAAAATAAAAAATATAAAAAATAAAAGTTTCCATTGATTATTTATGGTCAACTTTAATGTTCGTAAACAATATAGTCAGTAGACAATCAATTATTTGAGATACTTATTTTTTTCTTAGGTGAGAATAATCACGTTCGAAATCTTCAGTGTTTAATTTTCACTTTTAATTTAAATCATAATTATTGAATATATTCCTCTATCACTATACAGCATAACTTTTGAGATATGTTTTATATAAAACTAATGGGAAAAATAAGTTTAAAATACTCCAAGTTGGGATTTTGTTATAAGTCATTTTCTTATGTTTTTGAAAATATTTTTTAATTTATTTATTAAATTTTTTTTTAATTATAAAGCCGAAGTTCAATACGATTATAAATTTGAACTATAATCGCGTCTACTTGTTGATGTAGACTGATGTATTAAAAAACAACAATGTCCTTCATATTTATTTTTACTAATTTTCAGTCTATAGTTGTTTATTTGTAATAACTTATTACTAATAATAAATTCGAGGCATCGTGAATCTTTTATACATTTCAATATTACTTTCGAAAGATCATTTCGGAATCGATATATTTGAACGAGTATATGTTAGACTCTTATTTTATAATATTTAATGATTATAAATAATGTAAAAGTTAGTTATTTTCCATCAATAAATGGCATCAAATAACACAAATAATGTAAAAATAAGTCGTAATGCTCCATTACCCCGTAGGATTAGCTTATAAAAATAATGAGATATTAAACCACCGATCGGTCGTACGGTGTAGGGGGTTAGGTATCGGTCTGGCAAGTGCGTGGCTCGCGTTCGATTCTTAGTTAGGGCAAATGCGTTTTTCACTTTATATTTAGTGAATAGCAAATTAAGGTCTGTATGAAGTGCCAAATTTCGGAAAATATAATTAGCGCTTCATAAAAATAAAATCACAACAAATATCAAATCAAATTATTTTTTTTACTATTTCAACTATCAACTACCTATATATATATATATATATATATATATATATATGAATATATATTGAATATTTTTTCTCGGAGTACTAAACTTACAAAATATTTTTAATAGAATTTGTTGTGTAAAATTACAATCTCGTATTGTAATATTGTTAAACAAATTGCCGATAGATGTTTAGTAAATTACAAAAATTGTTTCTTAATTTTCCTAAATTGAGTTGGAGTAAAAAGTGGAGTAAATTTACAAAACTGTGTATTATAATTACTATATTGTGGTGCGTAAAAACTTTCAACACATTTTTAGTAAAAATACTATAGAAATTTTTAACAGTGTAGACCCAGAAAGCTATCCGTGCAACTTCCCGCTAATTCTATACCTAGGTGCATAAAACTGCACTAATGAAGTTTTTGAGCTCTCCAAGCTCAAAAATACGATTTATGTATTATTTTTAGCTCTTCGAGCTTAAAAAGATAGCTCTTCCATGCTTTTGAGCTCTTCGAGCTCAAAAGTCTAGTGGAAATTTCATAGTACGATAATTTTTTAATTTTCAAACTGCACTAGCTTTTGAATGAATCAACCGATTTTTACGCGGTTAGCAGCATTTGAGACAGTGTTTTTAGTTTCATAAAAAATCTTCAAATTTGAATTGATAAAACTAGGAAATTTGGAGATATTTAAAAAAAAACACTTTTTCGGTTTTCTTTCGTTCATGACATCTCTTAAATGAATTTACTAATTTTGACCGGCTTGACGGCGATCGACGTAATTTTTCCATGCCAATAGCTGATTAGTTTTTGAAATCGATCAATAGAGCCGTTTAAAAGTTATTTCAAAAAATGTCAGAGTTGTTATAAAAAACACTTGTTTCCAAATATTTTATCGAGGATATCTCTCGAATCAATAAATCGATTTCGACGTTATTGGCGGCGATCGACGCGGTTTTTTAAGTTCTTAAAATTATTCTATATCATCAAAAACGATCCGAGAATAAATGACGAAGTTATGTCAAAAAAACACTTTTTTCGAATTTGTCTCGAACGATTCAACCGATTTTGGCCGGATTAGCGGCGATCGATGTGGTTTTTCAAGCTCAATAGAAGATTAGTTTTTGAAGTTGATCGATGAAGCCGTTTAAAAGTTATTCCAAAAAAATCACTTTCAAAAAAAATTTTTTTCTTATTTTTTTTTTTTGAAATTTTTCAAAATTTCTCAAAATCTATTGGTCCGAACCGGTCCAAATTCAGAGGAAATCTACGTTTAAGGGAACTCTTTAGAATGCCGTTTAGTAGATTCCGATCGGTTAAGTTGTTCAAAAGTTATAAGTGAGTCACATAGACACACACACACACACACACACACACACACACACACACACACACACACACACACACACACACACACACACACACACACACACACACACACACACACACACACACTCCTGGTGGCTGCCTTGGACATCAAAAATGCTTTCAATTCCGCTAATTGGGACTGCATCATGCAAGCTCTCGACGAGAAGAACGTGCCAACATATCTTCGCAGACTAGTGATTAGCTATTTTACAGATAGAGTGCTGAAATACGATACAAAGAATGGTCCAAAAGAGTATGATATAACCGGTGGTGTGCCACAGGGCTCTGTTCCTGGTCCACTTCTGTGGAATATCATGTATGACGGGCTCCTGAGACTGAAGCTTCCAAGATGTGTCAAACTGGTAGCGTATGCGGATGATGTTGCCGCAGTGATCGTCGCCAAACACCTCGACGAGATTCAACATCTGTTTGACATCACTTTTGAGAAGATCAACCAGTGGATGGATACAGTGAACCTACAACTGGCCAAGCAGAAGACCGAAGCAGTGCTTATTACCAGCCGAAAAGAAGTTGAAACAATTAAGATTAATGTCGGTGACCGAGAAATCACATCACAACTATTTATCCGTTATCTGGGAGTGATGCTGGATGCACGACTCAACTTCAAACAGCAGGTGGAACATGTCAGTGCCAAAGCGTCAGTAGTGAGGGCTGGTCTCGCACGGCTGATGCCTAACATCGGAGGCCCAATGCAGAGCAGGAGGCTACTATTGTCATCAGTAGTCACATCAGTGCTCACTTACGGAATATCCATTTGGGCTGATGCACTGGAAACCCAAGAATCATGGAGAAAAGCTGGACCAATATACCGACTGAGTGCCCTACGAGTAGCTAGTGCCTTCCGCACTATATCAGAAGAAGCAGTGTGCGTCATTGCTGGAACCCTACCTCTTAGAGTTCTAGCAGAGGAAAGACGGGCCCTTTACCAACGAAAAAGGTCAACTGCACTGAGCCCAGAAGAACTTAAAATTGAAGAACGGCAGAAGAGCATAGGCCGATGGCAACTACAATGGGATGCTGCAGAGAAGGGTAGGTGGACGCACCGTCTCATACCTCGGGTCGACATTTGGCTTAACCGGAATCACGGTGAGGTCAATTACTATCTTACGCAGATGTTGTCGGGACATGGGTGTTTTCGAGAGTATCTACATCGCTTTAAGCACGATGACTCTTCGGAGTGCCCGTCCTGCCCAGGAGCTGCTGAAGACGCGGAGCACGTCTTCTTTGTATGTCCTCGTTTCGATCCACAGCGTGAAGAACTGGAGAGGATCCTGAACCAGAGAATGCAACCAGATTCACTAGTAGAAGCAATGTTGTCATCAGAAGCTGCCTGGAACGCTACCAACACGTTTGCAACAGAAGTCCTTAAAGACTTGCGTTCCACCGAAAGAAAAAGAGCAAATAGTAGAAGATAGAAGGAAGATAGTTAACACCTTAGCCACCAGAAGGAAGAGCAGTAGCTAGATCCTCCCTTCACGAAGTAATGCCTGACGGCGGTTTCCATGAGGGATTAGAGGAAAGAAGGAAAAGGGGTTTAGGGTTTAGTGGGTAGGGGCGTTAGTGTCGAGTTAGTATGACGCTGCGTCGAGTCGCCACATATCCAGGCCAAACAGCTATGCCTAGAATCCGTAAAAAGGATTCCCCCTACAAAAAAAAAACACATACACACACACACACACACACACACACACACACACACACACACACACAGACATACATACACCGCGGGAATAGTCAGGGAAGCTTCCCCGACAAAATATCCTTGTCAAAATATCCTTAGACAAAATATCCTTAAGACAAAAAATCCTTAAGACAAAATATCCATGGATAAAAAATCCGTGGACAAAATATTCTAAAGTTCAATAATATTTTTAATTTAATAATCATACTTTTAATATTAAAAATGTGTTAAGTTGACCCTCAATAATTTAAGGGTGTTTATCGAATAAACACACACAAAAACCATGTTAAAAGAGCGCAACACGATTACCCGCGTTTGTGTTGGTCTAATATCGAATAAACACACACAAAAACCATGTTAAAAGGGCGCAACGTGATTATCCGCGTTTGTGTTGGTCTAATATCGAATAAACACACACAAAAACCATGTTAAAAGGGCGCAACATGATTATCCGCGTTTGTGTTGGTCTAATATCGAATAAACACACACAAAAACCATGTTAAAAGGGCGCAACATAATTACCCGCGTTTAAAATAAAATTTGAAAAAATTTCTATCTAAAAAAAAAATTAATTTCAAATTAAAATAAAATTAATTAAAAAAACAAACTAACTAAAAAAAGTTTTTAAAAAAAGTATTAAATAAGATTATAGTTTTCTAATTATAGTTACGAAAATTATTATATCAATGTTAACAATTAATAACAATATTATTTATATATTTCTGAGTTTACAACATGTATATGAAACAATTTTATATTAATGATTTAAATGTATTAATGATTAATGATAATAATCTATAAATATTAATTTCAATAAACAACTGTTGCAATTCAGAGTATCCGCGTGTAAATTTATTTGTATTTGATATGTCAATTTTTTTATATTTTGTCCACGGATTTTTTATCCATGGATTTTTTGTCCTAAGGATATTTTGTCTTAAGGATATTTTGTCTGAGGATATTTTGTCCAGGATATTTTGTCGGGGATATTTTGTCCGCGGATATAGAGTCATAGAACCCACACACACATACACACACACACACACACACACACACACACACACACACACACACACACGATCGGGGCAGAAGAGATACTGCTACCGGGCGCGTCTCCCCGAGCGGATGGGAGAACGCTCGCTGTCCTTGGATGACACTTAATCTCTTAGTTGATGAGGTACAGCGGGTAGAAGCCAAGCAAAATAACCAAACAAAATAAGCTCCCGTGGACAAAACTCCCCTTTAATGGGTTGGTCACACTAACTGACCTAGCAAGACGATTGGTTCCTGCTGTAACTCACTGGGAGTGTCCGGAACCTGTATCGTAGTTTCCGACGATGCAGGCAACGGCTGATGTGAGCTTGCTCTGCCGAGGTGAAAGTTGCAGCAGTGGATCAGGAGCCAGCCACTTCGGGCCTTGATCAGGAAGTACGCAGTGAGTGTTAGAGATCGGAATCTTCACCGCTCCGAGCGAGTCTAGTCCGTCCGTGTATTCCGGGACTGGCTAAGTGTCAGCTAGGCCTCAGAGAACTGGGGTAGGAGTACTATCTCCGAGGGTACACCCGTTCCTAGTTATGGCAACCCGCTCCACTCCGTACGATGCGCTGGTAAATCAAAAAAGTATGAGTACGTTACAGGAAACAAACATGAATAGAAACGGGCTTCATGCTCAACAAGCAGCGATTAAAGCAAGCGCTGACATGAAGAGAACGCAAGCGTTGGAGCGCCTTGAGAAGCTGACAATTGAGCTGCAAGAGTTTGTCCAAACTAAGGTCAATATCCACAAGGAGATAAAGACCAAGACAACCGGTGTAGTCAATGCTCTTGGAAGATTCAAGAAACTGGACAAAGAATGGCGCTCATCATTACACTGCACCCCTTGTGCTACATCGGAGAGAAACAGTCAAGTGGTTGTTGAAGAAGCGATGGACACTGGAGCCGAAGGTGACGGAGAATCAGTCGCTGAAGAAGAAAGTGAAACTATCACAACGGCAGAGACTGAATCCTTTGACCAAGACGGCCGCATCCTGAGGAAGTTGAAAAGAAAAATTCGTTCTCCCGAAGGCGGAGCTTTTCATACTCCCAAGAAGCTGAAAGACGTTGGACCTGGTCATCCCATCAAGAAGCAGGAAGTGGTTAAGGATCTTCCACAAAACTCTTGTGAACAGAACAAGAAGCCAGGCTGGGAAAAGGTGCAGTCCAGAAAGGACAAGAAGAAGGAGCGCAGGAAACTGCCCCCAGAAAAACCTCTGGTGCCTCCACCGAAGCCGAACCAGAAGCCAACAAGAACAGCAACGAGACCGGAGGCACTTATTACTCGTCCAGCGAACAATGATAAGTATTCTGAAATACTTACACGGATCAAGGCGGACGTTCGCCCAGATCAGGTCAACAACACAGTCGAGAAAATATGCAGGACCGCAACAGGGAACATTCTCATCACGCTGTCGAAAGGCAGTAGTGATAGAGGTAAAGACCTGCAGAAGACTATCGTGGGAATACTTAAGGAGGACGCAAATGTCATTAGTACAGGACCTGAAGAAGACCTGGAAATTCGCGATATTGACGATACTACAACTAAAGATGACATTCTAACAGCTTTACAAGAGGCAGCTGGAAACGATTGTGGTATAACAGTAGAGGCCATTGAAATTCGTAAGGTCTTACGTAGCAGAACACAAATTGCGTCGGTGACTCTAGCAGCAACGGTAGCGCAGAAAGTGGTAGGAGAACACGGTAAGATTAGGATCGGCTGGACCAATTGTCGTATTAGAACAGTACTAAGACCAGTCCGATGTTATAAATGCTGGCATTTTGGACACCGTGCGGTTCAGTGCACAAGTAAAGTCGACCGCTCCAAACTTTGCATTAATTTGGAGAAGAGGGAGACAAAATCGCCGAATGTAATAAGCCTGCTAAATGCACACTGTGTGCTGATCAACCCGGTACAGAGAATAACGCCAATTATGCTGGCACAAGCAGGTGCCCAGTATACCAAGTGGCACTCAAGAAGATAACTGATAAACGAAAATGAGAATACTGCAGCTACCACATCAACCACTGTGAGGCGGTACATGATTTGCTCATGCAGACAGTACGTGAACAGAAGCTTGACCTTGTGCTTATATCGGAACCGTATAAACACTTCGGCGGCCAACCATGGGAAACCGACTGCACCACAAAAGCTGTCATATGGTCCTGTCGCAAGCTCCCCTTCCAGAGTGTCGTTAACAATGGCAGCGCCGGCTTTGTAGCAGCATCGGTAGATGGCATCCGCTTTTACAGCTGCTACGCACCACCTAGCCTCACTATTGTTGAATTCATGGACTTTCTGGATCGACTGACGGAGGACGCGAAGCAGTACTACCCAGTGGCAATAGCTGGAGACTTCAACGTCTGGGCAGTGGAATGGGGCAGCAAACACACCAACGCTCGAGGTAAAGAACTACTGGAAGCTTTTTCTACGTTAGATGTAGTATTGTTAAACAGCGGCGATGGGCCGACGTACACTAAAGGAGACGCAAGTTCTATTGTGGATCTTACTTTTGTCAGCAGCAGCCTCATCAGAGGAAACTACGACTGGAAGGTGATGGAGATATACACGTCCAGCGATCACAATGCGATTCTCTGGGAAGTATCAAAGGACCAGAATCCTAGAAGACCGGCTAAGAAACGTGACATCGTTGGGTGGAAGGTGAAATCCTTTGACCCAGTTGCTCTAGCAGCTGCCCTAAATAGTGAACCGCTTACTACTGGATCTGCAGAAGAAATGACCAAGGACTTGATGAAGAGAGTGACCCAGGCTTGCGACATCTGCATGCCCCGTAAACGGAGCATGAACCAAAGACCTTCGGTGCACTGGTGGAACGAACACATCAGCTTCCTACGGAAAGAGTGTCTAAAGAAAAGAAGAATATCTCAGCGTGGTTATCGGCGGCCTGACTCAGCGGAACTAGTCGCAGAATACAAGAAAGCTCGTCGACATTTAAACAAAGCCATCAAGGATAGCAAGAAGAACTGCTGGTAATAGCTTATCAACAAGGTTGACAAAGACTTGTGAGGTAGACCTTTCAAGGTTGTAACGGGTACTTTTTGACATATTTTCTTTTACCCCCGGCTCGATTTAAGCTCGCCGGTGTCCAGGATTCTAACGAGGGTAAATCTAAATTAATTAAACTCGAAAATTAAATTATATTTATCAAAAACAGAACCTTTTTATTCTAATAAACAAAACGTTAAACATTTTACAAAGAAAACGGCGAATAACCAAACTGAACCCACTCATACACGTCGTATACTATTTCCATTTACCGTCGTCGGTAAAATCATACTCCCGTCGCTCACAAAATCGCGTCGCTAATTTCCTTTCGGCGGCCCTCTGGTGCCCAGCTCCTGACGGGTGACTAGTGCCGCCCCGCAGGCCCTACTTCGCGATTCCTAAAGGAAGTGTGAATAAAATCCACCTTTCCCTCACCTACTCGGCTGTGGTTGCCACCTTTTGGCTGAAGGCCTCCAGGTGGAGAGTCGCCTTCACTCTTAGGTAGATAAGTTCACTTACCTGTGGTAGTCCGCACCAGGTAGAGAGAACTCTCTTCAATTTCCTTGGCCAGAAGTCTCCAGATAAGAAAATTAAACCCAGAGAAAGGTTGCTCAACGGCGGATAATTTTCGGGCTTTATCAACCCGAAAATTATTATTAACAGCGAAAATTATTGGCGAAATATCGCCACCTATCGCTCGCCGTCGAACTTCGGGAAATCCCCGAAAGTTTCTAAGTTTTTTTATTCAAATTTCCGAAATTAAATATTAGATTCGTTCAATCAATTCAACAGATTTCATTAATTTCATTCAAATTACATTTTCATACTAATTCATCCACGACACTTAGAAAATAATTTTTATAAGAAGTAAATAATTTTCGTAAAATTATTTTCCTATACTAAATAGTCGCTGGGACCTAGAAATTAATTATTAATTGGATATTTCGAATTTATTAGAAATATTTCAATCAATTATTAATTTCAGATAAAGTCAATTTTTGTTCTTTAAAAGAAAAAAAATTATCACGACGCGGTTCCGCTTATATTAGCTCGGTGATTTTTACTGCGAGCGAACAAGCGACGCCATCTATCGCGACGATGGCGAACTAACAAAATCCTTTTTTTCTTACTTTTCAACGTCGGTTCCAATGATTATTAATTAATTAATAACAAATAAAAATAATAATAACCAATAATATTTAATAATTAACAAAATCATTCAACTCATAAACAAAACTAAAACTAAATACATAAATGCCGTAGCACGGGCAGTTGACGCGGTCGCGGTAGCGGTAGCTTGCTCGGTCCGTCGATGAGGCCCACGGTGCCGTCGCTCGTCACACTCCTCCGCCTCCCCGCTCATAATACCTTCTTCACAAGGTAGTCATGGCACACCTGAAATATCAGCCAATGCCGTCTCCTACGTGTCTCAACTCTTACAGAAGATCGTGACTGCGCTGTTTCCACGACAGCGCGTTTTCAACTATCTGTTGACACAGGACGAACTGAATGATATTCCACTTGTCACGAAAGAAGAACTGATGGAAGCTTGTAACCGCGTCGGGAATAATAAAGCACCGGGATTGGACGGAATCCCTAATATTGCCTTGAAAACATCTATTAAAGCAGCGCCAGCGTTATTCCTCGACGTCTACAACATCTGCGTGAAGGAAGGGATTTTTCCTCGAAAGTGGAAACAACAACGGCTGGTACTACTTCCTAAAGGGAAAAAGCCACCAGAAGAACCGTCATCTTATCGTCCACTCTGCATGCTGGATACAGCCGGTAAGAAACTAGAACGTATAATCCACCAAAAGATAGAAGCAGTTGTCGATCCACTCTTAGCAGACAATCAGTACGGATTTCAGAAAGGACGATCAACCCTGGACGCGATCAACCTGGTTGTCGGTATAGCCAAAGACGCAATCGCCGGTACCAGATGGAAGGGGGGAACGAAGAAATATTGCCTGGTGGCAATATTTAGACATAAAAAAAGGGCAACTTTAGACATAAAAAATGCCTTCAACTCCGCCAACTGGGATTGCATCATGCAAGCCCTTCAAGAGATGAACATACCAGGATACATACGAATGATAGTCGCTAGCTACTTCACAGATAGAGTCCTGAGATATGACACGAAGAATGGTCCAAAGGAGTATGATGTTACTGGAGGTGTACCGCAGGGTTCTGTTCTCGGTCCACTTCTTTGGAATGTCATGTACAACGGATTGCTGAGGCTGAAACTACCAAGAAATGTCAAACTGGTAGCGTACGCGGACGACGTAGCCGTAGTAATCGTCGCCAAACATCTTGATGAGATAAAACATATGTTCGCTATCACCTTTGAGCGAATTAACCAGTGGATGGACACAGTAAATCTACAACTGGCTAAACAGAAGACCGAGGCTGTACTTATCACTATCAGAAAAGTGGTGGAAACGATCAATCTAAACGTCGGAGACCAAGAAATCACATCCCAACCATTCATTCGATATCTGGGAGTGATGCTCGATGCCCGACTTAACTTCAAACAACAAGTTGAACACGTGACCGCCAAAGCATCAGCAGTAGTAGCCAACCTAGTACGATTGATGCCCAACATCGGTGGCCCGAAGCAGACAAGGAGGTCATTGCTATTATCAGTAGATATATCGGTCCTCACATATGGTATATCCATTTGGGCCGACGCACTTGAGATCCAAGAATCATGGAGGAAAGCATGTCCAGTTTACCGACTGAGCGCGCTAAGAGTAGCCAGCGCCTTTCGAACAATATCAGAGGAAGCAGTGTGTGTCATTTCCGGAATTTTGCCGCTCAGAGTCCTAGCTGAGGAAAGACGGAACCTTAACCAACGAAAGAGGGCAACCGCACAAAGTGCCGAGGAACTCACAGCTAAAGAACGGCAGAACAGCATCGCACGATGGCAATCGCAGTGGGACGCCGCAAAAAAAGGGAGATGGACACACTGTCTCATACCGAAGATCAACGTTTGGCTAAACCGAAGTCATGGCGAGGTCAATTAGTATCTGACGCAGTTGTTGTCAGGATATGGATATTTTCGGACCTATCTTCACCGCTTCAAGCGTGATGATTCACCGGAGTGCCCGTCCTGCCCAGGAATCAATAAAGACGCGGAGCACGTTTTCTTTGAGTGCCCACGATTTTACCCACAGCGAGATGAGCTGGAGCTGATCCTAAAGAAGAAAATCCAACCAGAGACAATAGTAGAAGCAATGTTGTCATCAAGAGCCTCCTGGAACGCCATCAGCACATTTGCAACAGAAGTCCTCATAGACTTGCGTTCCATCGAAAGAAGAAGAGCAAATGACAACAACCAGAAGAAAGGTAAAATAACACCTTAGCTACCAGAAGAAAGAGCAGTAGCTAGATCCTCCCCTCACGAAGTAATGCCTAACGGCGGTTTCCATGAGGGATTAGGGGAAAGAGGAAAAGGGGTTTAGGGTTTAGTGGGTAGGGGCGCTAGCGTCGTTTAGTATTCACGAGCCGCACCTGTCAATCGCTAGTTCCCGCTTAAACTAACCGTCTGCGCAAAACTGAGCTTGACCGATCACGCCATGTCTCGAACTTGTGATTGGCTGATCGCTCCGCAGGCATGCGCAATCAGCCTTTTTCCCTAAGTCAACGAGGAAGAAGACGCATTATGATTATAATCTTTTACTGCACCGTTATTGAGTCTAACGATTCGCTATCCTGCTAAATTAATTCGCTGAAGTTATAAAATACCGCTCTTCCGTTTAATTGATTATTAATCCGTCTTAATAAATTGTGCTTAAGTATTCTTGATTTTGTTACAGTTAATTTGTGTTATTTTTGCAGTAATTCAGTGCCTTCTCAGTGCCGGCTGTGTGTTCAACCACATGTCAACCGGCTTCGCTTTATTACATACGTATTCATTAACTTATCCGCTTTTATTAAGACAATCCACTGACATATTAAATAAATATTAAGTATATATTGTATAAATAAATTTCTAGTTCACATTAATAATGATATTTCCACGTTTTAATTGAGATATCAAGACCAAAACCTGATCCTCCGCTTTCCCGTAATTACATGATTTTTCGAGACTAAAAAAAAAGTAATCGGTTTTTTGGGCCTTTTTTATTTATTTTGGGTTATATATATATATATATATATATATATATATATATATATATATATATATATATATATATATATATATATATATTTATATATATACATACACTTGAAGATGAGCTTAATCCGTCAAGTAATTCAGAAATGCCAGGATTTCAAAATTTTCAAAATCACAAAAATTCATATTTCTTCACGTTTTTACTCGAATAACTTTTGTGTGGGATGACTTATTAAATCTTTGTAAATTGCATTTGAAAGCACTTTAAATGAGCTTAAATTTGACTATCATATCATATGTGTAGGCTCGAAATTATGTCCTATTCCGCTATGCCAATTATGAAATTTTCTATCACATTCGTTTTATGAAATTTTTATTTTATTTGTTTTATTAGAAAAATTTTATTGTAATGATTACATTAAAAATCATGCGTTAAAGTTTAATTGTACATTTGATTGATAATTAATCAAATGAAATCTACTTCTATCTTGGCTGCCGAATGGTCTTACTTACTATTGCATTCGTTTTAACTTATGGAGAAGAGATTTCATCATTGTGATTGAAGTATTTGTATTCATAGTGTTGTGATTTTTTCAAGTAAGAAATCTACTTCAATTTTGGCTACCGAATGTCACTTATTCGTTAGTTAAAGATTGAAGGATAGTATTGGAATAAATAATTAAAGTCTCGATTGAAGTTTGTTCAACATAAACGCCCGTTTATAAGGTGATAAAAAAAGTGCTTTAAAATTTAATATCTAACTTACTAAACGGTAAATCTTCTTAAAATTTTGGGATAAGATAAATGACGTATTTATTTATACGTATATTTAATTCTGAAGCTTCAAGTTAGAAATTATTTCTTACATTAGATTCGCATGAACCTTCTTAAACCACACCGCTTATCGTAATACGTAATTCAATACATTACCTATAGTCTATGACGTTAATTTCAGTCGTTGATCTATTCATATAAGAAGATGTCGTCATTGAATATTTTGTCATCGTTTCCTCCGAAGTAATTAGTGTATCATTTTGAGTACTGAAGGCTTCTTCTTGAGACGTAGGTATAGCTGAAGCTATATCTGTAAAAAAATTACGATTCCAATTAATAGTTATTATTTTCAACGTTCTGAATAATTATAAGCGAATATAAGCTGCAATATGTGAGCTGATTGTAACATGGTTATTTACCCTAGGTCGATAAGAAATCAGATATCGATTATATTTCGACGCAGCACTGGCACGTCTCGGTCTTCGAAACCTAATTAGTGAGTAAGTGGGCGTATTTTGGGGTTTACGTGGGAAGCAGAACGCGTGAAACCGGCAGAAGTAGTTAAGAGTGGAACAATAGTGACACGGAGAAGATTCCCGGCAGGAAGCCCATCTTTTTCCAAAGATTCAAGGGAGCTTCATCTATTACAAAATTCACCAGGTACGAGAACTTTCTCCGTGAATGAACCGCGGGGTTTATACTCGGTTCATTTCACTACTTCTCTCATTTTTTTAATGACTTATTTTTGATTAATTTTCTATTCCTGATTAATTAATAATAATTCAATAATTAATTGAAATTGATTTATATCCGTTAGTCAGTGTGAGTGGCCCTCAAGGGGATTTTTACTCGAGGACTACTCAAAGACCTTGTGGTGTAAATTGTCGTGAGAATTTATTTGAACAATCAATTTACTCGATTAATTATTAATAATTTTTGAATATCTGAAAAATCGGTTGAGTTGTATATATTTTATTTAATAAATTAAAACCGAATAGAGAAATCTTCGAGAAATTTCTATTGTCTTCTCACGGACTAGTCAAGCGTTGGTTGAATTGTACAACGCAGTTAATTCGTACTCAAGGTCAAAATTTACTACGCACTAACGAGTATTGGTGTCCATTTCGAGTGCGCAAATTTTTGTCTAATATTTTACTCGATAGTTTATTATGAATGATTGGATTATTATTATTAATATTATTTATTACAAGAAAATAATTATTTAAAATTATATTATTTATTGAAAATTTATTTATTGAGATTTCAGCGCGTTTGAGACTGATTTACCTGTGGATAATTTTTCGCTAATTTATTTTTAATTTTGGGATGAATCATTAAATAATTATTTATTCAACCGGAAAATTTCACGTGGTTATTTTTACATATTGAACTTAAATTCTTGATTTTATTCTAATAATTTAATTTCATCATTGACAAAATTCTTAGAATTTATTTACCAGCGTGGATATTAAGTCTGGGAATATTTAGTTAAATTTACATCGAATATTTTTAAGAATTTATTTAATTTTGAGTATTAAATTTATGATTTATTTTGAATAAATTCATGCGTCAGATTTTAGTTTAGATCTTTGGGAATTAAATTATTAGTCGTGAAAATATTTTATAATTTAATTGCTAGCTGATGACTTTAATCTCCAAGTTGAAATTATTGTAATAAATTTTCTTGAACTAAATTTTGTGATAAATTTTTAAAAATAAAAGTTAAGTAAATTCAGTGAGTGTGAGATTTGTACATGTAATGTGTGATAGAGAGTATTAATAGTGTCATAAGTATTGGTAGTCCTGTGGACTTAAAATCAAGTTAAAAGTGTGTGGAGTTAGTTTTGTTCAGTCGTTCGGTGGACTTGTAATTTTAAGTTAGCTTTGGGACGGGTGTGGGAGACCGTTTGCTAGAAAAAGCCCACTAGTTTAGGACAGGTGTGGGAGACCGTTTGTTAGAACATCCCAACTAGTCATCGATTCGTCGTTTGAAAAGATATCTTTGTAAATATAGTTGACTCGCAGTTAACTTCTCCGCGTCACTAGTTAATAAGTTAATTATAGCATGAGTGAGTGTGTGATTAAAGTTGTTAAATTGTTTTATTTAACGTTTAATAAAATAGAATAAATCCTTAATGCTCAAAATATGTCAGGAAATGCCCAAACACAACTCCTCTTAAAAGCAGAACTTGAAATATCAATTTTTAGAGGTCCATCAAGGAAGTTACATTTTGTCACACCCTAATAATTATATATCACACATATAATTATACATGATTATTTGTAATTGTATAATAATATATTATTAGATGCAGCATATTTTTTAATTACATATAATCATATACAATTACATACAGTTATATATAATCATAGATAATTTTATATGATTATAGAGAATTATTTATAATGATATGTAAACTGATAAAAGGATTTATTAACTATTAGAAATTTAATTTGTTTGAAAACAATTATTCAATTTATTAGAGTTAATAAATATTTTTTAACATTCAATGAATATTCATTAGGTAGAAAAGTACATTTATCAATAGTTACTAAGTATTTATTAATAGTTAACAAATATTTATTAAGAGATAAAAAATATTTTGTTGAGTGAATTTGTTAAACTTGCAATGTCATATGATATGAAGATTGCTTATAAACAAAAATCATCTTTATAAATTATTTGCATTCCCTGTTTGGAATTTTCAATAGGATCCCATTAAAAGCGACAAAAGCCACATAGAAACCCATAAATTTTATTAGTTTCTAAGTGGCTTTTGTCGCTTTTGATGGAATCTTATTGGAGTTTTTCAACAGGGTTAATTATATTACATTATAATAACGTTTATTGTAACATTATGAATTCTATCACAGCTCATAATTATCTTTCACATTTTTTAATATTAAAAACGTTAATTTATTCAGTGATTTGAGCTATTATCATGTATTCCAGCTATCGGGTTATAAAAAATGTTAAAAGAAAATTGCTATTTTTGCTTTTGATTTTATATAAATATTTGTAAACTGTTAACAAATATTTATTAACATTTAATTAATCGTATTGAATGAAAAATTTATTAACTGGTCATAAATATTTATTAAATCCCATGATGTTGTAACGGAGTGATCGTTACCCGGTAAATTTCCCTATTTCGGTACCCAGTAATTTATCGACAGGTCACAGTGCACTGTGATCTAAAGCTCGTTTAGAGCTAGTGAGAAAGGCCCCAGATGGAGAAGCCGGCGTAGTGGTAGGGAGAGCAGAGGAAGCAAGAAAGGAAGAACAAAATTTGGTAATACTCATTGTGACTGTGTGGCTTGACTGGACGACATGCAAATTTTTCTAAAATATCCAGCTAAGGTTATTATTTTTATTCTGCTTGTCTAACGTGGAACGAAGCGATAACATTTTGTTAATGCTTGCTAGGCTGAATGCCAGCTTGGTTAAATTAATTTTAATTTGTGATAATTTCTAATACTGATTTGCGGTTACAGGCTATATAAATATCCAGAGAGCGAGTGATTGTGACCAGAGTTTTGCCGCCAACTCAAGACTACCTCACTAAGGGAGAATTCATATCAGTACCCGAAGACAAGGAGTTGCAGCTCACCGAGGGAGTGCAAGTAAATTAAAAAAAAAAACTCCAGGTACAAATAACGAGTTAATTATCTCTCGGGTCTGCGGCGTCAGCCAGGCAACATATCGGCTGAAGGTCACCGCCATTTCGTGCTCGGTCACAATCGTTAGATTTTAAGTATTAAATTTGGAATCAATTATAAAATAAATAATTAATAACACCAGGAACTGTTTCGGGTTATTAATTAATTTGTTCAGAAAGTTTAACTAGTCCATGTTAGGTTATAAATTTTACACGTAGGCAGTCGGAGTTAATAGTACCAGGAATTTAATTCGGTTTATTAATCTCAGATTTCAAGGCCATGTGAAAATTTTGATTTATTGGTACTCGTTAGTTAATAATTCGGCTTAAGCCAGGAAAAAATGAAGTTAAGTAAATTGTCAAATTTAAATTATTCGAGTCAGGAATTTATTCAACATTAAAAAATCACGCGGTAAATTATTTGGCGCATTATTTAGTATTTGTCATAATTTAAATAAAGCTAGAGTCAGGAATTATCATTAAAATCAGTATAATATTAAGTAAAACCATTTAGTTCAAAGTAGATAAAAAAACTTGTAAAAATTTGTCAGAGAAAAAAATTACACCAAAAACTTGCGACAGAGGCGCAAGACTGAGCGAGAGCGTCAGCCATCTTGTCTCGCGCGAGAACGCTGAGTAGAGAACACTCAATTTTGGATGGCCGCAAGGAGTTTCGACTTCATAGCTAATTAAATAAATAAATAATAATAATAATAATACTTATTGTGATAAAATGAATTAAATTTTCTGTTTTTGATTTTAAAATTATATACTTTAATAAATATAATATAAATTAATGAGGCATTTCATACCAAATCGGCTACTTTTTTAGGTCAACCTGTCCAATTTTTTTGAAAATTTTATATGTTTTTGATACCGTCAAAGAACACCTTCATGGATTTTTTCAAATTTTTTTGATCACCCGTTTCTGAGATATTGATTTTTTCCAAAATTCTCTTGACCACGAGATTGACTAGATTTCTTGCTTATGTAAGTACAATTTTTATGTTGGTAGCATTGGCTTTTATTACAGTATTGCACGCCTTATAGCGCGAAGCGTGTGAGGTTGTGCCTTATTCGCTCCGTGGCCATCGATGCTAGTGACGAATAATTGGATATACGTCACGAAATCCAGCGACATTGTATCCACGACGTTTTATCCATGACTACGTCATTGACTTGTCTATATGACAAATTTAACTACAATTTATTTGTTATTTACCGTAAGATGGACGGTAGCGTTTGCTCAGTCAGGTCTGAATAGGTGACTAAATGGTAGTTACGGACAGTGTCTCGGATAGCTTAACTGGTAGAGCCTTTGGCGCGTAACCGAACGATCCGGGTTCGAGTTTCGGTCCGGGCTGTCTGAATTATTATTTTTTCAGTTACCAAAAAAAAATTTCTACTAAGCAAAATAGGTCCCCCCTTCCGTTTATCCTTATTTACCCAGTTCTCTAAATTTGTCGCAGACATTGTGACGCGGATATAGTGTCGCGGATGTAATGACCTCGGATTCCGTGACGTGTAACCGAATAATTTACATGCAATTTTCTATAAGACGCGACCTCTACCTAAAAAGACGGAACTGTATGACGAAACACGGATACTCACGGACACTAAACACATGCATAGAAAAGGTAAGTGCATAAGTTGCCCACGGAGCGAATACTTGAGTCGTCAAGGGCAAGCAATTTTGTGATCTTTAAATGCCTCTATCACAACCATATTACACTTATACAATAATGTAAGTAGATATATACCGAGAAAACACTTGAATTAAATAATCTTTTACTTTATAAAATTATTTCATGCAGCAATTTAAAAAAAAAAACGTTCTGAGAAAAATTTTACGTGGACGTCCTGATGTCACCCCATTTTGGGTGTACCAACGATTAATCGTGAACAAATTGATATTTCAAGACCGGACCTTTTTTATTAGTTTAAGAATGCGATGAACTGGGACCATATTTCATATCAGTAGCCTAGTTTACGCATTTTTTCTTTAAATTGAATTTTTATTAAAATTCACTACGATACAACCATACAAAGACAAACGAATTTTTCGTATTTGTCACGTGAAAACTAGTCAATCTCGTGGTTAAAAGATGGCGCTTAGTACGTTCATAATGAATTTAAAAGAGGTTAATTATTTTGATGTTAAGAATAAACTCCAATTCATTAAATTAATAAATAAATGCTAAATTAATGAAAATATTAATTAAAGTGTTTCTCTGGTACAAAAAAAAAACTATCCGAGCACATGCATGAGAGTGTAAATACATGTAATTTCAAAAAAAAAATTTTTTTGAATTAAGAAAAAAAATAGAACGAAACGTCTGTCCACGATCAAATTGGTCTAACTTTCTATATTTGTCCAAGTTTTCTTGAGAATTTCTTTCAAAAAAATTGAAGGGGGCATACCGAAATAATTACCGTAACTCCTATTCTTTCCCGCTTCACAGCATTATTTATATTTGAAAAAAGCTTGCCGTAAGATGGACGGTGTGGCCGTCTGTAATGTATATTGAATAAGCGCAAAGAAATTTAGTATAGACCGGATAGCTCAAATCGTAGAGTAGCCGACATTCTTCGGAAGGTTCTGGGTTCGAATACCAGTCCGAGCTATCTTATAATTTTTTCTCGCATATTCTATAAACTCACATTAAGATGATCCTCTCCACATTCCTTTCTCAATCCTTTCCTACCAATATCCTGTTACGTGAATGTGGAACGCTTCACGCAATAATTACCGTAACTCCTATTCTTTCCGGCTTCACAGAATTCTTTATATTTATAAAAATGTATATTTATAAAAATATAAATTATAATAAAGTAATAAATATAATTAGTTTATTATAATAGTAGTACATACTACCACAAATAAACAATTGTTAGTGAAAATTCAAAATCGGCTAAACTAACCTTGCCTTCTCCGAACTCTAGCATTAACGCTTTGTATCGCGATAATAACTGCGTAAATTTCGAAAAAATGTTTTTTTTGCTTAAAACTTAAAAAAAAATAGAAATAAATCAAAGAAGATCAAAGAGGTATTTTTTTCTTGAAAGAGCATTGGAAAACAAAAATTTTGAAAAAAACGGGACCCCGATAGCTGTATTTTTCGCGAAGTTATAGCTCTTTAAAAAAAAAATTTGAATTTTGGAAAAAATCAATATCTCAGAAACGGATGGTCAAAAAAATTTGAAAAAATCCATGAAGGTGTTCTTTGACGGTATTGAAAACATATAAAATTTTCAAAAAAATTGATGAGGTCGACCTAAAAAAGTGGCCGATTTGGTATGAAATGCCCTCTTTATTTATATTATATTTATTAAAGTATATAATTTTGAAATCAAAAACAGAAAAATTTTTTCATTTTATTACAATAAGTAATAAATTATTTTTAAGAATATTTAATTTATTAAGATAGTATTTAATAATCAAATTGTCGATGATAAACACTCTGACAGAAGCGTGCGGAGCGCTCAAGAATTTCTAATTTAAAAATAAATTAATGCATAATATCTCATACATAATATAATCTAATACGAAAAACAATATAATATAATACGAAAAATATAATGCTGATTTTAAAATTAACGCTAAATAGCATTTTTTGGCCACCAACCACAGAAATCTTACTGTATTATTGTTCCGAAAATATAGATGGCTTGTTTTATTAGCAGTGAATCTGAAATCAGATACCAAAAATTAAAAATGTCTCATCAGGTCAGTTAAGCAACAGGTTATGTATGTATAAATAAAACATGCTGTAGGAGCTCGGGTAAAGAAGATTATATATAATTTCATATACTTATACATAATTATATATAAAAAACGGCCCTTTGAAAATATATAGATTTAGACATAATCATATAAAATTATATATAATTATTTCTATAAAAATAAAAAAAATTCGGCTTGCGCGGGGATCGAACCGGGGAACTGACGCTTGAAAGACACACGCTACCCGTTTACCTACGAGACTAACTTGTAGAGCAAAGTTTAAAATATCTTCAAGTAATTAAAATCGTATACATAATCGATTTTTATAAATTGACTTACTTAATACAGTTCCTATTATTAAGAAGGTACCACATGACGATTATCGACCATTTATCCACCAGGGCGTTCATAAGATAATTTATTATTTCGCTGATAATAATACAGATAACAATTGATGTCTAAAATAGTTTCTTCCCTGAAAGGTTTAGAAAAATTTTTAGAACACTGTCCATTGACTAAACACCAGTCACCGCACGGCCCGTAAATCATATTTCTCATGACAATATCATGTAGTAATTGATCTTTTTTTGGATCAGGAATTTCAGCTGAAATAAAATGATCTACTTCTTTCCCAGTTGTAATTTTATAATTATTTTTTAACGTAAGGAGTAAATGAATATGTGGCAAATCAGGTTTTTGATATTCTATGATAAACACATAAGCTTCAACTTCACCAAAAAATTTTGTTTAACAATAATGTCAATTAAAGCATCTTTTTTTTTATATCAAATACGCATGCTTTGAGATCAGGCTGATTAGAGGGTGGCTGTCTTGAAAATAAATTTTCTATAATTTCACTCCAGTTTGAATTACACAAGTCATAGTTATAAATAAATCTGGTACTCCTGATTTACAAACAATTGCCATAGCATCTTGATAATTTTGAGCTGTATTTCGAGGCGAATCAATAAAAGTAGATGGTAATACAATAACTTTCCCAATTCTGCTATTAGAAACATTTTCAGTAATACGTAAATGAACAATTAATCCTTGATACGTTTCTGATCTTAATTTTTTTTGATGTGTTTTTACAGTATTCTATTGGATCTTTCTCAACTTTTACGTAGTTATCAACTATCCATTGTTGAAATAATCATCTACCAAATAAAATTGGGTTAAAATTACCACGTATAGCAAGCATATTTTTTATATAAGCCATTTTTTATCAATTGTTTTAAACTTACAACATATTTTTATTTCAGTGAAATAATTGCTTTAGTTGACACTATGACAGATCCTAAGATCACAAGAGAAAATCGGGATAAAACAATATTTAAATTTTTTGTTGAAAATGACACTGGTGATTGGATTCAAGTAATTGTTTGGAATAACGAGATTTTGCGAGTACAAAATATTGGACAACTTGATTCGGTAAAAATTAAAAATTGTTTTAATTGAATGAATATAAGGTACCGGCGGGTAATAAGGCCTAGCTAAGGGAGATTTTGAATAAAATCGAAAATATTGCATTTAATTATCGAAATGTATAATTAATCTTTATTTAAATGTATTTCCAATAAAATATAATGAATTAATGGTAATTTTTACCATAAACAAACATAAAATTTAACTGAAAAAAACTGTACAAATAGGCCTTATTCTACTATAGTAGGGTAATAAGGCCTATGCGTTAAACACATTGGAATAATTAAACTATACTCAATTGAATTGGTATTAGAGATCACTAAGCAATTAAATTAAGCAAAAATATGTATTAAGAGTCAGAAAACTAGATTTATTTGGTCAACAGCATTTAAAACTATCGATATCATCTACTGTTAAACCGACGCACGCCTCATGATACCACTTGCTGCATTCAATGCATTGCCTCATATCAGCTATCTCATCTTCTTCACATCAATGACAATACCAGCTCTTTTGCTCTCTGAAATTAAATTTATTTACAGTTTTTGTTTTTTTCTTCTTCGGGTCTGAAATTTTTTTCTTTTTCTCAACGACTTTGTCGAACAGCTCTTTCGTAACTGGAGTCTCTCGATAATTAATAGCTTTTCTTCTTTTTTTTTGAGTTTTTTCCAAACGTTTAAGAGGCGAAGGCATGAGCTCATAGAATGAAGTTTCTTTGAGCTGAGGTTCTGATGCATAACTAACTTCACCATTGTTTAAACTGGAGTTACTTAGGACTGCAGCAGTACTTCTAGTAGGTTCAATTGAGAGCTCATCAATTATTTTTTTTATTTTGATACCAAGGAAACTTGGTCATTTGATGATTTACTGGGTTTCTGGTTTGTTGACTTGGGAGAGCCAAGAAGTTGCAAATTTTCTTCATGAGCACTATCAATCGCAAGGAGCCTTAGAGAATTAGAAGGTTGTAAATTTTCTTTGTTGACATTGTCGAGTGCCAGAAGCGTTGAAGAATTATTTATTTATTTATTTATTTATTTATTAAATTTTGATCCTAGAGCAAGTGCTCCCTAAGGACCATCAGAATTAAGTACATTACATAATGAGTACATATAAATTAATGTAATATTAGGATAATAGAATATAATAGATTAATTATAGGATTGTAAATTGGCTTCATCCACAGTATCAAGTGTAAGACTTGCTGGTACCTCTGTCACAGTAGATGGACCGAATGCGATTTCTGGAATAGCATTGGGATTAAAAGGATACAAACCAGTTGCTTGAAAGCCGCTTGTTATATTACTCTGAGTCATGCATTTGGACCAAACTTTTGATAAAATGATATTGAACCGTGATTTAGTGAGTTTTTTATCTGGGTTCTGTTCCAAGAATAATAAAACTTCAGCATCCCAGTGATGTTCAAATGAACGATAAACATCTTTATCAAGAGGTTGAAGTTCATGAGTGGTGTTCGATGGTAAGCAGTATAAATATATACCAAGTGAATCAGCTAGATCGACAATCGACAAATCTAAATGACAAGCTGCTCCATCGAATATTAAAAGACACTCTCCTGAAGTCTTGAACTTCGCAAGATGTTTCAAAAACTCTTTGAAAAGTTCATTAGTCATATATCCTTTTGCTGATTTTTGGATTAAAGAACCTGGCGGTAAATTGTCATACAGTTCCGGCTTTAGACGTTTGCCTTTAAAGATGATCATTGGAGGTATAGCATTACCAAGTGCATTTACACATCCCGCGATAGTTACATTTTCTGCATGCTCCGCAGACTGTAAATGTACTCTTGTGGCCCCTTTCTTGGCTAAAACACTTTGTTGATGATGAATTGTTAAACGACAACCTTTTTCATCCATGTTATAAATTTTTTCTGGATGATGTTTTACATTCAGTTTCTCATAAATTATTTTTATCCTTGAAAAGTGATCATCAACAATAAATTTATTTAATTTTTGTGCTCTAGCTGGGTTCATTAATTAAGCTTTTCTTTTTGAAATTTCTGGGTTTATTTTCATGAACGCCTTAAGCCAGTCTTTACCAGCAAGCTAAAAATTCTTATCAAAATTAGTTTTAATGTTGTTCTGCTCACAAAATTAAAAATCTAAGCGACGAAGTATTCGAGGTGTCACAGGCAGTCCTATTTCAGCGAATCTGGTTATTGTTTGTACAAGATCAGCTTCCTGATTATTACTCAGCAGGGCTTTTCGACCAAGGGATTTTGTTAAATTGTTAAGTCACTAAAAACCAGTAATCAATCAATAATTAACTCATTTATAATAACAACTAGCCGTTACCCGCCCGCTTCGCGTGGCATAAAATACATACCAAGTGAAAGAAATATTAAATTATGTTATCTAGCTGCCTAATTATTTATCATGAACGGATTTTACGAAATTAAGACACCCTTAACTACTTAGGGTCTTATCGATTTATATGAGTTAAAATAATAAATAACACAGCTTTCCACATCACCATGGAGGTACTGTGTCGTACGATGCTTTCCCATTATTTTACATGGCGGGATCCCTAGTAGGCCTACACCATGGATCGACGTGAGTGTCAATGCCATCAAGTTTAGAATTTGTTACACATATCAAATCTATATAAATATAGATTGGATATAAACAACTTAAACCTAGGCATCAATACTCTGTCGTGCTAAATAAAAAGACAGTAATTTAACTTATATCTTTTTTATTAACTAATTCTAAATGAACATTGGTTATAAATTTGAAACTATGAACTTTTTACCATATTGCTATCATTTTCTATTTTATCATTGTTCTTATTTTTATACTGTTATTATTTTCATAGTTTTAAAATTTTTTTGATCACTAATTTTGTATATTAGAAACGTAAAATAAAATTTAAAAAACACATTGTTCATAGTTTTAGCTTTACAATAAACCTGAAAACTATTAAAATATATTATTTATTATATCTATTCGTTTTCAATCTATAAATGTATCCAATCAATTAACACTAAACAAAGTTGAAAGCTTGATAAACATTTCTTTTGTAACAGTAAAAAGAAATTATTATATAGATAAAATATTTAAAATAATTGAATTAAAAACCATTCTAGCGGTAGATCCAAAAATTTTTTTAAATTTTAATATTTATTGATTGGATTACTGTTTATTTTCTGATTCTATCGATCTAATTTAAAGAAATTATTAATATAGTCAAAAATAGAAAATTAAATACTTAAAACTTCTTTATATACAACATTCTTCGTTTTTCCTATTGGTTGAAGAATGACCAAGCTGTCAGGTGAACTTACTCTTGAGCATGCCACGTATAGTTGGCCATGAGAGAAACAGTCATTTCTTAAATCAATACCAGTCATCTTTAAACTCTGCCCTTGTGCCTTGTTAATCGTCATGGCATAACAAACTTTGACAGGAAATTGCAGACGTTTAAATTCGAAGTGGTAATCTGATGGAATCAGAGGGATCCTTGGAATGAATACAGTTTCTCCTTCATATTTTCCGGTGAAAATCATGGCTTCAATGACATTTTTGTGTAAGACCTTGACTTGAAGCCTGGTACCACTACATAATTTTGGCGGATTTAAATTGCGGAGCAACATTATTGGAGTGCCAATCTTGAGTTGAAGAACATGAGGTGGTATCCCTGGTGGATCGAGTGTGTGTAAGAATTCAACAGGATAGTGGACAGCTTCTTCATCCTCCAGTACTTTGTCCACCGATTCATATCTTACTTGCTCAGTTGGCAGTTTCTCCAGCAAAAAGTTGTTAATACAATTGACTTGTTCATTGGTTGGTGTGAGGATGGCTCTCTCCTTTAACCATGAACTACAATTATCGCCAGCTTTGTCAATATTCGGGTATATTTTGTCAGTCAAGGTGATTAAATCTGGGACAGTTTCACAATTAATATAGGACACGTTTATTCTTCCGTCTTCTTCCGGAATTTGGCCATCACCTATATCAATCAGTATTTTTGAAAACTCTTCTGCTTTCGAATTTGGCTGAAGATGAACACGCATATTGATAGTCAAAGATAAAACTTTGACCGAAGGCCATAAAATTGATGACTTAATACAGGCTTTAACTTCATCTGCACGTGTTCCTCGTGGCACAACAGGCAAAGTTTGTCTAAAATCACCGGCCAAGAGAACAATTACTCCTCCCATAATTCGGTCGCAACCTCTAATATCTTTGAGCAATCTGTTTAGAGCTTCAATACTATTTTTGTGAGCCATAGTGCATTCGTCCCAGATAATAATTTTTGTTTCTCGCAGCACATGAGCCATATCACTCTGTTTAGAGATGTTACAAAGTGGAGACTCAGAATAACCTAAATTGAGAGGTAATTTAAAGGCAAAGTGAGCTGTTTTACCTCCGTCTATCAAAGTCGCAGCAATTCCTGAAGAAGCAACGGCTATAGCGATGTTTTTTTCACTCCTGATTTTCGCAAGCAGTAAATTGATTAAAAACGTTTTTCCAGTACCACGTGGAGCATCAAGAAAATACAACTGCCCAGAATCAGATATAATCGAATTTAAAATTTCATTGTAAACTTTTCTCTGTTCTAGATTTAATTTAGGAACATTTTCAGCTACAACTTTAGTTAAATAGACGGTGTCGTAAGCCAATTCACGCAAATATTGACGATTAGTGACAATAAACCTTTCATCTCGGGTTGGAGAGTGGAGGCCGAACTGAAGAAGTGTTTTTCCAGACATTGATATAACAATATCTTCAAGTAGTATGAGACATTTGTTGTAAATAACGTCAAGTAACAGCTCAACATTTCCACCGTCTCGTTCTACCTCTCTCTTAATATCTTCTGAAAAATAATCTCGATATTTCTCCCATAATTTCGATGGGTCGTCAACATGACAAAAAACTAACATAATGGCAAACAGCTCACGGATCTTGTAGGGCGAATCAGAGATGCAAGCTTCATCCAGAGTGCGATACCAATTAGCGTCATCTTCTAGAAGACCAAGTGCTCTACATGCTGCTTGAAATGTTGGATGAATCACTCCATCAACAGTTTTCAAAGCAGAAAATGATGTAGGACCTCGAATCTCATGTAGGAGAAGACGCAGGTGATAACATTCAGTATTTCCGGGATGCACGGTATAAACTCTACCTAAAACTTGATCTTTCTTGACTCCTAAATAACCTGAAACAACCTTACCTTTTTTTCTTCTATCAAAGCGGTTATTTTTCCATACGTAATAAGCTGGAACTTCAACATACAATAGAGTTTTTGCAAAGTCATCAACTTGGCAAAGCTCAAAAAAAGCCATGAGTGTTGTTTTTTTTGGATTAATTACTTTGTCAATCACATCTTGCTTAGTAAAATAAATTCTTTGACCATTTTCAAGATGTACAGCAAGATGCATCACCGAAAGGAACCTGTCATGAATAGGAAAACGAAATATTCGCCAGACTGCTTCAGAGCTACTGATGTAACGTCCCGCCTGGTACTTCGTCACCTCATCAAAATCCTGAACGGTAAACGATGCTTGGTCAGATCCTTTATTTAAATAATTACAGATGTATTTTATGGCTTTTACGGAGTTACAACTCTCAACATTAACATGAGTCCCGAAGGTATGGGATAGAACGGGATTGTACGGCACTATCCATCGGTTGTCGATTTCAACTCCGTTAAGTTTGAAAGTTTTTCCTCTGTCTGCTGGTGATCGTCTACGATACTTGGGATATCCGTCATCTCCTGTTTGAGTTTCTTTTAAAAATTTCTTTGGAAAATTTTTTGTGCACTTACCATCAACCATACAGGGTGATTTTAAGTTGAAAGATCCACATGGACCGTGAACCATGGTTGTCTTGATAATTTGATAAAGATCTGGATTTATGTCTGGATCAGGTAACTCAGCGCAGATAATTTGGTCAATAGACTCTGGTCTCATTTTCTCTTCTAACCATAATAGAATATGAACATGAGGGAGTCCACGTTTTTGCCATTCTATGGTGTACATGTGACACCTTGTGTCACCAAAGATACGACCTACTGTAAGAAGTTTTATCATATGTTTCACTTTCACATTGAAAACCCTCGCTACGATGTCATGTCTATCATAAGACTGTTGACCTTCACTCAAAAGCTGCGTTATTTCCGGCCACTTAGGATTGCAGGTGAATGTTATAAATAAATCTGGCCGTCCATAATGACGTACATAGGTCATTGCATCTTGAGTTCGCTCATGCATGTAACGGGGTCCTCCAGTAAAAGAAGAAGGCAACACAACCATTTTTCCCATTGTTGATAATTGTTCATCATTTTTTGACAAAGCATCTTTCAAGTGAACGTATTCCTCACTTCTCAGTTTTTTTTGGTTGTTACGAATATAGTTAAGTCTTTCAGTCTCAATTTTTGCGTACATGTCAACTAAAAATTGATTTAAAAGATTGCGGAATCGCAATAAATAGCACACTTCATTCTCACGCTCCATAATCCTAAAGCTGTAAAATTCTGAAGCAGATACTGTCTTATCGAGAGGCAGTTTAGTCGTCTCGTCACGCTTAGATATATTGATGTGATAGCCATCTTCTCCATAACAAAACATCAAAGGATATTGTAAAGCATCATATGAGCGGTGTGTTTCACTAATTCGCATCAACTTATTGTCTCTACTGTGAAGAACAATGTCGCTTTTTTCGAAATCCTGTCCGACAATGAGAACTGCAACTTCTTTTGCCTGAGGAGCATTAAAACGGCCCTTATGTTCTCCAGCCGGTTTTCTGTCAGCATTAATTATTACTTTGAAGTCTTTTTGATCTTTAGGAATTGAATCTATTGCAGCCTTAAAATCCTTAAGATATTTGTTATGCTGATATAACAACTTCTGCAATTGATGAACTAATTCCGGATAAACGCCAGGATAAATTCCACAACGGATGTCTCTTTCATGACATTCATCACTAACAAAGTATATTTGAAGAAAAGAAGGCTTTTGGTTAGGTTCAGACATCAAGCTGCCTATTCTGTGATAAACCTGCCCTTGAACTTTGAAAGTTGGCATAAAATTTCCTTCTCTTACCTCTTTGGCTCCAAAAGATGTCATTTGGAAACATCCATTATACTTACGGGTATTTTTTAGAAAATGTTCTGACAATGGATCCTGATGAGTCAATAAGCTGTGTAAAGGTTCAGGATGGAGGCCAAGCTTAGAAAGTTGAACTTTACCACTACTGCAGCACATTCCTTGAGTCTCATCTTTCCATTTCAAAGCATTACACCATTGGCAAGGAGAACGGGGACCAAGATTGACAATTTTGTCATTGGAATAATCAATTTGACAATTGTATTTAAAACCAGATAAACACTTAGAAGTCCAGGGCAATAATTTAGTCCTTGTTGTTTTTTCATGGTATTTAGCTGTAGCTGCTTTATTAACATGCGGATTTCTAGTCTGATAATCTTTTTGAGCTTTATTAATAACTTCAGGATGATTATTAACATACGTTTGAACTGCTTTTTTTTGGATCTCAGGATGATTTTTTTTGTATTTTTTAACAGCCTTTCTCTGAACTTCTTTATGATTTACCGCATATTTTGAAGCAGCTTTTCTAAGTTGTTTAGACCTAATTGTACCTGAAAATCTTTTTCGCCGTTTTTGTCCTCTCCTTGATGAAAGTGATGGTTGAGTGAAAGATGCTTGAACGTTATCAATACTTTCCGATTGAGAAACACCGTTATTGATGGGTTCAGTCAATGGAAGTAAAACGTCAAAGTGACCTTTATTAAAATTCCCAGTAAACCTTAATCTTTTAATTCCGTTTGTTGCTTCTCCAAACGCAACTATTAGATGACCATGTTGGTACACTTGAAACTCATATGTAAATAATTCTGCCGCCGCTTTGATTTCACAAAGAGTCCCATACGTGTTGGGCCTCGACATGTCATCAAAGTACGAATGTTTATTACTATAAGGTTCTCCATTTAACTGATTGGTAAAGCATTGGAATCTCTGCCAGTTTTTAAACACGTAAAGCACAATTTCACTTCTTATTTGATCACTAAAGGACACTGTGTTATACAATAAAAGCGATAATGAAGAAAAAAGACACGCGCCGTCGCCGGGAATTTCAATAATTTCGAAAGAAATGCTCGATTCCATTAGTGTGCAGTAAAAATTTGTATGGGTAAAAGAAATTGTGAAAAGTAAATTATGATATGTAACCGGTAAGTATAAAATATTAATAGAATAATTAATTTAAACTAAATTATGATCATTATCCAAATAATATCAATCAATCAATAATAACCTATTAAATATGATGAAGAGATTGTGAAAAGTAAATAATGTAATACAATTAGTAAGAATTGAATGATAACAGAATAATTAATTCAAAATAAAGTATTATAATAAACAAAATAATATCAATCAATGAATTAATAATCGATTAAATACCAAAAGAAAATTCATGCAACTGGAAAATTTTAAATGATTATAATAGAATAATTCATTCAAATTAAAATATCATCATAAATAAAATAATATTAATCAAATCAAATAATAACTTACTAAATATTAAAAAAACCTTTCAAGAAATGACCTTTGATCAATGAGTTTAGTATTATCTAATTATTATATTCAAATAAAAATTGGATGAACGCTATATCAACTAATAAATTTTTTTTTTTTATTTATGATAATAAATTAATTTCTGGAAAATCCCAAGCAGCAATGAAAATATTTAAATATTCAAGAAAATATTAATTAATGAAAAACTTATCATTCGATGATCATTTCACATGATGTATCGATAGTCCAGATGTTGATTAAAGTCACTAAATTATTCGTGATGATAATTTCACTGAACAATTTTTATCAATTTTAGTAAATGATCATTTCACATGATAATATTAATTCATTTCACTTTAACTATCAATTAAATCACTTTTAGAAAATAATTCGTTTGACAGCTATCTGTTTTCTCTTTAAAACTTTGACACATTAAAAAAATATTAATGAAGTTAAATAATTCATTTGTTTTGGAGATAACTTCAAGGCTATTTCAAAAATAAATAAATAAAATAGAAATATAAATAAAAAACATAAATATATATCAAAAATAAATATTAAATCAACAAAATCAATAAAAAATAAATATTTAATCTATAAATCATTACACAACGATAAAAATTATAAAAAATAATGAATCTTGATAATTTAAATTTAGAAACATTAATTATACATGGAGACATGGCTTTTACGAATGATAATTGGTCGCACGAACTCAAGAAGCAGATAATTGGTAAGTCAAAATTAAAATGTATACACTTCTCAGACAATTTTTAATTAAAAAAATTTGAATAAGAAAAAAGTTCTTAGTTAAATTAAAAAAGAAATTGCCTTAAAAAATCAAAAATTGAAAATTATATTAAATAATTTTTTGTTTTATCACAGACTACGTTGAAGAAGTCAATGGAACATACAATGTTGGTTGTACAACCGTTGTAAGGGTTTTCTTGAGAGATGGGCGGACTCATGAAGCTATGTCATTCAAAGAATCTCGTAGCGAATCAATTGGCGCAGCTTATGATGAAGCACGAAATGTAATTATTTACAATATTATTTACATGTATTTTTTACATTATTATTTACAGTATTATTTATAATTCATTTTAATAACTTAATCTTTTTTTTTTTTTATTTTATGACAGAAATCTTTCCATCGAGCCTTGTATGACGCCTTTACGTTTTTTTGGGAATTTATGAAGATAATGGAGAAGCTGAGTAATAAAAAGGTGCAAAGAATGGTCAAGCAGCAACAGTTGAAAGCCGAATGGAATAATAAAAATATTGTAAAAAATTAATTAGTCATATTATTTTAAAGTCAAAATTAAAATTTACCTTTTTATTAAAAAAAAAAAAAAACACTAACGTATAAATTTATAAGTATTTATTCTTGGTTGTTTAACAGGACGAAATAAAAAATCGTTTCAAGTTTTGATCTATTGCAGCTATTAATTAAATATTTTGACTTTTTTTTTATTTTTATTTTACACCATGCATTTTTTCTAAGGGCATTATTCCCGAACTCTATCCCAGCCTAGTTTCAGAGTTCTAAAAGCTATAGATTGGAATACACATTTTTTTTTTAATTTTTAATGCCCTCGCACAACCCTCTTGGAGTTGAATATCATAAAATTAATTCTTGATAAACTCAAACATGCCAAAAAAAATATTTTGGCCAAGTTTTAAAGTTCTTAAAGCAATAGATTGGAAGATACAAATTTTTAATATTTTTAACGCCCCCGCACAACCCCCTTACCGTTTAATATCATAAAATTAGTTCTTAGTAAATTCAAACATGCCAAAAGAAATATTCTGGCCAAGTTCCAGAGTTTCAAAAGCTATAGATTGGAAAAAAAAATTTTTTTTCAATTTTTAACGCCCCCGCACTCCCTCTAGGGGTGAAATATCATAAAATTAGTTGTTAGTAAGCTCAAAGATGCTAAAAAAAATTTTTTGGTCAAGTTTCAGAGTTCTAAAAGCTATAGATTGGAAGATAAAAATTTTTTTTTAATTTTCAACGCCCCCGCATTCCCTTCTGGGGGTGGAATATCATAAAATTAGTTCTTATGAAATTCAAACATGCCAAAAAGAATATCCTGACTAAGTTTAATACCTATAAGAGCTGTATTTTTCAAATGTGAATTTTTTTCAATTAACACCCCCGCAACCCCTCTTGGGGGTGAAATGTCGTAAAATCCGTTCTTAGCTGACCTCTACTCGGTGAAAAGAATATTCCTACCAAATTTCAAGTCTTTAGCTCTAATGGTTCCAGAGATATCGTGATGAGTGACTATATAGGTGGAAATCTCTTATATATATATAGAATAAAGAATAATGATAACAATGAATAATTATAATAATAATAAAATGGAACTTAATTATTTATATTCATAATCTACTGAAGTAGTGTAATAAACATTATTAAATGAACAAATGTGAATATAGATAGTAGGAGGGTAATAAGGCCTATGCTTAAATTCAGTAGGCCTTACTAACCTCCAACCGTGTCTATCAAATATTACAAAATAAAAAACACTAGGGCCATGATACGTTATTTATACTTCTAAAATCATTAAAATAGATATTTATAAGCATTAAAACAACGATTTTGAATTATAAAGTCAAAAATTGTAAAAAATGCTTACCATTTACTAAAATCGATTTTTATAATTTCTTCTGCGCTACAACAACATATGACGGATGATGAAATATAGACGACAAGGAACGTATTTTAAATACAATTTCCGTCACTTAGGCCTTAATACGCGACAGGCCGTATTACCCGCAGGTACCTTATATATATATATATATATATATATTATAATAGTCTTTTCACCGGCACTGGCGTCGACAGGGCCGGAGAGCACAACCTAAAATAGCTTACCTAGGTTTTGAGGGTAATTATGCGTCAGGAACTTACTGTTCCATGATTCGAAGTCGTTGTCGTTTGTCGTCGGGCGGCGGGCCGATGATGAAGAGATTTAAAATTCGAATGAACGGCAAAACGTGAAATGCTTAAATCTAAGTAAGCTCGGGAAAAGAAAAAAAAACAAAAACAGTAATCGCCGAATATCTAGTCAACAATTTATTTAAACAGTCGCCAAGAATTATTAATAATTTTCAAAAAATTACTATAATAACAGTTAATTCTTCACCGAATGAACGAACAATAATAACCAAAAGAAACAAACATAACATTGATACGTCGGTGGCTCGCAGATAATAATTTATATAACTTATAATTAATACTACGATGACGTAAGCAATTAATTGATCTTCAAATTAATTAATCATGAACAAAAATTAAATTCGGTCCATCAATGGCGCGCGAAATTCCCAATTTAACTTATATTTAATAATACAATGTAATGAAGAATTAATTTATCTCATAAATTAATTAAATAAAAGAATTAAATTCGGTCCGTTGGTGGCTCGCAAATTCTCCAATTAATTTGCAATAGCAAATTAAACACAATGTAGCATTAATTCAACGATGATTAACAAAATAATAATTCAAATAATTCAAAAATTCAACAATTTGGCGGGCTAGCAGCGGATAACTAATTACGGTCGGTAAATCGACTAAGCTGGCTGGGTAGTTGAAGCTCGAGATAAGTTTGGGTTCGTGCTCGGAGATGGCGCGTCGGTCGGGCTAGCTGTCTTACACAGTTACAAATTTCTCGAGCGTTACGTTTAATAACAACAACAAAAAAAATCACGTTTAATTGTCGGCATATATCACTGTTCCAACCAATAAGACCATTAACAATAGTAATAATAATGTTACACAGTTGGTTCCATGTCAGCGTCTCGAACAAAAAAAAAATATATAATAAGAAGCAAACGCTCGACTTTATATCTGCGTTTCAATGTACGACCACAAACACAAATACACCCCGATGGTTCCGTGCCTCTGAGTGTCGCCACACACGTCTCGATAATCCGAAAGGAATTCAATAATTACTTTCGTAGAAAAAAAACATAAAAAAAATTTACAACAAAAATCAAACTGGTGAAATTTACTAAACTCGATTGCAATATCGCGGTGAGGACACCCTGGAGCTAAATTAGTGATTAGACTCACCCTGCAGCTGCAGTGAACCCCTCGGGTCGGTACTCGTCCAGGTAGCTGACTCTCAACGAAGTTGGCGGGATAGCAGGCGGAACAGCGTCGATGTCTCGGCGATGGCGTCTCCCACGTGCGAGTCATAATAATAATAATTGGTCCCTCATCGATTTTTCAATAAAAGATCGTCAAAATATCTCCAACAAGACAACAAATTAAAGAATGGTAATTTTTAACCCAATAACGGATCGTAATTGCGTTTCAAAATTATTTTATGCGCGTATCGGAATTTTTGCGACTAACAGGCACGGCGTCCAGATCAGAATCTTCATTATGGCTGCCTCCTCGGCAACATGTGTTCTCTACTTTTCCGTTAGTTCAAAAACTCGCATCCAATCAGCTCACGGCTTCTTCTAGCCGGCCGTTGTATTACGGGATGCGTCCAGTACTCCGTTGCGATCGATGATTGGTCGATATGTCACTAGGTTAGGCTTACGGCATCCAGATGGTGCCTCGCTCGACTTAAGTTGCTCAAACGCTGTCGTCATTCGTCGGTTTCAAATTTTGCTTCGCTCTCGCCGTCGTCCTCCTCCAGATGTCACGCTGGCCGTTGCTGGCTTCGTGTTAATTCGCGGGTTCGTCCGATCGCTCAACTGATTTTCGCTCTCACTCTAACATACTCTCTACAATATTCACTCTTATTCATGCATGCTTTTCAAATTCGGCGCGTTTTTTGTTATAAGCCTTACCTCGAGCTTCACACTCTGATCAGGAGGCCGCTTGGGGCGACACAAGCACGTCGAATCTCCACATTCCGTCAGCTTATCCAAAATAATTAATAATGATAGAGAAAAATAAAATAAAACAAATGGCCAAACTAGTCTTTTGACATGAAGAATTTTTCCCATGTCACAATATATATATATATATATATATATATATATATATATATATATATATATATATATATATATATATATATATCGGAATAGCGTTGGTTTGAGAAGGGCGCACACTATTATTATTATCTTGAGACATTTGATTATTTGTTTACAATATCCAGATGATACAAATATCGTACAACTTTATTAATACTTAATTATATTTGCTTGTAACAATGTTTGTTTATGCGTAACACACACATACACACAATATAATATAATCATTACACTCGAAGTATAATTTAATATTATTATTTAATTATTAACAATAATAATTTTAATGAACACACTGAACTAATAATATGAACAATATTAACACAACAAGATATCGTTAATGTTAGACGTGACAAATAATAAAACGACGACAGACTTGGATAAGAGACCGAATCCACGATCAGAAGGACAGCAAACCGTTATCGCTCACTGTTCGGAGAGAACTAACTATTCTCAAAACTTATTTTTCAATCCATAGCTCCTCCAGGTAATTATTCTAAAAAAAAATACACAAGCTACGTCCAGCAATTGTACATCCCGATGATGTACACTTAGGTATTGCTGTCCCTTGACTGTGGCTACGTTAGACCCGCAGATGTGATCTTTCGAACTCGAGCCTACCGTCATAAAAGATTTGAAGAAAGTTTTGCTAAAATTTCCTTAGCGGATTAAACCATAAAATTAAAATACTAAGTTTTATTTTCTAGCTATAAACTGAAAGTGCTTAGGATTTTCCCAGCACCCTTTGGAAAAACCCAGCTATTCTCATTTCCGACACGGCCATTCTGATTATCACACGTCCTCGGGTGCATCTAAAATTTAATTTTTGCTTAACGTTAGATTTGAATTAACAACTTTAAATAATGAATAATCTACTTTGAATAATCTGTCTATTTAGGGATCCAACCGAACAACGGAGAATAGTAGAGTTTATAAAATATGATAAAGGACTTCAAATTGTGTAATCGCTAATGCCAGTTGTGTTTCACAAGCTGTAGATTCTCTGTGAATTTTATTCTTTGCAAATGACAGGATAAACACATCTTAATTGCTTTAGACTCCACTGTCACACTGGACAAGTGGTGTAAAGAAAACACATTTAAATTTCTTTAGACTTCACTGTCACACTGGACAAGTGGTGTAAAGGAACACATCTAAATTACTTTAGACTCCACTATCACACTGGACAAGTAGTGTAAAGGAAATACATCTAAATTTCTTTAGACCCCACTGTCACACTGGACAACTGGTATACAGGAAACACATCTTTAATTGCTTTAGACTCCACTGTCACACTGAACAAGTGGTATATAGGAAACACATCTAAATAGCTTTAGACCCCACTATCACACTGGACAAGTGGTGTAAAGAAAACACATTTAAATTTCTTTAGACTCCACTATCACACTGGACAAGTAGTGTAAAGGAAATACATCTAAATTTCTTTAGACCCCACTGTCACACTGGACAAGTGGTATAAAGGAAACACATCTCAATTGCTTTAGACCCACTGTCACACTGGACAAGTGGCGTAAAGGAAACACATCTGAATTGCTTTAGACTCCACTATCACACTGGAAAAGTGGTGTAAACGAAACACATCTTAATTGCTTTAGACCCCACTATCACACTGGACAAGTGGTGTAAACGAAACACATCTTAATTGCTTTAGACTCCATTGTCACACTGGACAAGTGGTATATAGGAAACACATCTAAATTGCTTTAAGTAATTCATCGATTCTCTCACGGACAATTTCCCGCTCTTCAACGCTAAGTCGATACGGTTTTCATTGAACGGTAATATTAGGATCTATGAGACGTATTTCTAACTGACCTGTAGTAACTTCGGTACGGGGAAAACCCGTGATAAAAGAATCTTTAAAATTTCCTAAAACGGAAATTAATATAGTTTTATCATTACCCGTGACAGCAGTATCTACTTTGTTGAAATTAATCTCATTAGGAACCGTTTTGCAAGTATTGACTACTTTAGTCTTGCAAATAGTAAAAAGATTTTGCGTAATATTTACTTCAAAACCCTGACCCAGAATTTCACGACCAATCATTATATTATGTTTTAAATGATTATCGGGAATCACATGAAAGACTATCTCCAATGTAAAGTTATTTATGCAAACAGTAGATAAAATTTGTAATGTACATTTGACACAATTATCTCCTATACCTCTCATTAAAACTATATCGTTAATACGTTTTCCCGAAAATTTCATGGCAACCGATTCTTTGATTAGTGAGCACTCAGCTCCTGAATCAAAGCAAAATGGAAACGACTCACCCATATGGGTCATTGTACCTGCTGGAACATCCACGGTGCAAAAGTCCACTCGGCGTTCGGTGCTTGAGTATTGATTTCCATTGTTGTTCAAGCTATTGCTGTTATTCTTCCTTGACGGACAGTTTGGTGCAATATGTCCCTCTTCATGGCACTTAAAGCAGGTTACTTTTGTCGCGATTGATGATCGACTTCCTTCTGGACTATGGGAGTTTTTCTTCTTCTCCAGAAATAACTTTTTGCGACATTTGGATATTTTGTGGCCAGGAATATCGCAGAAAACATTTAATCCATGTCTCCGTTGGCTTGGAGCGTTTAGGATCTGAACTTGACGAGTTCTCGGACGATTGCTACGATCGCTTCTTTGCGTACGAGTAAGCCCTCATTTCAGTAAGAAATTCGTCTTCCGTTTTCACCTCACTCGTAAGCGCTGTGCGTTCGACCCGGTGATCTTGCGACGTTAGTCGATAGAGAACAGCGCCGTTGATAATCTCCGCCATGCTTAAATTTTCCCACCTCGCCTTAAGAAGAGAGTGTAAACGAATCCCAAAAGCTCCAATTGTCTCGTCTTTTAACGGTTGTTCGTTAAAAATCTTCATAAGGGCAGAAGCTGCGGTTTCTCATCCACCAAAACGGGAAATGAAAAGTTCCTTGAATCGAGACCAAGTAATAGTTCCTCCAACCATAATTTGAGTCAACCACTGTGCAACGAAACCCTCTAAGGCGCTACTAAACGCGGAAAATAGTGAACTGCCTTGCAATTGATTTTCTTCCATCATAATACTGACAGCTGAACTCCATGCAGCCGGATCAGAGCTAAAGGTTTCTGAATTAAAACGTGGTAGTGTAAGCTTTCTGGAGATTGTATTATAGTCTTATTAGGTTTTTGGGCAATTGATTGGATCAGCTCACGTAAAATAGCCATATGCTCTTGCATTGATATACTCGGCGTCGATCCCACTTCTGATGTCGGAATAGCGTTGGTTTGAGAAGGGCGCACACTATTATTATTATTTTAAGACATTTTATGATTTGTTTACTATATCCAGATGATACAAATATCGTACATCTTTATTAATACTTAATTATAGTTGCTTGTAACAATGTTTGTTTATACGTAACACACACACACACACACAATATTATATAGTCACTACACTCGAAGGATAATTTCATATTATTATTTAATTATTAACAAGTATAATTTTAATTAACACACTGAACTAATAATATGAACAATATTAACAAAATAAGATGTCGTTAATGTTAGACGTTACAAATAATAAAACGACGACAGACTTGGATAAGAGACCGAATCTACGATCAGAAGGACAGCAAACCGTTATCGCTTACTGTTCGGAGAGAACTAACTATTCTCAAAACTTAATTTTCAATCTATGGCTCCTCCAGGTAATTATTCTAAAAAAAATACACAAGCTACTTCCTGTAATTGTACATCCCGATGATGTACACTTAGGTATTGCTGTCCCTTGACTGTGGGACACGGGAGGATAGGCGATCGCTGGCTCCAAAATATGTAGGCACAATTTGTTTATAATATTTATCACCACTCGTGACAAAAGGAATTAATTAGAATTTTATACTTTTTTAATCCAACAAAAAAAAATCAATTGCTCATTACACGTGCTACCGCTAGAATGCTTTCTCCCTCGCTACCCTACTTTCTACTCATGTTATTGCGCCACGAGACTAGTCCAATCATTGACTTTTATTCGTTTGATTCTGCGATTCCCCCGACGACGGACCCACCGACGACGGTTTTATTCACGATAAATCATACTTTAATTTTCTATAGCTAAATTATATGTCATTGACTCCTTATAAAAAATTTTACACATTGAATAAATTCTATAAAATAAACCACTAAAGTCTGGGACGTAGCTTCGCGCATGCACGTTTCGCGGCTACCAAATAGTCCTTGTAAATATTCTTTAATAATAAAGATTTAATAAAACTCACTGGCGACGTCTGACAACTTAATAATTAATCTAATCTTAATTATAGGACCTTGAAACAATTTAATTGTACAGCACATATCTTTTAAAATAATTTAAATGATGAATAAAATTTTAATCATAACAATTTTATTTGCCAGTACTGGGACCAGCTGGGCTGGTCGCAGACGTGGTGGACCCTGGCGGTGCTAGCCCCAGCAATCGTCCGGGAGAAGATGCTGCGGAAATTTGAATCAAATTCCCGTGACAATATTTCCATTGAAAAGCTTAAAACTTTTTCTACAAAAAGTTTTATTTTGAATAAAAAAACATTTCTTGTAAAAAAAAGTTAATGAACAATTTGAAAAAAAAATTTCCTTTCCACCGGACAAAAAGTTTCAAATTTCATCTCGCTGCACTGAAGAAAAATGCCGCTTTTTGCCTTCATCAAACAGTATACATACTACGGGCAGTAAACAAGAAAGCCTCAGATCACATGTTTGTCGACCTCGGCATACAATTGCATGTGATCTGAGACATTCCTTACTTTTCTGCCCTAGGTTTGTAAATATACTATTGTTTTTAGAATTTCGAAAGTTTTAACGGAGTACACAGGTCCTTTTTTATCCATCCAAGGTCTCCGGTCCGTGCTAGTTATCAACCGATCTCTAGAGCGCTGTGCTCCGGAGTAGTTGCGCCTCTAGCTATAAGTAGCAAGTAAGTCCCTGAGGAGGAAGCGCCGGCGCGGAGAGACAGTGGGGAAGACGAAATAAAGAAAGAAACGCACCAACAAAATTCTGAAGATTTATTGTGGCCGAACAGTCTAACTGAAAGAAACGCAAAATTTACTAAATGTCTAGCCAAGGTAATTATTTTTATTTCGCTCGACTAAAGTGGAACGAAGCGATAAAACTTTATCAATTCAATGCTTGCTAGGCCTTCATGTCAGCTTGCAATGAATCTTAAATTGTTATAAGTACTAATGCCAATTTGCAGTAACAGGAAAATAATTATCAAGGAATACGCGACGCGGTGACCGAAGTCTTTGCCATCATGCAGAAAACCTCATTGAGAAAAGATTTGTACCAGCACCGAGATAAGGAGTTGCAGCTCGTCGAGGGAGTGCAAATAAAACCATTAAAACTCCAGGTACAAATATTACGTCTAAATAATTTCTCGGTGTGCAGCATCAGCCAGGCCCTGATGTCGGCTGAAGGTTATCGCCATTGCGCGTTCGGTTATAATCAGTAGTTTTAAAATAAAATTAAAAATTTATTTTGTAAAATATTTATTATGCTTTTAAGAATAGTTTGGAATAAAATTTAAAAAGTCCAGAGAAAGATTGAAAATGAACTTAAGAATAAATCAGAATTAAATTACAAAATATTTAATCAATAATACTAGGAATGATTTCGGGTCATTAAAGAAACACTTAGACAGAGTTTGGATTAATTTTACTCGGAACTATTTCAGTTTGTTAATTCATGATTTCGGTGCCACGTGAAAATTATTCTCTGGTAATTGAATCTGAGAGAGGCCGGTTTATTTGTGTATGAATTAAAATCATTAAAATATTTCGTGGAAAAGTTTTAGTAAAATCATTTGGATTAAAAATTAATTAAAATCAGTAAAATAATTCATGATGGATTTTTAATTGTTCAAAATATAATTGTTTAAAATGAAATTAGAATCAGGAAAAATGAGTAAAATTGATAATTTAAATTATTTAGTTAAAAGTAGAAAATAAAACACTTGTAAATTTCATTCGAAAAAAATCACCAAAAGTTGTTCGATAAAGACGCATGACCGAGAGAGAGAGAGAGAGAGAATCAGCCATCTTGTCTCATGCTAAAACTCTGAGTAGAGGATACAAAAGGTCGAGACTAAAGTTTTAGTACGTTGTAAAATAAAATAAAATAATATAAATTCTAAGTTTTCAAGCAACACGAAAGAACTATTAGAGGCAATATTAGAAACAGGCTGAAAGAGTTTATAAAAGAGGTATGGAGAAGGGAGTATTTCCCGGACGACTGAAGGATAGAAATAATTACACCGTTCTTAAAAAAGGGGAAGAAGGACTACTTAAACAAATAACTACAGGGCGATTACGCTAACAAACACGACGTATAAGGTATACGCGGGAGTAATAAATGAGAGAATGATAGAGTCAGTAAAAAGGAAAAAAGGTTGGAAAGAAAATCAAGCAGGATTTAGAAGGAGGATGGGGTGTCAGGATAATATATTTATCCTGAAGCAGGCCATTGATAGGAGTATAAGAATGAGAGGAGAGGGAGCGTACGTTCAATTCCTAGACCTGAAGGGATCGTTTGACTAACTAGATAGGAGAATTATGCTGGATGCAATGAAAAGATTAGAGTAGAGAAGGGATTAATTTAAAAAAGGACATTCGGCAGCCAAAGATTTCATAATAAATAGAAAAAACTACTAGGATTGTATACAAAACAAAAATTCATTGAGAATAACGATACAAATATGAATAATTTTTTATGAGATGTATTGGACAAATCAATTGAAAAAACGACTGCAAGAGTACAATTTCATTAAAAACCTACAGACAAATAGGTTATTTTAAGTTGAGAAGAATAGAATGATATGAAAATTGGAGCTCGATTAATGGGGTTTAATATGCAATATACAAAAATTCGATAATATATTTTATTCAAAAGTTATGCGTGGAAGAATCTGTGAAAAAATGAAATTTTATGGTTTTGAATATTTTGAAACCCTGTAATTTCTGAACTACTCGACCGATTAAGCTCATCTTTGAACTTGGCCTTGGTATTCGTCTGAAAATTAAGTGTGTTGAGTTTGGAGAAGATCCATTATAAATTAGAGAAGCTATCGTCCGGATAAGCCGCGTTATATCATATATATATATATATATATATATATATATATATATATATATATATATATATATATATACAGGGTGTCCCAGAAAGAACGGACGCCATTGTAGCATCTGATAAAAAAAATAATTCTGAGAGGCAAAGTTCTTAGGCATTTTTTAATTAGACGCATAGATAATTAATTATCAATTAAAATAACGTGTTTTTATGTGTTAGAGAGAGAGCGCCAGTGTCCAGTAAAGTATGTGCCAAGCAAAGACACAGCTAACTGTATGACTAACTAGCTACTATAGCTAACGTAGTCACACACATTTACTTACACATTCATACGTGCAAGCGTCGTCGTTTGGAACGCACTTGACTGGACACTGGTGCTCTCTCTCTAACGCATAAAAGGACGTTATTTTAATTAATAATTAATTATCTATGCGTCTGATTAAAAAATGGCTAAGGACTTTTCGTCTCAGAATTATTTTGTTTATCAGATGCTACAATGGCGTCCGTTACTTCTGGGACACTCTGTATATATATATATATATCTATATATATATAGGAGACTTTCTATAGATATAGATAGTCACTCATCACGATATCTCTGGAACTATAAGACCTAGAGACTTGAAATTTAGCAGGAATATTCCTTTTGCCAAGTAGAGGACAGCTAAGAACGGATTTCACGAAATTCTACCCACAAGGGGAGTTGCGGGGGTGTTCACGAAAAACAATTCATATTTTTCAATTATGGCTTTTAATAGTTCAAAACTTGGTCAGAATGTTTCAAATTACATTTAGAAATTTTTGAAAAACGAATTCTGTGACATTCCACCCCCCTGGCGTGCCCGTGCGTGGGCGTCAAGTTAAGAAAAAATTCGTAAATTTCAATCTATAGCTATTAATACTTTGAAACATGGCCAGAATGCTTTTTTGGCGTTTTAGAGCTGTTAAGAATAAATTTCATTAAATTCTACCCCCACATGTCCGTGCGTGAGCGTAAAATTAAAAGAAATTGTACCTTCTAATCTATAGCAGCTGTGAAGAAGGTATTATAAGCGGGGAGGCGGAGGGGTGCCGTGAACAACGAGAGACGGGGCTCATCGACGGACCGAGCGAGCCATCGCTACCGCGACCGCGTCGACTGCCATGCCACGGCATTTATGTATATAGGTTTAACTTTTGTCATGAGTTTAATTATTTTATTTATAGTTAATTATTATTATTACTATTGTAACTATTATTATGTTTAATTGTTTAGTTAAAAGTATTAATGAAAGATTATTAATTTAATTAACGGTTAAAACGTCGTTTGAAATAATTGAAAAAATTAATTTGACAAGTTTCGTTTACAACTTTATTATTTGTTTACGGCGATTATTATTAATAATAATCTGTATATGATTTTTTTTGTTTACAATTATTTCTTTGATTCAAAATTATTTCAAAGGACGACTATTAGAAAAAGGAATTTAGTAGTTTGCCATCGCGCGATAGACGGCGTCGACTGATCGCTCGCGATAAAAATCGCCGAGCTGATATAAGCGAAATCGCGACGTGATAATTTTTGTTCTTTCAAAGAACAAAAATTTACTTTATCTGAAATAATTAATTGATTAAAATATTTTGAATAAATTCGAAATATCCAATTAATCATTTTTCTAAGTCCCAGGAAATTAAATTAGTATGGAAAATAATTTTGGTAAAATAATTATGTTGTATGAAATTATTTTTCGACGTTGAAATTGTAGGAAAATGTAATTCGATTGAAATTGATGTAATCTGTTGAATCAATTGAATGAATCTGATATTTAATTTTGAAAATATATTTAAAAACTTATAAATTTTCGGGGATTTCCCGAAGTTCGACGGCAAGCGATAGGTGGCGATAATTCACCAATACTTTTCGCTTTTATTAATAATTTTTGGGTTGATAAAGCCCAAAAATTATCCGCCGTTGAGCAACCTTTCTCTGGGTTTAATTTACTTGTCTGGAGACTTCTGGCCAAGGAAATTAAAAGAGGGTTCTCTCTACCTGGTGCGGACTACCACAGGTAAGTGAACTTATCTACCTACGAGTAAAGGCGACTCTCCACCTAGAGGCCTTCAGCCAAAAGGTGGCAACCCCAGCCGAGTAGGTGAAGGAGAGGTCGATCCTATTCACTCTTCCTTCGGGAATCGCGAATTAGGGCCTGCGGGGCGGCGCTAGTCACCTGTCAGGAGCTGGGCACCAGAGGGCCGACGGAAGGGGAATTAGCGACGCGTTTTGAGAGGTACGACGGGCGAATGATTTTGCCAACGACGGTAATGGAAATTGTAAACGCCGTGTATGTATGGGTTTATTTTGTTTAATCGCCGTTTTCTTTTGTAAAATGTTTAATGTTATGTTTATTGAAATAAAGAGGTTTTGTTTTTGTTAATATTAATTAAATTTCCGAGTTTGATTAATTTAGAAATTACCCTCGTTAGAATCCTGGACTCCGGCGAGCTTAAAATCGAGCCGGGGATAAAAATTGGTCAAAAAGTACCCGTTACAAATTTCTATGCTAAAGGATTGAAACTTGGCCAGATTGATTTTTTTGGAGTTTTTGAGCTGTAAAGAATGAATTTTATGAAATGCCACCCTCACAAATCCTTGCGTGGGCGTTAATTAAAATATTATAAAATTCAATTCCTAAAGGATAATAAGAAGGCATTAAATATAAAAAAAATTTAAAATTTTTATATAAGGTAAAAGCCCTAATAGATGATCATGTACAATTATATGATCACTCTATTTTTAATGTAAGAATCATCTCGAATAGAATCTTACGAAATTTCTCTCTCACATAAGAGTGCGGGAGTGATAGTTGTCAAAAAATTCATATTCTTCAAATATATTTCCTAGAGATATAAAATTTGATAGAATCTTAAGAGAAACAGGTAATTATAGGGATGGCCTCCAAGGTCAACGGATTAAAATATTTTCCTTTTTTAATAATTATATTTTCTTACCACAATCGTCTCTTTGGCAGCGGCGAAAAAGTCATTGTAAGGTTTCTAAAATTTAACTTTACATGTAGCTATATAGTCAACGGACTAAGTATTTTGCATACATTTTATTTTTGCTGATCACATAACCAATGAATTGTTCTTATTACGGGATCGCGGGAATGTAACAGATTAAAATGAAAACATTTTCTAAACACTTGATATGTGGAAAAGAAATTTGGCTATTCATTTTAAGAGATTTCGTAAAATCAAAAATTAAAATCGTAAATCCAAAAATGATTATTCATTTTTGGAGAAAGCCACGGGAATGTTATAGTGATTGCACATTGAAAGTTACAATGGATATTCGCTAGAATTATGACATGGATAAAAGGTACAGGCCAATCCGATAGAATTTTGAATCTGTGCAAGTCAGAACAATACTCCAATTGAATTTCAAGTCTAGATCTCAAAATACAATTCTATTAAGTGCCCAGCGGAGCGGGCGGGTAACAGCTAGTATATATATATATATATATATATATATATATATATATATACATATATATATATATATATATATATATATATATATATATATATATATATATTGTAATAGGCCGCTTTTAGCGCCACCTGTTGAGGCGTTGTTTCTCTAATTTTAGCTTTTTGAATTTAATTTTAAAGGAAATTTTAATTGAGTTTTTTTATTTTATTTTATGCCCATTGGTTGGATTCGCCACGACCGAGTCGCCCTCGTATGTAGAAACTCGAACGAAGCTCGATTGCGCGCGAAACCAAAATTTAATGCGATAATTCGTAATTTAATTCAGTAAGTATGTAGCTTTAAGTTAGATTTAAGTACTTAATAACTGTGGTGGTACTAACGACGTCGGTCACGAACCCGCGAAGAGAAACAACGAGGATCATCGACGTGGGTAACCTGCAAGATCATCAACGACAGGAGGATGGCTGTCTCGAGAGCAAGCGAAATGACGGACTGATCGGAACTCGAAGTGAGCAATCAACGCATGCGTGAAGGTGTAAAGCTAGCTGTCGAGCGCGCCAATGCTCCAGCCAATATCATTCAAAACGTCGATATTGGAAAATTGGACTTACGGCGCCATCTCCGGGGTTCACAGCTAACGACGGACCCAGGAGAGAGGGGAGAGATGAATAATGCGAGATGTTCTGTTTTTTCCTTTTTCGACATTTTCGACTTGCCGTGTGCGGACACGTTTTTTTACGATACTTAGTTTTTTTTGGTTATTTTTGGGAAAAATCCTTGAGTAATTCTTGCGTTTAAAATCTACGTATATTTTAATTAGCCACGACGTAGTGTCCTGGTTTTGGGTTGCCGAAAAATAATGGCAGTGCGACGATAATTAGCTGTTGCTAATTAGTTACTCGACGAAAGCGTCATAAAGTACGATGCGTGTTTTGGTGTGATTGTTAGTCGACGTGTCCGTGGTCCGAAGAATCAGCAAGTATCCTCGCCGAGGAATCCATTATCCAAGAGTCTGACGTGGAAGCCGAGAGTGACTTGGTGGCAGAAACAACCCAGGAATAACTTCAGGTCGACGCTGTGACCAGGGTGAGTGGCTTTCTATCAATTAAAGTAGTTCGTGGGATTCAATTTTGTTAATTAAACAGTTGGATTGGGTTCATTAAATAGTTAATTTATTTATTACTAATTGAACTCGACACTAGTCGAGTCATAGTGTAAAAACGTCAAGGCTAAGTTGAGTCAGTTAGCAGAGATAATCCCACGAGGTATTTAGGTACCGTTATATTTTTTTTTGTGTGTGTTTACGGTTGTATAATAATTATTGTTCGTTATAAGAATTACGCTGGTTGATTTTGTACTCCCGGGGTAATCGATGAGTTCGATTACCCATTGATCGAGCTTCGGCTTCGTGCGACGTACCGACGTTGAGTGAGAGGTTCGCCTACGGAGAGGAAACCCGAGAAACGGCTGCCGCGTCCGAGACAGGCAATCGGACGTAAGTTGCCCACACTCAGCGGAGCGTTTGGGACTTAGAATAAAATTTGAACTTTGTGAGACTCAGTGACAGAGAACTGAGTGATTATTTAATTTTCTTTTACTTACGTATTTAATTTAATTATTGAGTAAATTCGACGATTGAATTTTATTATTAAGGTTTAATTAAATTCGGCGAATAGATTATTTAAATCTTGAAATTTAATCTGGCTATTCTTAATTGAATTTTGTCGCATCGATTATCGAGTTTACTTATTTAATTACTTGTTATTAATTAAAGCAAGCGGAGATTTATTTTTTTTTGTGTTTTTATTAATTTTAATTAATCATCATTAATTAAAGCCGGCGATTCGATTTATTTCTTTGAGTTAATGAATTGATTAACTGAATTTAGCGAAGATTAATTTGTTTTGTTAATTTACTGAAATTAACTGAATTGATGCAACGATTTATGTTTTATTATCTTGCTTAATTGTATTTACTTGAGTTTAGCGAAAATTATTGTTTTATTTAGTTAATTAATTGTCGTTAATTAATTTGAGCGAAGATTGATTTTTTTTGATTCGATGGTTATTAATTTAGCTGAGCGAAGGTTCATTATTTTTTTTTGGTATTTAGCGAGTTATTCTTAAGTGGATTATTATGATTAACTCATTGTTATTATTGCGGCGACTTTGAACTTTTTCCTTGTTCGGGTTGCAAACTGCGAATCGACGACAGTGTCGACGATTATTGTTATTATTGCGGCAACTTTGAACTTTTTCCTTGTTCGGGTTGCGAACTGCGAATCGACGACAGCGTCGACGATTATTGTTATTAATTTTCCTTGCGTTTACTTTCTTGATTCGTCAATATTAACCAATCGTTTTCATTTATTGTTAATAAATTTATAATTTAATTTTCTCTATTAATTTTTTTAATTAATTGCGAATTAATCCGAGCAATCCCGAATACTTTCCTCGTTCCGCTATAATAAAGTCGTACCCTTAAGGCCCGCCACCCGACGAAGAGAGTCCCGGACCAGAGTAGCCGGAAATCAACGTGAACGGAGCAAAGCTTCTGGCGCCCAACAACAGTTAAAGCAGGTAGGCCAGGTTATTTATTTCGGACTTCGTCCTTGCTAACGCACGGGGACGAAAATACCCGTTATAATATATGTAACTGTATAGATATATATATATTGTGATGCCTTTTCCGGCACTGGCGTCGACAGGCCGGATCAGGTCACCCAAAAAAATTGGCTTACCTGGTTCGAATATTTGGTTGGGCGCCAGGAACTCAATGTTCCACGGGTCGATCTGGCGGTGGATCTTCGTGGGCGGCGGGTCGGTGTTGAAGAGATTCAAAATCGAATCACGGCAATCGACGAACAAAGAAATCGAAATGGGACGATAGGATCGGTTAATCAGAGCAACAACAATTAAATAAAAAATAATTGAGGCGTGCAATTCGAATCCAACAACGGTTTATTCAACAACAAATATATACTGTCGGCAATGTCGCATTAATAACAAAATTATTTAACGCAAAAATAATTCTAACGCAAGACTAGTGCTAACGCAATGATTCGACATTTCAAAATAAACCAAATTCTAGAAAGAAATTCGAGTAACCAAAAATAAAAATTACAAAGCCCTTTCTTTCAAACAAAATAAATAAAATGTCGGTTCGCCAAAATGCTTCAACAAATTTCGAAACGAATAAATAATTCAACTCGCAAAATTTATTCAAAATTTCAAAACAAATAATTAATTCAATTCGCAAAATTTATTCAAATTGTCAAAACAAATAATTAATTCATCTCGCAAAATTTATTCAACAAATTTCGAAACGAATAAATAATTCAACTCGCAAAATTTATTCAAAATTTCAAAACAAATAACTACTTCATCTCGCAAAATTTATTCAAATTGTCAAAACAAATAATTAATTCAATTCGCAAAATTTATTCAAATTGTCAAAACAAATAATTAATTCAATTCGCAACATTTATTCAACATTTCAAAACAAATAATTAATTCAATTCGCAAATTTATTCAAAATTTCAAAACAAATAATTAAGTCAATTCCGCAAAAATTTATTCGAATTGTCAAAACAAATAATTACTTCATCTCGCAAAATTTATTCAAAATTTCAAAACAAATAATTAATTCAATTCGCAAAATTTATTCAAATTGTCAAAACAAATACTTAATTCAATTCGCAAAATTTATTCAAAATTTCAAAACAAATAATTAATTCAATTCGCAAAATTTATTCAAGAAATTTCAAAACAAATAATTACTTCATCTCGCAAAATTTATTCAAATTGTCAAAACAAATAATTAATTCAATTCGCAAAAATTTATTCAAATTGTCAAAACAAATAATTAATTCAATTCGCAACATTTATTCAAAATTTCAAAACAAATAATTAATTCAATTCAAAATTGTTCAAAATTTCAAAACAAATAATTAAGGTCAATTCACAAGAATTTATTCGAATTGTCAAAACAAATCATTACTTCATCTCGCAAAATTTATTCAAAATTTCAAAACAAATAATTACTTCATCTCGCAAAGGTTCATTCGAATTGTCAAAACAAATAATTAATTCAACTTATAATTTACATTCAAATTGGTCCAAACAAATAATTAATTCAATTCGCAAAATTTATCAAAAATTTCAATTGCCAAATTTAATAACAAAATCTCAATCTAATCTTTATCGAAAATCGCAACAGCAAAATTTACCTCTACGAAGTCTCTCTTTTTTATTAAAAACAAAAATATACCAATTTCCAATGCAAAATTAAACCAATAATTTCAATCGCAAAACCTAATAGAAGATCTCAAATATCCAAAATAACTTCAAATCGTGCAAATGGTTCAACAATGACAAGAAAAAAGCTCATTGTGCGAAGTATTCGAATTCGTCAACTTATTTTACAAACGCACTTTACTAAGCCGCTTTGTCGGGTATTTGAAGCTCCGACGGTAGGTAAACAGTACTTCACTACAATCCCGATCTAAAAATTCCACACACACAAACACGTGACTCAAGCTTGGTACCATGCGACTAGACTTCAAAAAGCTACCGCACGGAATTTATTTAATTCCGTGCAACTCGAATTATAAACAAATTATTTTAACACGACGAAATTCGCGGTGATGACACCCTGGGGCTAATAAAGACGCGACCAGACTTACCCTGCAGCCTACCGTGGACGTCTCGCGGCGATGCCTTGACCAAGTAGACGAAGGTTGGCGGCAAAACTGACGGAGAGCGTCGATATCTCGGCGATGGCGTGTCCGGGGTCGTAGTGTCCAAACAATTCAGCGAAATATTTCTAGCATATAATGTGCATTCTCACGTCAGCGACAAATTTATAAAAACTCAACAGCAAGAACATAATCAAAAATAGAACGGCACGATGCCACAGTCACGGCGTCCAGCCAGATCCGGGAATTGGTACTGGCTATATGGCTGCCTCACACTCGGCGGCAACCCCATGCTCTTTTTTTTTTTTCGGGTTCGTTCTTAAAAGCTCGCATCCAATCAGCTCACAGCTTCTTACCGGCAAGCCGTTGCCATTCGCAAGGGATGCGTCCAGTATTCCGTTGCGATCGAATGATTGGCCTACGATACTGCGATTAGTATTGATCCAGCCTCGTGCTCAGATGGCGCCTTGACCCATACTTGTTGTTGGTCGCTCTCCGTCGTCGTCATTGGTCCGTTCAAATTTTTCTCGTCGCTCTATCCTCGCAGGCCGGGTGTCACGTACGATCGTTCGATGGCTCGTAGAAATTCGCGAGGTCGTCTGATCGCTAGTCTGTCTCACTCACTCATGCATTCAACAATAGGTTCACTCTCATTCCGGTGAGTATTCTTTTTATTTTGAATTTTTAATTTAAATTCGGCGCGTTTTCTTTTACTACCAAATTTTACCTCGAGCTTGTCGTTTCTGATCGGGAGGCTGCTTCTGAGGGCGACACAGGCGTCGAATCTCTGCTT
>NC_058158.1:19502219-19552624 GCF_020080835.1 Cotesia glomerata | reverse complement strand
AAAAAGTGGTAGAGATCGGTGCTTACTTACGGAATATTCATTTGGGCCGACGCACTAAAAACGCAAGAATCATGGAGTAAGGCTGGACCAGTATATCGACTGAGTGCCCTACGAGTAACTAGCACCTTCCGCACAATATCAGAGGAAGCAGTGTGTGTTGTTTCCGGTACTCTGCCTCTCAGAGTCCTAGCTGAGGAAAGACGGAACCTATATCAACGAAAAAGGTCAACCACACTGAGTCTTGAAGAACTTAGAAGGGAAGAACGGCAACACAGCATCGCAAGATAGCAACAGGAGTGGAATTCTGCAGAGAAAGCTTGGTAGACGTACCGTCTCATACTTCGGATTGATGTGTGGTTCAACCGGTGAGATCAACTATTATTTAACGCAGATGTTATCAGGACACGGATGTTACCGGAAGTATCTTCACCGCTTTAAGCACGATGATACCCCAGAGTGCCCGTCCTGTCCAAGGGTCAATGAAGATGCGGGGCATGTTTTCTTTGTGTTTCCACGTTTCAACCAACAGCGCGATGAGTTAGAGACGATTCTGAAAAAGAGAACCCAATCAGAATCAATAGTAGAAGCAATGTTGTCGTCAGAAGCTGCCTAGAACAGCACAAGCACTTTTGCTACAAAAGTGCTTACAGAGTTGCGATCCATTGAGAGGAAAAGAGCGAAAGACATAATCTAGAAGAAAGAAGTAACATCTCAGCCACCCGAAGGAAGAGCGGCAGCTAATTCCTTCCCCCGCGGAGAAATGCCTTACGGCGGTACCATGGGGGATCAGAGGATAGAAGAGAAAGAGGTTTACGGTTCAGCGGGTAGGGGCGTCAGCGTCGAGTTTTAGTATGACGCTGCGTCGAGTCACCACATATCCAGGCCAAACAGCTATGCCTAGAATCCGTAAAAAGGATTGCCCCCCCCCTAAGGAAAAAAAAAAAAAACACTTACACACACACACACTCACACACACACACACATACACATACACACACCCACACATACATACATACATACATACATACATACATACAGACATAGTGACACCCTCGAGGGAATAGTCAGGGAAGCTTCTTAGGACCTCAAAAGGTCGAGATCTGTTGAAAACTCGATTTTCGAAAAACGGGGTAGAATTAATAACTTGCCGATTTTTAAAAATTTTCGATTTTCGTCGCGGGAAGTTAAAAATTTTTTCAAATGTGGTTTTTTTGGAATATTTTTTAAACGGCTTCATTGATCGATTATAAAATCTTATCAGCTCTAAAGATTGAAAAACCACGTTGATCAACGCAAGCCCGGTCAAAATCGGTTGATTCGTTCGTGAGTCATCGTTGTCGATAGAAATCCGAAAAAAGTGTTTTCTTCCGAATCACTCCGAAATTCCTAGTTCGATCAATTCTTACTTACAGATTCTTCATGAGGCTTTAAAAAACTTTTTCAAATACTGCTAACTGCGTGAAAATCGCTTCATTCATTCAAAAGTTATTGCAGTTTGAAAATTCAAAAAATCATCTTATTAAACTGCTGTTAGAGTTTAGAGCTCGGAGAGCTAAAAAACATAATGAGTGCAATTCTAAGCAGCTAGGTATGAAATTAGCGGGGTTGCACAGATGGCCTTCAGGGTCTACCGTTTTTCTATTTTTTTTCTTCTTTTTTATCAATTTTTCTGATGAAGAAAATTTTTTTATTAAAATCTACGGAAAATCGTATCTTGTGTAAGAAATTCTTAGCTTTTGAATGAAAATATCTTTTTTATAATTAATACATCAAAAGACTCTTTAAAATCCAATTTATGTGGAAAAAATGACTTTTCTCGATGTGTAGCGCAAGGTACTTCCAAGTTGACTTTTTTTCAGAAGGATCAGATTTTTTTCCACAAAATATATGGTTTTCACGATGGGCATATTTTTTGGTGAATCGCAAATTAAATTAAACGTTACATCCGTTAAGTGATATACCATTATTCGGGATAGTTACATAATTTTCTGTTATGCATTTAAAAATTTTAAACTGCTCGCTTATAAATTGAGTTAATACGATGCAGATGGCGCTCAAAACTCACTCTATCTATTTTCTTCTTGCGAATATTTGTTGACGAATGTCTTTTTGTAGTTGTTTGAGAGTTTGAAGTTAGCACAAATATAATTGCTTATATTTCTAATTATTATTGCACTTCTTTGATTTTTGATCACAATGAGTAAGCGTATAAGATTGATAGTGGTTGTTGTAATCCGTTTAACGAGCCACGTAAGTGACTAATACGATCTACTTTACCCTACATGCATAACCTCTAAATGAAATCAATTAAGTCAGTGGCTCAGTGTTTAGTATCAATCTTTGATAGCTAATTATTTAAAATTTGTACATGAAAAAGTAAATAAGGATTCACGAAAATTTTCCAATGATGATCGTTGGAAATTTCCTGATGCAGATGAAACTTCAATGTTGTGTGTACGTTATAGATTTCGTGTTAGAGAATTTATTCCACTGGCGCAAAAGGAAGAGGATATTATTTCAAGTCAAGTCAGTGTTGAGAATCTGAGTGTATTAGCTGAAATAAGAACTCCAAAAAGCAGTTTTCGTTGAACTGTCAGTAATTTTAACGAAAATCGTTGCGATTATAATGATCATTCTTTAGAGCGGTTTTCGAAAATTCTTTTATAGATGCACAGTGAAATAAATCAAGATCACTGTTCAATGATAGCTTAAGTAAGAGAATTATATAATGCTGAAAACGACAAGTAAATTTTTCAACATTTGATAATTTTAAGATCTTTTGATTTCTTAATACTGATGCTATCGGTTATTTCTTCAGAGATTGATGAAAAAAAAATTAGAAAAACTGTTGATCCTGAAGGCCATCCCTGCTACTTCCCGCTAATTTCGTTGATACCTGGGCGCTTAACATTGCACCTACAAAGTTTTTGAGCTTTTTGAGCTACAATTTGATGAAATTTGAGTTACAATCTATATGTTGTTTTGAGCTCTCCGAGCTCAAGAAGAAACTTATTCTATGCCTTTGAGCCCTTTGAGCTGAAGAAGTTTTATAGGACACCATTCTTTGAATTTTCCAACCACAATAACTTTTGAATGAATAAACTAATTTTTACGCGATTGGCAGCATTCTACGCAGTTTTTAGCCTCATAAAGAATTTTTCACCTTCAATTGGTCAAACTCGAAATTTCGGACTAACTATGAAAAAACACTTTTTTCGGTTTTCTTTTGTTCACGATATCTCTCAAACGAATCAACCGATTTTGACCAGATTTGCGATGATTGACGTAGTTTTTCTAGGTCAAGAGCAGATGAGTTTTTAAAATCGATTGGTAGAGCCGCTCAAAAGTTATTCGGAAAAAGCTACTTTTGAAAAAGTTATTTTAATATTTCTCAAAATTTCTCAAAGTCTATCGGTCCCAATCGGTTTTTAATCGACAGGAAATCTGTTGGGCCAAGCCCTTTTGAATGGCACCAACCACGATGGAATCGGTTCAACCGTTCAAAAGTTATAAAAGGTTTACATACGTACACACACACACACACACACACACACACACACATGCGGACCCAGTGGATAGCGTTGTTCGCGTCCGTGGGTTCTGCTTTTACACCCAACACGTGCTCTCCAGGTAGTGCTAAATGAACAACACCAACAACAATATGGAAATGTAACAGAACTTTCAACTATTGTCTACAGTACAGGGGTTGGATACCTCAGTGCCGCCGAGGGAAGGCGTGCAAACGGGCCTGTATTCGTCGTTATCAAGCAACTGTTATGACAGCGGGGTGGACCTCATGGCTCTGCTGTCTGAAAATGCGACAGGGAGTACGAAAACAGCCCAGATAGGAGAGAACGGACGGCTGAGCAACGTTTCTCAAAAAAGTGGAGGCCCTTTTGCTCCTGTCACTAATTAAACCTACCGAGGAATAATTAACTCTGTACTGCAAGATTGAAGAGTTAGCCGACTTCATAAAGAACAAGAAGAATCTCCATCATGAAACCTGAATAGATGTGCTTTGGCGCAGAACTTACTTCGCCAGCGAGTCTTTGGAGAGAATATCGACGTTTGCTTCATCTGTGAAGAAGAATAAGAATATATGGCGAGGCTTTTGCCTACCTCTGAAGAGGTCGTTTCCTGGGCTCAGTAGAGCTATACACGCACGTATATTTGTCCTATCCTCAACATAACGAGAGCACAGCCAAGTTTGCGAACAAGGAAAAACCGCTGCTCTCTTGTTAATACACATTCATTGAACAGCTGCAAGAGTTGCGTACAATTGTAAGTGTGTGCAACTCTCATCGACTCCTCTGACAACTCATTCCCTGTGGACACATCGAGATGTACCCACAGAATATGAGCAGTATCCAGCGGGGACCACGGGGAGGCGGAGTCGATTGAAGACCATGCTGTTTGTGTAATGTGTTGTGTGTAAAATATGATTCTACGTATAAGTGTTTGCGTGTGTAGGGTGCCCTGGCACTTGTATTGTTTGTGGTCATTTTCCCTAACTTATTCTACGGCAATCATCCAAAGCTTTATACTGTCCTCACAATTGTGTGGAGCATATCGCTTGTGCCTAGGGGCTCCGACTCTACCTAGGTGGATGTCTGTTGAGTCTCGTCCCTAGTCGCGTTTTCGTTAGCTAGTTGGGTTTGGAGTTTGCAGCACATTACTACTTTACTGAAACCTTTTAAAAGCTTGAAGTTACTTTGGGATGTTGCAATCGCACGCGTAACGCTCGCCCACTCCGCGTTCCCACCCCATTTGTCCTTGAGCACCTCGCGTTGAGTCTCGTACTCATGGCATTCAATCATTAAGTGCTCCACGTTGTCAACCCTTTCTCCTAGCCCATTCTCCCTACACTCGTCGCAGAATCTACTATCCGTATGTTCGTACTTGAATTGGTATTCTTTAAAGCAACCGTAGCCGGTTAGGATTTGGATCAGCCAGAAGTTAGGGCTGATCCATTTGTTTGTTAGACGCTCTGCTACGTCTGGGTCATCTGTGAACAATATCTAAACCTCCAAGACTGAGTATGGTTCGCGGACGAAACTAGCACGGCCGCAATCTGGATTGTAAACACAAAGAACGTTACCGCAAACAACAGCGGAAGTGGAGCAGGTTTTGTCTGGATTCAAACCTCCACAACCTACTTCATGGTTGTCTATCTCTCACCAAATGAAGGGATTAGTGTGTTCCGACTGAAACTGGCAAATATAGAAGATGCAATTACTAATTAGCTAGTAGCTGATGACTTGAACGCTAAATCAGCTGAGAGGGGCGCTGCTTTCTCCGACACCAGAGAAAACGAGGTCGCTGACATCGCGGCTAGACTTGACTTCATAGTGCTGAATACTGAGAGCACCACGACCTTTAGAAGACCAGGGTACCAAGAATCCATCCTCGACATTTTGTTGGCGACTCCAAGGACTGCCAGCATGATTCAAGACTGGACTATATCCGAAGAATACAGTGGCAGTGATCACCAGTTCGAGACAATCATCGTTGGATTGGCATCTTTTTCGGTTTCACAACGCGACTTTTCTAAGCAGAAGTGGAATGCCAGGAGACTTGATCTAGAGGCACTGTGAGCTTCACTTGCATGAAGCTGGTCTATCCTCCAGAACATCCTGACTCCGGATACTTGCAGCGAGTCGGAAAAGGCAGTGCTAAATACGATGAAGGAGATTGTTGCCGCATGTGACGCTTCTATGCCGCGGTTAAAAAATCGGTGTTTTCACAGGCCGGCGTACTGGTGGTCAACAGACAGCAGAACTTCGCAAAATATGCCATCAGCTACGTCGCTGCGCCACGAGAGCTTCAAAACGCTCCCTGAACCAAAACTTATATTTGACAGAGTATAAGCAGGCCAAAAAGACGCTAAACCAAGCCATTAAAGCAAGTAAAGCGAAGTTGTGGAAAGAGATCTGCAATGATCTCGACAAAGACTTCTCAGGTAAAGCCTACCAAATTGTCGCCAAACAACTTGGAAAGGCTTCACCAGAGGCTCCGAAGTCTCTTGCCTTAATGGACAGCATTATAGCGGAGCTTTTCCCCAAAGACCTGCTGCAGGAGAAAAAACACTGCTAAGAACATCGAAGTAACACCCTTCACAACTAAGGAACTACAAGACGCGGCCAAGTCACGCAAAACAGGAAAGGCACCTGGACCTGATGGCATCCCGGCATCGGTGATCAAGATTGCAGCCCTGGAATACCCAGACATACTCCTTAACCCCTACAACGCATGCTTGGCAACTGGCACGTTTCCCGCGGTCTGGAAGCGGCAGAGATTGGTTCTCTTAGACAAAGGTAAGGGAACCCCTGTAACACCTTCGTCGTTGAGACCACTCTGTATACTAGAGATTACTGGAAAACTGCTCGAGAAGCTCATACAAGGAAGACTTCACAACCACATCGACCGTGCTGGAGGTTTTGCTACCAACCAGCATGCCTTCCGGAAAGGTCGTTCGACAGTCGGAGCGATTGAGAAAGTCATAAAGACAGCAACAAAAGCATAGTCTGGTAGCCTCAAAGCTCGTAAAGTATGCCTTCTCCTCACGCTAGATGGCAAAAACGCATTTAACAGCGCAAACTGGGGAGACATTTTAGACGCTCTGAAGCAGAAGTTGAATGCGGAGCCAGAGAATCTGGCACTGATCGACAACTACCTTGACGATAGGAAGATAATAGTGGAAACTACTGAAGGCCCACAAAAATACGAGCTTCTTGAAATCCCGTTGCCAGAACAAGTAGAGCTAACAGGCTTTGCAGACGACGTTGCGGCCACTATAGTAGTAGACAGCGTAGAAGAAGCCGAACTGCTAGTTCGGGAAACCATTGACGCTATCGAGACTTGGCTTGATAAGCAACACCTGAAACCCGCCAAACAAAAAACCAAGATGGTCGATTTTGACACGTCGAAAATGGTTCCTAAATCCATTCGCTGTAGACATGGGAAGAACAATACTGGCGTCAACAAGGTCCCTGCGCTATTAAGGGGTAAAGATAGACGAGAAACTATCTTTCCGTGAACACGTCAACAGTACATGCAAGAAAGCCAGCAAGTCAGTGTCTACCCTAGCACAAATTATGACCAACACCATGGGACTAAGAACAAAAAAGAGAAGAGTTCTTCTAGAAGCAGTCCACTCGTTACTGCTTTATGAAACAGAGATATGGGCAAACATATTGAAGCAGAAGGCCTATCGGCAGAAGATAGCAGCAGTACAGCGGCGAGGCGCTCTCAGGGTTGCTTGCGCCTACCGCACAGTTTACGAAGCGGCTGTATTGGTCATTGCTGGAGCTACGCCCATCAACCTGTTAGCGTTCGAAAGAGCAAAAATCTATGACGCTAAAGGTAGTGACGAAAACATTAAGGACGCTAGAACGAGGATAAAGACGGAAACACAGCAAGAGTGGCAGGACCGATGAACATCGGGAGAGACGGGCAGATGGACAGCGTGCCTGATCCCAAACATCAACGTCTGGCTTTCTCGGAAGCACGGGGACACGGACTCCTTCCTGACCCAGCTATTGACCGAACATGGGCAGTTCAATGCCTATCTTTTCAAGATAGGTTTGCACAGCACACCGACGTGCAAATACTGCCTAGACAAAATTGATAACGCCGAGCATACGTTTTTCGAGTGTAATCGATGGAAAGACGACAGAATCAGCACCGAAGAAATAATAGGCACAACGCTCTCCCCTGAGAGCTTCGTAACCTCGATGATCAAAAAAGAAGAAAACTGGTCAGCTGTTACAGCCTACGCGCAGCGCCTTTTAAAAGAAAAAATCGCAGAAAGGGATTAGAAACCAGTAGTCACAAGAAGTAAGCGTCGTGAGACGCAACATGGACTGAATTAAAGTAATGCTAACGTGGTTCCGATCCAGTCATCTCCGTACCATCGATGGGGGAACAGAGAGGAGTTTTTTTTAGTGCGTAAAAATCTCACACTACCGACCATCATCTTTCAATGATAGCGGTGTCTGGAAATTTTTTTCGCTTCTCTATATAAAAAAAAATAAAAAAAAACACACAGACACACACACACACAGACACACACACACACACACACACGCACACACGAACACACACACAGTTATTGGCAAAACCAATAACTTTCTGATTTTTGAAAATTTTCAATTTGCTTAGCGGGAAGTTAACAAGTTACTTTCAATTTTGCCTGATAGATGAGAAGTCAGTCATATAGCACTTGAGTTTTCTCGAAAATTGATGTTAAATTTTAAAAACGAAATCAGTGAATCCGCGAATGTTGACTCAAACTCCAGTGAAATTGGTATTAAAAATTCTAATCCCTCAAAAGCTCCGGCGGGTAATCAGTTGCTTAATTTGGATATAAAAAAACTTGTTATTGACTTTTACGAAAGCGACGAGAATTCTTAACAATTAACGGGCATGCAAGATTTTAAATCTGTGAAAGATTATAATGGTAATCGAATGAGAGTATAAAAAAAGTTTGTTTTATGTAATTTTGAAAGATTATATCAAAATTTCATAGTAAAGTACGATTCAGTAGCAATCGGACTCTTAATTTGCGAGTTTGAGGCCTACTCTTTGTATTCTTGCTAGAAGTAGTGGTACACATGTTGTATGTGTATGGACTATTCACCAAAATGTAAAATTAATGTTACAAAATAATTGAGTATCAAATATTCTTTATGATTAAACTTGGCTGAGATATCAATTCCACTCCATTTTCTCATTGAGGATGTAATTTTCTAAAATTTGCGATAAATACTGATTGGATTATGGAAACTCAACTTATTAATAAAAATTTATTAAATAAATTGGTTTGCAATAATCTAACAGAATCTTGCTCCTTCAGAAGTTGTAATAGATGTCCAAACAATGAAGAAATCATTCGGTACTTTCATGCATCGTTTAAGAAATCTGATGTAAATAAAATCGAATATAAAATGTGGACATCAACCGATCGATATACCATTGCAAATGTTATTTCAGATTTTAATATTTTTATTACCTTAGCGACGCAACGTGATAAACTTTTAAAAAATGATTTTATAGTGAAAATACAAAGTCGGTTTTTCTCTAATGCGAAATTAAATTTGAAGATTGTCGAATTTGCGGTAGTTTTTGACTTCGCAGAAAACTATGCATTCGTTGTGCAGAAAGCTACCCAAGACTTTCATTGGAATAATGTCCAAGCTTCTATATTGACAATGACAAGTCAATACAACGAAAATGATATGATTTAGCATTTTTCTCAGTTGATATTTCAGATTGCTTTAAACATGACATAATTTTGATTGATTTATTTCAAGAACAATTGGTTTCTCTTTCTAAATAAAAATTTGCTGTTATTGATAGGATTTTTTATTTCTCAGATAGAGCACCTCAGCAATTCGAAAATTTAAAAAATGCCATTCGGCCTCACCCGAAATGGACGGTAGATCTCATGTGATATTAGATTTTCTTTATTTATGTTATTTAATTTGTTAAATAACAACTGTTTATGTAATTTTTAAATTTTCAATCCGCTATAACTTTAAACGAGTAAACCGATTATCACGTAATTGACAATAGTCGATGCAGTTTTTCAGTAGATTCCACAGAAATCTAACTATTGCAACGGTCCTCATCACGCAACGTTTCAAAAATTTTGCTATATTTCGACTTAACTCGACGTGCTAAGTCAGAAAATACAGGCAGTTGGAATGCTGGATTAGCAGGATCGTCCACATTGATCGCGGGCTCACGGTCTTGTGGAGGGTCTTGATCAAGAGGTACCTGGTCCTTTACAGTCTCGTCGTCCGAAGTTATACTCGATTGGATAAATTAACGCGTTGGCAGAGTAATACAAAACAAACTTTTATCACGATGCGTCGAGATCTCTTCGTGTAGCCCCACAATGGGCGCCAAAATTTATAATGGTCTTTTGCACCGGCACTGGCGTCGACAGGGCCGGAGAGCACGACCTAAATTGGCTTACCTGGGTTTCGAAGGTAGTTACCGTTCCACGATTCGAAGTCGTTGTCGTTTGTCGTCGGGCGGCGGGTCGATGACGAAGAGATTTAAAATTCGAATGAACGGCGAAACGTAAAATAATAACTCAAATAATTCAAAAATTCAACAATTTGGCGGGCTTGCGGCGGATAACTAACTACGGTCGGTAAATTGACTATGCTTGTGGGTGATTGAAGCTCGAGATAAGTTTGGGCCCGCGCTCGGAGATGGCGCGTCGGTCGGGCTAGCTGTCTTACACAGCTCCAAATTTCTCGGGCGTTACGTTTAATAACAACATCAAAAAGAAATCACGTTCAATTGTCGGCATATATCACTGTTCCAACCAATAAGACCATTAACAATAGTTATAATAATGTCACACAGTTGGTTCAATGCCAGTGTCTCAAACAAAAAAAAAAATTAATAATAAGAAGCGAACGCTCGACTTTGAATCTACGTTTCAATTTACGAACACACACACATATACACCCCGATGGTACCATGCCTCTGAGTGTCGTCACACAAGTCTCGATAATCCGAAAGGAATTCAATAATTACTTTCGTAAAAAAAAAATATTAATACAAAAAAAAAATTACACCAAAAATCAAACTGGTGAAATTTACTAAAATTGATCGCGATATTGCGGTGAGGACACCCTGGGGCTAAATTAGCGATCAGACTCACCCTGCGGCAGCAGTAAACCCCTCGGGTCGGTACTCATCCAGGTAACTGACTCTCAACGAAGTTGGCGGGATAGCGTCGATGTCTTGGCGATGGCGTCTCCCACGTGCACGTAATAATACTAATCAATCGTCACTCGGCGATAATCCACACAGTGGCCGTGAACAATCGCTTCGACAAGGTACAATCGTAAAATAATAATTAACAATGTGCAATATTTAACTCAGTAATGGTGGTTAATTGCGTTGTAAAATATTTTAATGCTTGTAACGGAATTTGTGTGACTAACAGACACGGCGTCCAGATCAGAATCAATTTATTATGGCTGCCTCCTCGGCAACATGTGTTCTCTAGTTTTCCGTTAGTTCAAAAAACTCGCATCCAATCAGCTCACAGCTTCTTCTAGCCGGCCGTTATATTACGAGGTGCGTCCAGTACTCCGTTGCGATCGATGATTGGTCGATATGTCACTCGGTTCGGCTCACAGCATCCAGATGGTGCCTCGCTCGACTTAAGTTGCTAAAACGCCGTCATCATTCGTTGGTTTCAAATTTTGCTTCGCTTTCGCCGTGGTCCTCCTCCAGATGTCACGCTAGTAATTGATGGCTCTGTGTGAATTCGCGGGTTCGTCTGATCGCTCAACTGATTTTCGCTCTCACTCTAACATACTCTCTACAATATTCACACTCATTCATGCACACTTTTCAAATTCGGCGCGTTTTCTGTTATAAGCCTTGACTCGAGCTTCACACTTTGATCAGGAGGCCGCTTGAGGCGACACAGTCGCGTTGAATCGCCGCATTCTTTCAGCTAAGCCAAAATAATTGATAATGATAAAGAAAATTAAAATAAACAAATAGCCAAACTAGTCTTTTGACATGGGGAATTTTTCCCGTGTCACAGTATATACATATATATATACATACATATATATATATATATATATATATATATATATATATATATATATATATATATATGTATGTATGTATTAGTGAATAATTACTGAAAGAGCGGAAAAGCGGGGATCAGGTTTAGGTCTGGATATCTCAATTAAAACGCGTAAATTATTATCAAAAATAACACTAGGAATTTATTTACATTAAATACACTCAATATGTAATATGTTTAATAGCGGATTGTTAAGATAAAAGCGGATTTATAAATAACAGCGTGGTTTGCAAAAGCGAAGCCGGTTGACACGTGGTTGAACACTTTGCCGGCACTGAAAAAGCGGTGAAATAAATGCACTGTTAACACAAATTACCTATAACAAACTAAAGCGGATTATTAACAATTAATTTAAGCAAATTAAATTATAAAATAAGCGAAATGCGGTTTATTAATGAAAAGCGAAAGTAAAGAAAAACTAATGGCGACTTGATGCAGCGAAAGCGTAGAAGCGAAAGATAATAACAATAGTCCGTCTTCTTCCTCGTTGAGTTGGGGAAGAAGGCTATTGCGCATGTCTAGCGGGAGCGATCAGCCAATAAAGCGGTCGACTCATGGCGTGATCGAGAGGCTGATTTTCTATTGGCGGTTCGATTTTTGCGGGAACTAGCGGTGGACAGGTGCGTCTCTTGAATTTGGGAGTCCCCCAGGAGCGAGTTTATCGCTACTGGGCCTTGTTCACCGAACAATTAGGGTGTGTCAAAATGTAACTTCCATGGAAGCTTGGAAGCTTCGCTGAATGTGTGTGTGTGTGTGTGTGTGCGGCCGTATGTAAACCTCTCATAACTTTTGAACGGCTCGATCGATTCCACTGCGGTTGGTGTCATTCGAAAGGGCTAGACCAAACTGAGATTTTGAATACATTTTGGACCACTTTGGACCTGTAGATTTTGATAAATCTTAAAAAAACTACTAAAAAAATTTTAGTTTAAATGTGGTTTTTATGGAATAACTTTTAAATGGCTGTGCCGATCAATTTCAAAAACTAATCAGCTCTTAACATAAAAACCACGTCAGCTCAAAATGACACAAAAATTATATTTTTGAGCTCGAAGAGCTCAAAAACGTATTAAGTGCAATTTTGAGCGCTTAAGTATGAAATTAGCGGGAAATTGCAGGAATGGCCCTGAGGGTCATCCGTTTTTCTAATTTTTCTTTCTTAAAGTTGTGACATTAGAGTAGTTTCAATATAATTCTGGAATATTTTCCTGGAATTTTAACGAAAAATTTTTTTTTGGTACAACTCTTTAAACAACTGATGACAGCTCCGAAAATTCTCTACAGTCACTCCTTGGATGATACTTCTGCAAAGAAGTTAATATTTACAATATTTGTTAATAAACCGTTAATTTAAACTCGTCGAAAAGAAAAAAAATAATGAATGAAATCGAACCAAAATACAAATAAATTTTGAACCGATAAAGAGAAAAGTAAAAAATCTCTATATTTTAAAACTCTTTTTCTATCATTTTGAAGTCAATAAATTATTTAATCAGCAACTAACACAAAATATTTGTGAAAAACTTGAATTAATACATATTTTCTTCATCTACCTCCAACAGTTCTTCATATGATAGAGGTTATTGTGGAAAATTAACAATAAATCCACGCCGACCTGATGATTTCTGAGCTAACATTAATTAATTTCCCTATTCACTTAAGGTTTCGGCTGCTATCTAGTGAGCAATATTAAATAACTCATTCAACTTATTCTCTTAAACAGTTCTATTTTTGATTTGCGTGGATGATTGTTTTCGTTTACAACTACGCTGCAACTTTTCCATTTTTTGAGAATTCTCAATAACTTATTGATGGCCTTTAGAGTTTAAGAAGTAGAAATTTGGGCCTTTTTTCATTGTTCTTGAACCTCGGTCACAGTAAAGAAAGCATTTTCTTCAATACTACATTTTTGTACTTTATGATTATAGAAAATAAAGCTAAAACGTCCCTAAAAATTGGAAGTTTTCGTCCAACAAAACCACTTATTGGAAAACCAATTAACCCTTCGTTGGTCGCGCTATGAGCGATTCCCCGCTTTTTTTTTTCAATTCGTTATAAAAAAAAAAATAATTTTTTCCAGCCTTAAAAAATTTAGCTATTCCTTCTTCAATTCATTTAGCATGCACCTAAACAGTTTTTAAAGTTGTAGGTATTTTTATTAATTAGATATTAAATAATAAATGTCGTAAGAACATGGTATCGCGGCGATTCCCCGTAAGCGCGACCAAACCCGACCATGAAATTTTATTCGCAGCATTGCCAATTATATGAAACTTGAATAAATAAAAACAATATGGCCGTCATCAGCTGTTATAGTTGTTATGCGCATGTCCCATAAAGTTATTTATTTAATTTATTTGTGCAATGTTATTGTAAGTAATTTTAATATAAAAATAAAAATATAAATAAATAAATATAAATATAAATATAAATAAATAAATATCATTACGTGGATTGGATCACAAGAATAATAATATTACTACTGTGACTACAAAAGTATTTAATACTTTACTCATCAAAGCATTAAACCGGTACGTATTTTTTTCTCTGATAAAATATTTGAATATAACGTTTATGATTAAAATTAAAGTCACGATACTACATTACAATTAAATATTAAATAATTTAATTAAAATTGATTTAGCAGATATTTGATAATTTTAAGAATTCTTTTAATAAATAAATTGAGTCAAAAAATTGACATGTAGAAATTTTTAATAAATAAAAAAAGCAATTTTTTGAAAATAATTTTTCGGAACAAATTAATTTTTATTTCATACCAACTCAAATTTTACCGCGCTTAATTATACTTAAAAGTATACTTGGCAACACTGTAAGAAAATTAACATTGCGGCGATTCCCTAACCACGCGACCAATGAAGGCGGGCAGTGAAGCGCGACCAACGAAGGGTTAAATAAACTTCTTTATCCATTTTTTATAATCAATTTCATCCAATGAAAAAAGTACTCAGTTACAAAGTAAATTAGAGAAAAATAAATATCGGCGAACAAATAATTGGACAAATAACACATGAAAAAAGAATTCTAGGATGAGAACTAATTAATTACAAAAAAATAAATTTAAAAAACAAGCCAAAATATTCACGAAAAACAATGATAAATTATAGCAACAATGAAAGTCCGAATTTGGAGGTACGAAAAATGGGTAATTATTACCCAAATCAAAAAAGGTCGGTTAGAACGTCGAGTCGCGAAACAATGAGCGTTGCAGTGCAAGGTGGTTAGATACTAAGGGAGAGGGCGTCCTTGAAGCATTTTTCATGGCATGGTAGTATTGAAGTTAATTAAGAACAAATTGTACAACCGATTTCTTCTTTGTTTCGCACATCGATCATTTTAACTGTGAAACTAGCTTCGATACACGGAAAGAAAATTGTACGAAGAATTACGATGGAAACATTGTAATTTTTAGTATAGAATAATGTAGTGCCGGTCCAGAACGAAAAACATTATGATTTATACGATGCAACATCGTAAATTTCTATCACTCAAATTAAAAATAAGTTTAGGTCACAGAAAAAATAATTCTGTGTCACCAAGGAATCGAACCCGGTGTCCTATCGACCACAAGCCCAAGGTTTATTCCCTTACGCTATCAGAGGGAATATCTAGATTTTCTGTTCAGTCACATAACAAGACCCTCCATACAGTAGTTGGTCATCTTTTGGTGGTGACGTCACAAACTATTGGACTCTGTCTCTCTTTTATTAAAAAATATAGTATGCGCCCTTATTCACTTGCTCTTAAAAAAAAATTTACTGAATAACATCGTAATTTTCAATAATTCGAATTGTGTTCTGTAGACGGCAGCATCGTAAAAATCAACATACTGAAAGTCTAGTCCTGGATTACGATGTTACCATTATAATTTTTCATAAGATTTTTTTTCCGTGTAAATAATAAAATTATATTAGCACATTTTTATTTAAATAATAAAATTAATTGCATAAATTTAAAATATATAATATTATGAAATTATAAAATCCAATAAATAATTGATAAAAATAATTTTTAGTTGAAAAAAAAAAAATTGAATTTATTGGCAAATCAAGGTACGATAGTATTAGAAATTTGACAGTTGAATAAAAGGATCTGTGAAACCAAATGAAATTAAGAATACAAAAAATTTGAAAAATTTATTGATAAACTTGATAGTTTTGTCAAAAAATTGGAAAAAAAAATGAGAAAATATTATAAATTATATTTTAAAGTTCAATATCTTCGAAACGCATCGGTTTATCAAAAAATTATAAGAGAGCTTTTTTGTAGAACGTTCAATTTTCTACAAAAATTTGTTCTGACTCAACTTTTTCGATGAATTGTTAAAGAGTTACAAAATTCCAAAGTAAGAAAAAAAAGTTTTCCCAAGTTAATCAAATGGGAAATTGAAATTTTCGACTCGGCACTTCGTAATATTTATATTAAGAGCTCTAATTTTTACAGGATTTTTTTTTCGTCATTTAGAACAATATTTTCAATATTAATAAGAAAAAAAAAAATTGTCGATTTTTTTGAAACAGTCTATTATATATTAGACTTTTATGGCCCACCTTATTAAACCCTATCAATAGTTTTTTTTTGCCCACCCTAATATATATATATATATATATACAGAGTGTCCCAGAAGTAACGGACGCCATTGTAGCATCTGATAAACATAATAATTCTGAGACGAAAAGTCCTTAGCCATTTTTTAATCAGACGCATAGATAATTAATTATTAATTAAAATAACGTCCTTTTATGCGTTAGAGAGAGAGCACTAGTGTCAAGTCAAGTGCATTCCAACGAAGACGCTTGCACGTGTGAATGTGTAAGTAAAAATGTGTGACTACGTTAGCTATAGAAACTAGTTAGTCATACAGTTAGTTGTGTCTTTGTTTGGCACATAGTTTACTGGACACTGGCGCTCTCTCTCTGTAACAAATAAAGAGACGTTATTTTTAATTAATAATTAATTATCAATGCGGTTAATTGAAAAATGGCTCAGGACTTTTCGTCTCAGAATTATTTTTTTCATCAGATGCTACAATGGCGTCCGTGACTTTTGGGACACCCTTTATATTTATGTTTATTCAATTTCTCCCATGAACAACTTTTGGATGTGATATTTTATCGAAGTTTCGTTAATTTCTTCTGGAAGCTGTTCGAGTAAGTGATCATTTCGGTATCATTCTATTCTCTTAGACTAAAAATAGTCTATTTATCTATAGGTATTCAAGAAAATTATATTAGTTTAGTCGTTTCAACTATAATACTCGTTTTTCGTAAATTATCAACAAAGGATTCTGTAAATGCATTTGAAATATTTATGATGTCAGTGTTATGATTTTATTTGAGTAAGAATATAATACATATTGATGTATTTCTCGACTAAGAAATTTATCAATATGTATTTTTTAGTAAAGCACCGCAAAGCTGTCACCAACTAGTAAAAATTAAATGTATTTTTGCCGAATTTTATTTTATCATTAGCTAAAATAAAATGATATAAGCTAAATTTGAGGATAGTAAAACGGAAAATATTGAGTAATAATGTAAAACATTTAACGATTTTGATACTGAGTTATAAGAATATTGCTCATAAGATATATTCTCTTTATACATGGAAATTGTAAGAGGTAGTAGTTTAGAAGTAGTTTAGGACTTGCTTTAGATGGTCAGTAATTGCAGCAGGGTCATGTCGTAACGATCAAGATAGGTTTGCAAATCATGAGAAAAATTTTGATAATAAACTATTCTAGTATGCAACGTACATTGTGTTTTGATAGCTCCAAAATGAACAAACTGAATCGCAGTTCCGTAGTTGCATGAATAGTTTTCTTAAAACTCAATGAGAACATCTAATTCATCGAAATTTAAGTCATCTTAAAATTCTTTATCAAATAGTTTTTGATAAAAACTTCTAAATTTATAAATTGCAGTGTTTCTTGTTTAAGTACTTCGATGGCCTTTTCTACAGTAAATGTTATTTTATTTTTCGATGTTACTCTTACAGTAATTGGTTTCTTGGTTTTTCACTTATTCTTCCTTCTGACCATAATATCCACTTAATGAAACACATTTGACTGGACACATCGACGGTACTCAAGCTAATTCCAATTTCTTCATGTTTACAGAAATTACAGCTTCGGGAAACATATTTTTCTGATCGATTATCAGAGACTATAATTTCTTCTGAAGTATTTTCTGTAATTATTTTCATTCAATGAAGAGCACTGACCGGAAGAAAAAAATTTGCATGAGATATACACGCACATGCATTGCGTTGTATTACTTGGGGTTCCACGAATGTAGAGTATGACACTTTATACGTACTTTGGGCACAGAACTTGGCGTGCATATCAATAATATTCCAATTTCGGTATAGTTTAGTAATTTTTTTACCATTCAACTTGACAAAACCTTTTTTCCCAGAGTCAATTCAAATATTACCTTCTGAAAAAGTTTTGATTTGTGATTCAATAAATGTTTGAATTATTTTTGGCTTTTTTATGTACTTTAAAGAGTTTTTTCTTTGTGGAACTCTTGAAGTGACTGATGAAATAATATCTTTCCTGACTCGTAACAATTGTCTTTATTTTGTAACGATCTTATAACTCATTACGAAACTTAAAGTCTGTTTCAATTTATTGCTTTTCTGTTTTTCTATACGCACATCTTATTTGCTGAACAACAACTTCATGGAATATCAATTTTTTTCTGGTCTCATTATAAACACATTCTCCTTATAGAAATCTATCAACAGCAGATTATGAAGATGTAGAAAAAAATAGATTTTTTTACTGATGACCTATGCATTTGTTAATGAAGACTGCCAACTTTCTTTTTCAACTGGTCGTTTATTTTTTTTTCTCTTTTCATTGTCTTGGTAACAGTTTCATAAATCTATTTTTGTCATTATAATACTGTTATTTTCGGCATTGCCTTATACAACACACAGGGTCTCTCCCCTGTCGACGAAAAGTGCAACGCTTGCACTTTATAAATTTCGACAATCACTCGGACAACACCTCGATTAAGAAATGAGCACACTGTCCACGTTCTGTCAAATTCGCAACTTTAGACCAATAACAAAATTTAACTCCCTTCCGAAAATCACGATCCGGGTGTGTAAAACCACCAAACACCACGAATCCAATGTTCAGTCTTTTATCAAAGAATACGAGGGAAGGTATCCTCGTAGAACCCGTGTGGGTCCTTATACCGCGTCACGTATAAGGCAGTATACAGCACTCGGTCGCGTATACAAAAATCTAGATTCATCTCAATCCGATTTTAATTTCTATCTTCTACGAACAACGACAAGTGTGCTTTTCGAGCAGTATCGAGGGCCCCGTGGTCCGTAGTGATATCCTTCACTAAATTATAACCGTTCAATCTATTAGTTAATTAACGGCAGATCTAAGTATCTGCCGGAGTCGTTACTCTGTTCACGAACTCATTTAATAAACATTTTAAACTGTTAAAACATAATTTCAAGTGTATAGTTATAAGTAAAATAGTATCCATTGAGTGCGTCTTGCCCATAGGGCAAATAATTGAATAAACTATAAAAACCAGAACTTCGAGCTTTACTTCATTCCAAATTAAGATCCTGAACCTCTTCCACTACACCGATCTCTACCACGACAGAAGGAGGAAAAGCCAATCCAGGACCTACCGATCAGACAGTTCAGATTTAAATACTTAACCAAACTTAGATTTTGAATACCATTTAGACCGATTCGAACCAGTAAATTTTTAGAAATCTCAAAAAAACTACAAAAAAAAATTTTTTGAAATGTGGTTTTTTTGGAATTACTTTTAAATGGCTTTACCGATCAATTCCAAAATCTAGTTAGCTCTTAAGATCAAAAAACCACGTTGATCACCGCAAGCCCGGTCAAAATCGGTTTATTCGTTCGTGAGTTATCGTTGTCGAAAGAAAACCGAAAAAAGTTTTTTTTCGGAATTACTTCGAAATTCTTGGCTCGATCGATTAAAACTCAAAGATTCTTTATAGGGCTTTAAAAGCTGCGTTGAATGCCGCTAACCGCGTAGAAATCGGTTGATCCATCCAAAAGTTATTGCCGTTTGAAAATTCAAAAAATTGTTTTATAAAACTGCTATTAGAGTTTTGAGCTCGAAGAGTTCAAAATGACACAAAAGTCATATTTTTGAGCTCGAAGAGCTCAAAAACGTGATGTGTAATTTTGAGCGCTCAAATACAAAATGAGTGGGAAGTTGCAAAGGTGACCTTTAGGGTCAACCGTCGTCCTAATTTTTTTCCAAAGTTGTGATTATTTTTGTTTACAAAAATTTTGTAATAAGTGTCAAGATCGTTTTTCTAATTTAGTCAACAGGTAAAAAGATTTTAATTTACTATCAAGTTTTCGCTCAACGTTTCTCTCTTGTTCTTTTTTACAGAATTGTTTATGAGCTTTTAGGTCCTCGTATCTTCTGCCGCTATATTCTTTCTGCCTCTTTTATGTTCTCGATTATTTTTTCTGCTGAACTTCAGTGATTTTCTTTTTCTGAGTCAATACACTTTTCTTACTTGTTGTAACAGTTAATGAGGCACAAATTTTGGAGCCCAGGTATGTTTTTTAGTCTTGTCTGAAGTATTGGAGCTATTTATTATAAAACTAGACCAACTAAAAACACAAATGAATGAAATCATTAACGAAAAATAAATTAAAAAATTGGTTAGTATTCTCACCTTGGTACTGACATGAAAATATATAATTAACCTAACCTAATTTCTTGCATGTATTTCAAATAATTTTGATTTCAGGCGTTAAATAAAGTATATACTCAGTATAATTGATATCAACTTTGTATTAATACGCATGAACTTCAATACCATGATACTGACATGTAATTTTATGACTTAATTTTTTCAAAACAACACAACTTATTTCTGTCATGATATAAGAACTAAAAGTAAACACACGACTGTGAATTTTATATAAATAGTCCTTCGTTAAAATGCCGTCAAAACGTGCCAAGGAAACTGAATAAATGAATTAAGTAAAATTCCAGGACATAAGTCAATGACGATTATTCTCTTCTACCTATCAATAATTCGGTATAATCGCAGCATAAGTTGATGGAATATAAAATTAATTTTAGTTATAAAAGCTGAGCTTTAAATTATAATACGAGTCTTTATAGAAATTTATACCTCAAGTATTTATTACCTCAAGTTTGGTAAACGAAAATCGAACATGCAATGATACTGACATTCTAAGTATCTTTCTGTGAGTTATTGACGATCCATGACTACCTATGATTTAATATTGAATATCGACGGTTGAATATTATCAAACTAGTCATATTTACAATTTTGTGATAAAAAAAAAAATATCTCGAATAATTGATGAAGCGCTAGATATAAAAAATCACAGCTATCTGACAATCGCCCATATAGAAATTTCAATTTACAATTGGGGCTTTTTTCATAAATTTTGCGTGTGTTTATTCGACAGCAGACCATCACATATGCTTGTTAACGTGATGTGCCCTACAATGAAACAACATCATAGGACACGATTAAGACTAATGGCAATAATAGATGTAGAATAAAATAATAATAAATTTCTTTTTAAATGCGATGCTTTGGTCCCCAACCTCAACCGGGTCTTCGCCCCAGACCCCGATGAATCTCACAGCGGGGTCATATTAAGATCATAATTTTAAGGATCAGTTGTCGTTGGAATCGAATAACAGGTATTAGTTGTCGTGGTATTAAATTTCGGGGATCATTTGACGGGACACCCATACTTGTACCCATAATATGTACCTTACTATAAATCTAACAATTACTACAGTTCGAAAATATGTTGGAAAATAAATCGTAAATTAATTAATTAATTGTAAAATCTATTGATGAATAATTGAAATTCACAAGTTATGATTCCCATTTGATATAATCATCATAGACTTAACGAGATAATCATGTCGTTAGGTTATAAGAATTTTGTAATTTTTTACCTGAGTTAGGATCATACACGGGTGTACAACCATCATCTTCATCGTCTCCCATACAGCCACTTCCAGCACCAGAAAAAATAAGATCATCTATGAGTCCTGGTAATCCCGATGCTGGAGTCTAAAAACCAATTATTTAATGTAAAATAAATCTCAATTTGAATTTATTCATTTACTACAATAAAGAAACACCATTTATACTGCTGCAATAGAATAAGAAAATCAATGAGAATAAAGTTGTATTTCAATAATCATTGTAAACGATCTCAGTATGACGAGAAAAAATAAAATTTATTCTGATTGTTCGAAAAACATTTTGATTTTAATTTTATAACGGGTTTTATTCCGCTCAATTGGCCCTTTAATAATTTTAAACAAAACAATAAACTAGATAAAATTGAAATCTAAATTAATGAACAAAAGGGCGCCATCAGGATTTCTTATCACGGTTCCTGGAACCGGATCCAGAGCTGAGAGCTTATCTTACAGGGAGAGGAAGTGGAGCAAGGTGCTGTGAAAGAAATAAATTTTTATTTAACAATGGATCCAAAAATTTATTAACAAAACAATTTATCAACTTTAATCACACACTCACACACACTATAATCAACTTAAAACTATAGCCTACTAACGGCTAACCAGAAATAATTTAAGGGGTTAGGAGTAGTCAGAATTTTTAAAGAATCAATTTTTTTTTTTTTGCATTTTCGTTATGTGTAATATCTTAAAAATATTCTCTGAAAATTTCAAGTCGATCCGATAATTACTTTTTGAGTTATTCGACAAATAACAAAGAAAGCTCGGGTACTTCAAAGCGCTCGGGAGCAGATAGCTAGCGGTAGCTTCGAGAAACCCCCTTTTAGGGTTCTATTGTCATCCATGAACTAAGACTTTGGTGTATGTAGTAGAATGTAGTGAAAATAAGAATAAGAACGATTTGACTGTATCGGGAGATGGAATCTGGCAAAAACGGGGATTTACATCGTCACTTGGAGTTTCTTCTATAATTGGCTATTATACTGGAAAGATTCTTGATATAAACATTAAAAGTGCTTATTGTAAGCTATGTGAGTATTGGAAAAAGAAAAGAAATACGGTTGAGTTCGAGGAATAGTATGAATCGCATGAAAATGAGTGTAGTGCTAATCACAAGGGGTCTTCGGGGAAAATGGAGGTGGATGCGATGATTGAAATGTTTCAGCAGTCTGAAACAAAACATGGAGTTAAATATACAAACTACATTGGCGATATTGATTCGAAAACCTATTCTGGAATTATAAAAGCAGATCCTTACAAAAATACAACCATAAATAAAAAGGAATGTATAAGCCATGTTCAGAAGCGGATGGGGACTGCGTACTCTGAAAACTAAACAAAAAGGTCTTGGTGGTAGAGGTAGGCTTACAGGAAAAGTAATAGACAAACTCACTGTGTACTATGGTTTATCAATACGTCGTCATTGCGATTCTATTGAAGATATGAAATCTGTTATTATGGCAAATTTTTACAACTACGGTTTGACTGATGAAAATCCGAATCCTGATATGTGTCTTAGAGGCGAAGATTCTTGGTGCTCTTACCAGCGCGCTGAAGCAAGTGGAGAGCTTGATACTTATACTCAAGATTATTCTCCCTTACCTCCTGATGTTTTAAAAGCTATTAAACCGATTTACGACGATCTCAGTAATGATAATTTACTTTCAAGATGTGTAGGTGGATTCAATCAGAATAATAATGAGATCTTCAACCAACTAGTGTGGAAAATATGCCCAAAAACCGTGAATACTATTTCTACTATCATACAAATTGCTGCACACATAGCTACTTGTATATTTAATGAAGGTACAAATTCATTATTAATGATTATGGATACCCTAGGACTTAATTGTGGGTCTAATTCCCATCGGTATGCTGAAAAATTGGATGCTGCACGTGTGAAAGTGGCAGATCAGCGCGCCAACGACAACACTCGGGAAGGCAGAATGTTTCGTAGGCAATAGCAAATTGATGTCTTGGAAACTTCCACAATGGATGAAGAACTATTATATGGCCCAGGAATAGATGACTCGATGTAAGTAATTTAATAATTCGTATTTCTGTACGTGAATCTAGTGTGAAACTTTAAATGCGTTTTTCTAAAAACTATGTTTTTTGAACTGGTGACAACTGTAACTCGAAAACCACTCAGTAGATTTTAAGAAAATTTATACAGCTTTTAAAATACATAATAAACTCGGGCCTGATCGAAGGATTTTTTTTTTTTTCAAAAATTTCGATTTTTTAAGACCAATTAACTGTTGATTTTTTCCCAAAAATCTAGACAAAAATTTCCTGAGGCCGCCATTATGTTAATTTTTGAAAGAAAAAAAAATCCTTCGATCAGGCCCAGGATTATCTATTTATAAAACTAATTTTTTTCATCCGATTGATTTTAGATGATTCTCCAAGGACTTATGATTGTCACCGCAAGAACTTTTTTTTTAAACTGGCTCAACACAAACAGCTATAACTTTGGAAATTAAATTTTTTTTTTTTTTATTTTCGTGACTTCAAGTCAAAACATTATATAATAATGCCATATTAATACTTTTGTAAAATAACATGATTTAATGGCAAAAAAAAAATACTGAAAATTCTCATTTTTTCGTGCCTCTGACTACCCCTAACCCCTTAATTCCTCTGCACAAAGACCGCAGTGTGACAGGGCTCGTCTAGACTACTAACAGCTAACCAGAACTAGACTTGACCAAACTAAACTTTTAACTATCAACAAGACACCTCGTACAAAGACCGCAGTGCACGAGGGCTCATCAAGAACACCCAGAAGCAACAGCCTAGTTACTGCAACGTAAGCCAAGAAGCCTCTGCAGCTCACACACATACCCCGCACACACTCACACACTCTGAATTTACTTTACTTTTTACTTATAAAAATTAATCACAAAATATAATTCGAGAAAAATTATTACAATAATTTCAACTTAAGGATATCAGTCATTAGCTAGCAATTAAACTATAATAATTTTCATGACTAATAATTTTATTCCCAAAATCCGAACAAAAATTCGACGCATGAATTTATTCAAAATCAATCACAAATTTAATACTCAACATTAAAATAATTCTTATTAATTTTATCAATTATGTTTAACTAAAAATTCCCAGACTCGACATCCACGCTGGTAAGTAAATTCTAAAGAATTTTATCAAAACGATGAAATTGAATTATCAAAAATAAAATCGAGAACTTAAGTTCAATATATAAAAAATAACCACGTTGAATTTCCCGGTTAAGTAAATAATTATTAAATAATTTATCCCAATGTAAAAATAATCTAGTGAAAAATTACCCATGGGTAAATCAGTCTCAAATGCGCCGGAATCTCGATGAATAAATTCTCAATAAATAATAATTCAATTGTTCATAATAAATTATCGAGTAAAATAATCGACAAGAATTTGCGCGCTCAAAATGGACGCCAATATTCGTTAGTGCGTAGTAGATTTTGACCTTGGGTACGGATTAACTAGGTTGTACAATTTAACCGACGCTTGACTAGTCCGTAAGAAGACAATGGAAATTTCTTTAAGATTTTTCTATTCGGTTTTATTTTATTAAATTTTCAAATAAAATATATACAACTTATACAAATTTTCAGATGTTCAAAAATTGTTAACAAATAATCGAGTAAATTATTTATATCAAATAAATGCTCACGACAATTTACATCACAAGATCTCAGAGTGTTTCTCGGGTAATGATCCCCTTGAGAGACGCTCTAACACCTACTTATGAATATAAATCAATTGAAGTTAATTAAATTGTGGAATTATTAAATGAAAAATAATTAATGAACAATTAATCAGAGGAAAAGTAAATCGAGTATAAACCCCGCGGTTTACTCTTAGCCCACAGAGTAATATATTCAATACCTTGATGAGTAAACGACGATCTAACTCACTACTTGAGATTGAAGTCCTAGATGTTGTTGGCTTCTGTCAATAGGTAACTACTCTGGGGATCGGTGCCTCTTAATTTTTGTGGCACTCCGTCTACGGTTACACTACTTCTCCTTGTTGCAATGCACGGCTTACCTATAATACCCCTAAACTACCCCCTCTTTCTCTCTCTTTAGGCCCGAAGATCGAGAAGCGCCAGTGCTGCGTCGAACAATTATCGATGACTGGAGACTTATCGATTCAGGGTAATTTTAAGGCGTGACTGCATGGCGGGCCGTCTAAATTCATTATCATAGTTATATTATTGATATTAGTTTTAAACTTTTAGTTTCAACAGTATGCATAGACTCTCTTGTATAAGTGTGAATATATAGAACCAATTTACACCTTTAATATTAAGCTTCGTTTATGGGTTGTAAATATGGGACAATTTGATAAGTGAAACCAATCACATTAATTTTAACTAAAAATATCTCAGGTATGTTATGAATACTAGCATGCATGTTCAACGGTATCTTTGAAGGGTTGTGACCAGTTCAAAACCGATCGAATAAATGCCTCATCATATGCAAAACGCCTATCCTCTACTATAGTGAAAAGTTTTAGCTGCATCAATTCTCAGATATCGAAAAGCCATTTTTTCGCAGATCTCCATTTTATCTTCACCACTGTAGATTGTTATTCCTTTTTGACTATTCTCAATCCTCAATAAAACGACTGATATAACGAGTACTTTCCTAATCCTTACCAATTTAATTGTCATAAGAACTTTTAAGTTATGTCCGCTTTCCAGTTGTGGCAATACTTTTATATTGTGGCATTACTTAGGTTACCAGTAAGTGTATTGCATATCTTCACCGATCATCAGAACTTCATGTCTTTACAGAACACTGCATGAAAATAAATGTTCTATGAAAGTAAAAATTATAAGGAAACAATTGTACATAGTTTTATCAGGAATGGATTTGACTCGCAATACGTTGAGTTATGATAATAATAATAATAATGATAATAATAATAATAATAAGCGGTGCTTGCTACGTGGCCTCCAAGCGGCGCATCGCGGGAAACGCAGACCATAACACCAGGTCTGTAGGCGAACGACGTAGCCGATGCAGTGGGCCAACTACCCACTGCATTGAAATACTGAGTTACAACAAGACGTAATCTCAGAAGTGCTCCCCACAACCGGTCCTTTTCGGATGAGGACCATTCATCAGGTGGGAGGAGCACGCCGGACCCGATGAACGATGACGACCCTGGCGCTTTAAGGACTTTCTTTAAGTGGACGGAGAAACTACGAGTCGACCTCTTGGTGTGCTACCAACGAAGCGAGCCGGGGGTGAGCGGTTATATGGCCCGGATGCACATTCTTTGGAGTGATATGCATCCGGAGCTAGAGCATTTTACGCCTAAACACCTGCGTAATTATGCCGCTTATCTTCGGCGTAATAGAAGATCGCTTGTGCCGGATAGAAGGCAGTCTAATAGACTTTCCTTTCCGGCGCAATTACACCAAGAGCGACGCCGTTCCTCCTTGGATGACAACAATCCCTTTATAGGACGGCAAGTAAGTATATCTAAAAAGATAACTTACTCCCAACAACAGCTAGAAGCGGTAAATGTAGATCTCCGTGCAAACATCCTGGAGGATTCCACCCTGCTCACTGTGAGCCAGGTTGTGTATGGTGCAGCAGTTTCGGCTTTTCCGAGAGAGAGACATTGTCTCTCGATCGAGGCAAGGTTGAGACAGCGCATCTCACAACTTGGACTCAAAATTGACAGATCCCGGAAACAGGTCTCCCGCATTCAGTGTGTGATTGAGTTTGAAACAACTCTAAGAGCATACACGCCCCGAATTCGGCGCATTGCTGCTGAACTTCGGTGGCGTCATCACACACTGAATAAGAGTACTCTTCTTGTCATCAAGGAAGAGTCTCTCAATAAATTGCGGGCTCTAGTGACTGCCAAAAAGTCACTAGAGAAAAGGCTGAAGCGGTTGGTCGACAACTCGTTGTTTCGATCCAGCCCTTCACGCTTTCTGACACCAAAGACCGATGTTACCGGGAATTATCCAACACCTGAGCGGGTGGAAGCTTTTTGGACTGAGTTGTATGGAGATCAACCAAACGTGAACGCCAATACTCCAGCTCTGGACGACTTTAAAGCATTCTGTCGAAAACACCGTAGACAGAATGCTGATGAAGAGAGCCCTGCAGTCAGTGTGAATGAAGTTCGTTCAGCTCTAAATGGCAGCAAAAATTGGGCTGCCCCGGGACCAGATGGCATAAATGTCTTTTGGTGGAAGAAGTTTACTTCTACCCACCTCCATCTGGCCCGTATATTTACATCGTACATTAGAGCTGACGAACCGATTCCAGACTGGCTCGTGGAAGGGCGAACCGTACTGATACCAAAAAAAGGTGACTTGTCTGACCCAAAGAATTACAGGCCTATCACCTGCTTGAATGCGGTTTATAAAATTTTTACAAAAATTTTAAACAACCGTATTTTGCAGGAGATAGAACCTGTATGGCAACAGATATATGAACAGCGTGGCAGCAAAAGAGGCCTGTCAGGTTGCAAAGAGAACTTGATAGTTGATCGATGTGTCACACAAGATGCGATCTACTATCAACGCAACCTGTCAATGGCCTGGATCGACTATCGCAAGGCATTTGACTCAACTTCTCATGAGTTGATTTTATATCTCCTCAAATGCCTGGGGGTCAATCCTGAAATAGTGGAATGCATTCGGCGTACAATGCAGCTCTGGCGAACGCGTATTTACATTGGAAGTGGAAACGCATTGCACATAACCGGAGTTGTAGAGTACAAACGAGGGGTCTTCCAAGGTGATTCCTTAAGCCCTCTGCTGTTTTGCATCTCACTGCTGCCTATATCTGTTGCTCTCCGTAAAACTCGTGGGTACTCTGTGGGGCCTCCGGGTGATCGAAAATACTCGATTACCCATCTGCTTTATATGGATGACCTGAAGCTGTATAGTGCTGATGAAGATCATCTACAGGCGGCTCTTAACATCGTAGCAGAGTACACGCGGGATGTCGGAATGTCTTTTGGGTTGGACAAGTGTGCGGTCGTACATCTGGCGAGGGGTAAGTGCTCTGTTACGGGTGATGATGTCGAGTTGGTAGATGGGAGCGTTTTAAGACAATTAGAAGCCGGAGAGTTGTATAGATATCTAGGAATGGAAGAGCACCGCATGCATGCGGTCTCCGAAGTCCAAGCAACTCTCCGTAGCGAGTATGTTAGGAGACTCCGGAAAATTTGGTCCTCCGAACTTTCCGGCAAAAATAAAGTCTCCGCTACTAACACGCTCGCTGTCCCAGTCTTACTATACTCTTTCGGTGTCTTAAAATGGGCCCGAAAGGATCTGCGAGATCTCGACATCAGAACCCGTAAGACTATCAACATGAACCGGAGCATGCACCCCAATTCATCAGTCGCCAGATTATACCTCTCCCGGTCGATCGGTGGGAGAGGTTTGCAGAGCTTGGAGTGGCTTCACGATCGTTTAGTCCTGGGTTTAACACACGAAGTTGTCAATTTCACTGCAGATGAGGATGACTTTCTTATGCAAATTGTTCATAAACATGAGAATGCGCATAAGGGGTCGTTCTTATATAAGGCAGCAATATATGCGGCAAGAACCCTTGGTCTTGGAGAAATAAACGCTCTTATGGAACTCCGAAAGGAGGAATTCAAGAGCGCCATCAGGAACGCCGAGGAAAAACTACTCCTAGGCAAACTGATGGACAAGTCTATGCACAGCGTGTTCTTCAAACACGTGCGTGATCATGGCTTGTCCACTCAGCTGACGTTTTCCTTCTTAAAGTCAGCTGGCCTGATGTCCGAGACTGAAGGGTTCATATTTGCTTGCCAAGATGGTGTCATTAACACTCTAGAGTACCGTAGCAAGGTGCTCCAGGTGCAGCTCCCGGACACGACCTGCAGGGCGTGTAAACAACATCCGGAGACGCTTATGCACATTTTGTCAGCATGTCCTGTGCTGGCGAGAGGTGCATACATCCAGCGTCACAATGCTGCCCTGAGAGTACTGTACTACTATCTTCGTCACCGCTACGGTATTGACGTGACACCGGTGCTGCCTTATCTGCCAGGAGATATTCCCCAGGTTGTTGAGAATGACAGTTGCAAAATTTATTGGAACATGCCGTTTGCAACAACTCGGCGGATAGATCACAACAAACCTGATATCGTGCTCTTCGACAAGGCTACTCGTGACATTTATGTCATTGAGTTCTCGGCCCCGGCTGAATACAACATCTCAGCCAAAGAAGAGCACAAAAGACAAATATATCAGGATCTCCTGTTTGAAATTGGCAAACTTTACCCAGGTTACCGTGTCAAGCTCGTCGTCCTGATTGTTGGCGTCCTCGGAGGGATGAAACAGTCTTTTGTATCCTCACTTGCCAGAGTTCCAGCTTGCTCATCAAAAGCTGAATTCTTGGCGGTCAGGATGCAGAAGGCTGTCATACTAGGTTCCCTCCATCTACTTAGGAAAATGACTTTGGCCTGCTGTGATCACTAACCGCCTTGTTGTGCGGAGTGGTCCAGCAGTAATGGATGGAGCTCAGGCTGGGCCCTCGGAGAATCGGACTCCGGGGACAACCCCCCTGAGCATTTAATAACATAATAATAATAATAATAATAATAATAATAATAATTCTATTGCAAGTAACAGAATATAGAGATTCTCGTAGCAATTGGCCAAGAGTACAAGTAGTAAATATTGTTTATAAAAATGACACATATATAAAATACAATCCATAGAAAAAAAAAATAAAAAAGTCAAAGTAATGTCAAAACTTTATAATGAGAAATTAAGGCAATGCACTAGCTCTAAGTTTGTGGCTCTCCCGGCAGTAGCCCTCGAGTTTTCTCAGAGAATTCAGGCTAGAATTCTCGAGAAGTGATGGCGTGAGTTCCAGCGAGCCCTCATGTATGATTCAGTCCTTGAGATATTTTAGTCTGCTATTCGTGAAGTATAAGCAGTCACAGATAAAATGAATAGCCGTTTCGGGTGACTCCAGCTGACAATATGGTCACGTCTTCGTGAGGGAAAGGGTATCGGTGATACCATCCACGGTGATATGACAGGCGTACTTACTTTCCAATCTTAGTTGCAATATAGGCTTCAGGAGATGCAGAGGTATTCTTTGAATTCTTGATTCCGGAATCGGCGATAAAAATGTGAATTGGCAAGCAGTGAAACTAAAGTATCGGTCTCTGTCTCGTTTATGCATGTGGGCGCGGAACTTAGACAAAATAATGTCTTTTTTGCTTATCCAGTGTTTAGCTTCCAGTCTGTCTAGCATATCATCCTCTTGTATTGGCAAGAGGAGGTTCTTCAGCTGTTTTATCCAGTTTAATTCGGTAGTCGGTGATCATCCATGCCTAGGATCTTGATTACCCAATCAATGGCGGCACGCAGAATCCAGAATGCTGTCTGATCGAGGCACAGTTCGTAACGAATGGCGTACCCAGATATGCATGCTAGGAGCGAAAGGAGCCGTTTGTAGAAGTACAATTGAGAAGCTTCATGCTGCTCCAGGTAGTCAGGGTATAAGCAACCTATATACCCTGTAGCAACAGCTGCTAGATTGCCTTTGAGGGAGATACTGAATTTAAGGCCCAAGTATTCGTAACTTGTAACCACTGCCAGTTCTTCGCCATCATAGCAGAACTTTTTTAGCTTTCTTGGTATCCTTTCGCTCAATTTACAGGGTAGAACTTGTGATTTGCCGATGTTCACTGTTAAGTCATTCAGACGACCGTATTCCTCAAGGATCTTTAAGTGTTTCCGGAGACGGACCTCACTGGTTGATAATAATGCAATGTCATCGGCGTATAATAACATAAGAATTTTGTGCGCATTGGCAAAGGCACCTTCGGCCCCGTGTTCTTTGAAAAAGGCAATTATGTCGCTGATGTATAGGCAGAACAGTAGTGGACTCAAAACCTCGCCTTGTAAAACGCCTTCTGTTATTCCAATTGGTTCAGAAAGACACCTATCGCTCTTGACCTGCATGCTTAGACTGTTGTACAAAGTGGTTATCAGATTAACTGTTTTCGGGCTGAGTCCCAGCTGAATTAATTTAGTCCACAGTTTTACGTGGGGAACCGAGTCAAAGGCTCTTCTAAAATCGATAAATAATGCAAATGAAGTGTTACCTTTGAAACGTAGTTGCATCTGCAGAGCAGTAAGCAACGCGAAGGCATTATCTTCGCAGCTTTGACCCGGTTGGAAACCCGCTTCCTCTTCTGGAATGACCTTAGAGTTGTGTGCCCATTTTCGAATTCTGTCATGAATTATCTGCGTGAATATTTTCTCCAGGCAATTCACCAGTGCTATTCCGCTATAATTACTGCGATCTGAGGCATCTCCCTTTTTGTCGAACATGCACATTATGACTTTAGACCATTCCGAGGGAGATGAATTGTTACGTAAAATTTTGTTAAACAGCGCCACAATGTACAATTTCCAGTTCATTGGCGATACCGTCTGATTCAGAAGCTTTGCCAGCTTTAACTTTGACTGAACTTCTAGCAAGTTCGTCAAATATTATGTTGGTGTCTAAAAGTGGGTCTGTGGGGCCATGAAATAGGTAATCAGCGTTTGGTTTAGGAGCATAGATGTTTTTGTAGAAAGATGACAAACGCTCCAGGGTTATTTGTGGAGCAGGCGTTCCGGCTTTGCGAGCGTAGTTGACGGCTTCTCAAAATTGAGTTGTATTGCGGACGTTTATGAATTGTTGACGTATTCAAGCCGAAGGTGAGACAGTTGAGGTGACGATTTGTAGCTGGCGAGAGCAGATTTAACAGAAGATCTCAGTTTGGCGCATTCACTGTCGAACCAAGGTTTACGACGCGTACTGGAAGTTCTTGTGAAGACAGGTTTCATCATCTGGCATTTGTCAGCGGCTTTAATTATAGCGGAATATAAATTATCACAGAGTTTGTTCGTATTTGTCGGAGGAAAGTCACCCTTAACTTGTGGGGACCAAGCCTTCAAGTGTTTGAATTGGTATTTCTTCTCGGCTGCCCACTTTAGCTTGAATTGAGTGAAGCTGGCGTTAGTATCGACTGGATTCACAGAGTTGCTAGTTGGTGAAAATACCTCAATGGTTACCTGAAAATGATCTGAGTTGGTAATTAATCCGTCTCTATACCCACATGTCCATGACGAGATGAAGGCTTGAGCTGTTTACCCAGATCAGATCCACAACACTGTTGCTATTTTTGTTTGTAAAGGTAAGCTGGATGGGTAAGTCACTGCGCGAGCGGCCGTTGATGAATGTAAAACCCAGAGATTCGAGACCCTCCGACAGGCTTTTACCCCTATGGTTGATTATAAGGTCATGCGAAGTACGACAGTGGTGAAGAGGAGTGCCAGAAGTTAATTCTTTATCAGATGAGCCAAGATTTCCAACCCGGGCATTAAAATCATCTGTGATAATGAGTAGGTCGTAATGATGAGTGTTATTTAAGTCATTTATAAATGCTTGCATGTCATTTAGCTGGCCGTTTTTATCCAAGTTAGGATGAAAGTACGCGGAAATGATGATGAAGACGAGTCCGTGCTTATTTATTTTTGATGCGATACATGAGTTGCAGATGTGCAAGGTAGCTACCTTCATACTTGATTCAGTTAGTGTTAGTAATTACCACTGGCTCTGACTGGGCTGACGGAAAGTTTAACTGCAGGGGACCAGGTTAAATTCCAAGAATTTAGTGCATTAGATAAGATCGGGGTGGTGGTTCAGGTTTCGGATATTCCAATAAAAGATGAATTGAGTAAGGCCAGTGAATCAAGCAGTTTGCCGAAACCATGGACATTCCAGAAAGTAAATTTTATACTACAGGTCAGAAAAGTTCCAGGCTTACGCTTGTTTTCCCGTTTTTTGGAAGATCTTGGCCAGAGAGTGTTGTAAGTGCTTCTATCTGCATCGAAGTAGCAGATTGACAAGGCACCAATGTATCGTTGGCCACATCAAATTGAAAAAATCTTCCATGGACCAGGATTTGTTGATACCGGTACCTCACAGTTTTGCCTTCTTTCTTAAGCTGTCTGCCAGTATCTTTAAGCTTTTTAGCAATAATCTCCTCTTCGCGAATAAGGTCATGATCGTTGTATATTGGAGCAGGTAGTTTTTTCTTTTCAACCATAATTTTTTTCTTAATGACCATGTCTGAAAGCGTTAGTTTGAGTCTTTCTTTATTACGACCGATAATGACTGCTTCCGAAACACAATTGTTTAGGTTGAAATGCAGGGCAAGACATTCAGAAGCGACTCTAGCGGGAGATAAGTTGCGCATTTCTAGGCCCCTGATAATGATATTTTTTTTTCAGAATTTTATCGAAGGAAGTTCTGGTGACTTTGGCGATTTGCTCTTCAACGTTGACTGGTATAAATTGCTGATCAGAGGTTCCCGCCTGGGTGATACCAGAATGAGAGATTGCGATCTGTTGGTTCAATTCAAAGACCTCGATCCGTTTTTGTAGCCCTGAGATGACCTTTTTTAGTTTGTCGTTCTCAGTGGCGAGGTTATTTTTTATCTCTTGAATCTCTATCCGATTAGTACGTGACGCATCAGCAATATCTTGGGCCAGTTTATTTTCGATTCCATCGAGACGTAATAATTGAAAGAAACATATTCTCAACAGATTAGTGATGATCATTTTGAAAACATTAGACATAAATTATTTTTCTTTAATAAATAATAATAATTAACGTTCCTTAGTTTAAAATTAAGCTAAATGTTATCAACAATCAGTAAACAAACTTTAGTCACAAGAAAATCACAATGTTTTGAGGATTGTAACATTTTAATTAAGCACTAAGTAATATATTTTCATAATTACGTATAGTTCTTTAGCTTAAATAACAAAGATTGAGTCATCTTTAAAACAAAATTCTAATGACATAAACGAACAAATAATTTGCTAAAGAAAATTGTGTTTTATAAATAGAAATTAAGTTGAGATAAAATTTTTTCTTTATAAATTATAATTAAATTATAATTGTTTATCAATAACCGTAATAATATCAGACTTTGTCATTTAATTTAAGTTCGATTTGAACATTTTAAGTAAGAAAATAGCTTCAATGTTTTAAACATTGTTACATTTTAAGTTCTTAGCAATATTCTTTGGTAATTACGCATCATTTTTTGGTAAAGTGACCAGATTTATATAATATTGCATTTTTACCTAAAATCTAAATTACAAGTCATCTTTGAAAATCAGATTCGAATCACAACCAATACAGTAGACGCTCCGAAAACTTACGTTTTCAAAAGTTACCTTCCCCTTACATAAATTTCCCTCTCTATTTCGTATGCTTGGAGGAATTGAGGGGAAATTGGTGATGGGTGGTCTTTCTATAATTGTAGTGCTAAATGTATGTGAGTCTGAGTGGGTAACCTAGAAGTCTAAAACTATTCATAAATAAAAACATAGATCTAACCTTCGTAAAAAATAAAATATGATAGTACGGTAGCACTTACTTAGTATTTATTTTGTAAGTTATTTATTAATTATGAATAGCAATAATTATAATTTCAATTAGTGAAAGTATCTATAATTTTTGTAGTAACAAGTGATATATAATTTTGTGATAAATAAATGTATTGTTCTATATGTACTAGTGTTGTTTCATCTTTTTAAATCATATTGTCTGCTGAATTGTTAATACCTTCGCAAAAAAAGCATAAGCAATCTGAACAAAGTAAAATTGCCAAAAAAAATTCTTGCAATAAATCAGCGAACCGAAAAAGACTGACAGTGGGCAAACATTTTTTGCAGTTGTTCTATAGATTTTAAAATTTCGCGGAGAGAAGCACATGTACAAGCTTTCTTTGAGTGTGTTGATAAATGCAGATTATCAATGGCTATTGGTTGCAAAATCGTTAGCCACGCCTCTGAAAGTCCGCTTTTAAAAGTTACGCTACCCCCGAAAGCTTAACTTTTGAGAGCGTGTACTGTACAATATCTCTCTGTATGTTGATTGCACAGAGGTGTATTGCAAAATGAGCAGCTTTTAGTTGTGTAACTATTAGCTCTGCGTGGATAATAACAGCACAAACGACGACTAGACACATGTGTTTGTTTTTCTAGTTTAATATAACCAATTTTTAAAATAATAAATCCTAATTCTAACTTCAAATTAGGCAACTGACTACGAAAGACTAACTGTGGTAGCACTAGTTGAAAAAACAGTTGAGGTAAAAATTCTCTTCGAACAATTTTCTCCGCCACATTTTCTTCGTAAATAATTCTTGAGTTTATCCCAGCAATGTTCACGATTGCGTAAAATACAACCATTGGCCATCGACGCGTGTCACGAGCGACGTTGTAATTTCCTTGAAACTGATCAACAAAATCTGCGACAGCTTTTATCTTATTATAAAAGGTGATGATCTCTGGCTTCATTTTTTCTCCAGTACTATTGTCAATGCTCGCAGAATTATGCATAGTGAAATACATCAAAACATTTTTTGATTTTTTGGGTATATACGAAACTAACACGCTATTGTCGGTAAATACAAATTTACTACTGCATACATTCTGATTCTTAATTTCTAACAATTCTCTTGGGAGTTCACGCTTGTTGCGTCGAATCGTTCCAACAATAGTTGTTTTGTTTTTCAACAAATAATTAGCGAGAGGTACGGAGCTAAAATAGTGATTATAAGTGATATTTTTTCCTGTATTAAGTATCGGAGCAGTTAGTCTTTTGACAACATCAATCACAGAGTTACATTTTACATGTGGACCTGGTAGCTGTTTACCACACTAAATTTCTATGTTGTACGTGTAGAATCGTTTAGAGTCAGCACAGGAATAAATTTTTATTCCATGTCGTGCAGGCTTATTCGCAATATATTGACGAAATTTACATCTACCACGGAAAGCTTGAAGCATCATCAATGGTCTAGTATTCACCTGGTGTATATTTCTGCTGACAACGCTCAATGAACTAACTGAAAATTCTCGAATTGGTGCTAAATTGTCCACTTTTTTGCGTTCCTCGCGGTCATTGATATTATCAAATTTTAATCCAGATAACAAGATGCAGAATCGGGACATAGACATTACAGCACGATAACAATCAGGAGCCGTCCCATCAGTGGCCCACAGCTCTTTCAAACTAACACGAGAATCATTGTGAACGCCAAGCATGTATAAGAACCCAATCATAGCATTAATTTCTACATAAGACGTTGGTTAAATATCAGTTTTCGTTTTCTTGGACGAGCGTAGTTTTTCCAAAAAAATGTTGGTATGAGCAACAATTTGTTCAATAGTTTTAGCCGGTAAAAATGAATTCCAACAATCTTTTGGTGTTTTTGAATTACCGTAATTCTTTCCCGCTTCTTATTACTTTACGTAATTACTCTAAATTTTAAAAAGGATGACACGCAAAATCGTGAAGCGTTCCACATTTTTTTACAAATATAAATAATGCTGTGAAGCGGGAAAGAATAGGAGTTACGATAATTATTACGTGAAGCGTTCCACATTCACGTAACAGGATATTGGTAGGAAAGGATTGATAGATAAATTCACATTACTTAAAAGCAATAACCTTCACAGCATTATTTATATTTGTAAAAATGCTTGCCATAAGATGGACGGTATGGCTTAATGTATATAGAATAATCGAAAAGGAAATTTAGTATAGACCGGATAGCTCAAATGGTAGAGTAGCAGACATGTCTTCGGAAGGTTCTGGGTTCGAATCCCAGTCCGAGCTATCTAATAATTTTTTCTCGCATATTCTATAAACTCACATTAAGATGATCCTCTCCACATTCCTTTCTCAATCCTTTCCTACCAATATCCTCTTACGTGAATGTGGAACGCTTCACGTAATAATTACTGTAACTCCTATGATTTCCCGCTTCACAGCATTATTTATATTTTAATAACTCTAAAATTACTTTAAAAGAATTAATCAGCAACAAAGTCAGTTTTGAGGGTCCAGGCAAACCAGTGACAATATTTTGTTTTTGAGTCCGAACCTTTGGATTAGGGGGATCACTGAACCATCGAGTACTTTTATCCTTACCGAGAACATATTTAATATTGACAGCTTTATTTTTCACCGACATATTATTATTCTTATCTGTATCTGTATCACTGTCATCATCGGAATCTGCTGCTGATTGTTCTGTTTCAGAATTATGTTCACAGTGTTCTGATTCACTATCAGACATAATATCCAGAACAGAAAGATTTTCCTCTTCAGTCAGTTCGTCGTCAGAATCAACAGAGAATCGGCTCAGAGAAATGTTTCTTAGCTTTGCACCGGTCAAAGGAGAAAATTTCATTTTTTTAATTTAATACATAAATTATATCAATGAATGTGAGAATAGAAGATAAGAAAAATTAAAATAACGGTTTACCCTAAAGGCCATCCCTGCAACTTCCCGCTAATTCCATACCTGGGTGCTTAAAATTGTACTTATGACATATTTGAGATTTTTGAGCTAAAAATATAATTTATGTGATATTTTGAGCTCGCTGAGTTCAAAGAAATAATATTTCGATGCATGTAAGCTCTCCCAGCTTAAAAGTTTGATAGAAGTTTCATCGATTACTATTTTTGCAATTTTCAAACCGTAATAACTTTTGAATAAAGCAACCGATTTCCACGCGGTTGGCGGCATTCGACGGAGTTTTATCATCCTCATGAGTTATTTCTAGGTTTTAATTTATCAAACTGAAAATTTCGGAGTAATCCCGAAAAAACGATTATCTCTGTTTTCTTTCGTTCACGAGATCTCTCGAACGAATCAACCGATTTCGACCAGTTTGGTGGCAATTGACGTGGTTTTTTATTGTATAGAGCTGATTAGTTTTTGTAATTGATCAGTGACGCCGTTTAAAAGTTATCCAAAAAAAAAACATTTTTGAAAAAATTTTTTTTTTAGTTTTTTTGAGATTTCTCAAAATCTACTGATCCGAATCGGTATATCCAAATTATACTAAATATCTAATTTTGGCCAAGCTCTTTCAAATGACACCAACCAAGATAAAATCGAATGAGCCGTTCAGAAGTTATAAGATGTTCACATACTTTCACACACACACACACACACACACACACACTTTCGGGGCTGAGGAGAAACTGCTACCGGACGCGTCTCCCCGAGCGGATGGGAGGATGCTTGCTGTCCTTGGATGACACTTAATCTCTTAGTTGATGAGGTACAGCGGGTAGGAGCCAAGCAAAATAACGAAACAGAATAAGCGCCCGTGAACAAAACTCCCTTGTAATGGGTAGGTCACAGTAACTGACCTAGCAAGTCGATCGGAACCTGTATCGTAGTTTCCGACGATGCAGGCAACGGCTGATGTGGGCTAGCTCTGCCAAGGTGTAAGTTGCAGCAGTGGATCAGGAGCCAGCCACTTCGGGCCTTGATCAAGAAGTACGCAGTGAGTGTTAGAGATCAGAATCTTCACCGCTCCGAGCGAGTCCAGTCCGTCCGTGTATTCCGGGACTAGCTAAGTATCGGCTAGGCCTCAAGGAACTGGGGTAAGAGTACAATCTCCGAGGGTACACCCGTTCCTAGTTATGGCAACCCGCTCCACTCCATACGATGCGCTGGTAAATCAAAAAAGTATGAGTAATTCACAGGAAACAAACAAGAGTGAAAACGGGCCTCATGCCCAGCAAGACGCAATACTCTAATACATCTGGAGAAGCTAGTCCGTGGACTGCAGGACTTTCTCCAAACCAAGTAAAATGTCCACAAGGAGATCAAGTCGAAGTCGACGAACATCTGCAGTGCCCTGAGAAGGTTCAAGAAACTGGACAAAGAGTGGCAGGACATCCAACAGCAACACGGTAATGTCGTGATGAAGACGAGTGCGACAGCGGTTTCACCTGCAAAAGCCGACACGTTTGTCGAAGAGATGGACACAGGTGGCAAGGGTGACGTCGAGTCAGTTTTCGAAGACGGAGAGGAAACTGGAACTGATATCAGGCCTGGGAAAAGGAAGGAGCGAAATTCCCCAGACTCAATGACCAGCCGTACTAAGAAGAAAAAGGACCTTGAACCAAGACCTCCAAAAAACGCAGAACGGCGGAAAAAAGTGAATGAGTAGCAAAAAGTCCAGTCAAGGAAGTCTAAGAGAGAGCAAGCGAAAGAAAAGCTCCAGAAGCAACCACCGAAGGAGCCCAGGCCAGAGCCTAAGCGGAAAAAAACACGCAAACGTATCAGGCCGGACGCACTGATCATCCGCCCAGCAGAGACGGCAAAGTATGCTGAGATACTGAAGCGAATAAAGCAGGACGTCCCTGACGAACAGGTCCGTACTACAGTGGATAAGATCTAAAGAACTAGGACCGGGAGCTTGCTGATTACGCTTTCGAGGAAGAGCACTGACCAAGGCCAAGCGTTACAGAAGACCATCGCGGGCATCCTCCAAGAAGACGCGAAGGTAATCTGCAAAGGACCACAGGAAGACGTCGAAATCCGAGATCTTGACGATACCACAACCAAGGAGGATATTCAGGCCGGCTTGCGAACGGTAATCGGAGAAACCTGCGAGATACCACTAGGGACAATTAAGATTCGTAAGGCCTACAGAGGTACTCAGATAGCTGTTGTGACACTAGCAGCAGCTGCAGCGCGAGATATTGGCAGAAAGCGGTAAAGTCTAGATCGGCTGGGCCAAATGCCAAATCAGAGATACGAGGAGACCAATCCAATGTTTCAAGTGCTGGCACTTTCGACACCATGGATCCCAGTGCAAGAGCAATGTAGATCGGTCTAAGCTATGTATTAGGTGCGTACAAGAGGGACACAAGATTGCTGAATGCAAAAACGCATCAAAATGTGTATTATACGCAGACTAAAGTGCGGAGAACGCGGCCCATCATGACGGCGCATCCAGGTGCTCAGTATTTAAAGAGGCACTCCAGAAGATAACAAGCAAACAGACATGAAGATATTGCAACTAAACCTAAACAATTGCGAAGCTGCACATTATCTGCTTATGCAAACAGCAAGATAACTAGAGTTAGACTTAGTAATGATAGCAGAGCCATACAGACACCTGAATACCCAGCCTTGGGAATCTGACAGCACCGCCAAGGCTGTCATCTAGTTCTGTGGTAACCATCCCTTCTAGAGTGTAGTTAACAATGATAATGCCAGCTTTGTAGCAGCAACAGTTAACGCCATCCGTTTCTACAGCTGTTATGCACCACCTAGCCTATCCATTGTTGAATTCACTGGATTCTTGGAGAAACTGACCGAGGACGCTAAGCAGCATTATCCAGTTGCGATTGCCGGTGACTTCAACTTCTGGGCAGTAGACTGGGGCAGCAAGCAGACCAATGCGTGAAGGAAAGCACTACTAGAAGCTTTTACTGAACTAGATGTAGTCCAGCTAAACAGTGGTGATACGCCAACCTATACTAAAGGAGAAGAAAGCTCTATTGTAGATCTCACTTTCGTCAGCACCCCATCAGTGGAAAATACGACTGGAAGGTGATAGATATCTACACAGCCAGCGACCACAAGGCAATTCTCTGGGAAATATCACATGACCGGAATACAAGAAGACCAATAAAGTCACTCAATACCATTGGATGAAAAGTAAAGTCTTTTGACACAAGCAAATTGATAATAGCCCTGAATAGTGAATCGATCACTACTAGATCCGCAGAAGAAATGACCAAGGACCTGACGAAAAGAGTTGTCCAGGCCTGTGATGCAAGTATGGTCCGGAAACGCAGCATAAGCCAACGCCCGGCAGTACACTGGTGGAACGACCATATCAGCGTTCTTCGGAAAGAGAGTCTAAAGAAAAAAAGAATATCCCAGCGTGGCTATCGACGACCTTATTCTGCGGAGCTGGTCGCAGAGTACAAAAAAGCCCGTCGATAATTGAACAAAGCCATGAAGGATAATAAGAGGCAATGCTGGAAAGAGCTCATCAACGAGGTAGACAAAGACCTGTGGGGTAGACCGTACAGGGTGTCATGACTCACCTAAAAGTCAAACAAATGCCGGCACCCACATGCCCACAACTTCTGCAGAGAATCGTTACCGCGCTGTTTCCGCAGCAACGCGAGCTTCATTACCAGTTAGCTCAAGGTGAACTCGAAGACATTCCACCTGTGACGGAAGAAGAACTGGCGGAGGCTTGCAACCGCGTTGGGAATAATAAAGCACCAGGATTAGACGGAATCCCTAATATTGCCTTAAAAACAGCTATAAAGGCAGCACTGGCATTATTCCTGGATGTTTACATCACCTGTCGCAAAAAAGGGATTTTTCCTCGGAAGTGGAAACAGCTACGGTTAGTGCAGCTTCCTAAAGGGAAAAAGCCACCGGATGAAACGTCATCTTACCGCCCACTTTGCATGCTAGATACAGCGAGTAAGATAATTGAACGCATAATTAACCAGAGAATTGAAGCAGTAGTCGACCCACTCCTGGCAGATGATTAGCATGGATTTCGGAAAGGACGATCAACCCTGAACGCAATCAAACTGGTTGATGATATGGCCAAGAAAGCAATCGCAGGAACCAGATGAAAGGGTAGAACGAAGAAGTATTGCCTGGTAGCGACTCTAGACATCAGAAACGCCTTCAACTCTACCAATTGGGAATGTATCATGCAGGCCCTCCAAGAGAAGAATGTGTGTTATTTCTAGTACTCTGCCTCAGAGTCCTAGCTGAGGAAAGACGGAACCTATATCCACGATAAAGGTCAACCACACTGAGCCCTGAAGAACTTAGAAGGAAAGAACGGCAACACAGCATCGCAAGATGGCAACAGGAGTGGAATGCTGCAGAGAAAGGTCGGTGGACGTACTGTCTCATACGTTGGATTGATGTGTGGTTCAACTGAAGTCACGATGAGATCAACTCTAATTTAACGCAGATATTATCAGGACACATATGTTACCGGAAGTATCTTCACCGCTTTAAGTACGATGATACCCCAGAGTTCCCATCCTGTCCAGAGGTCAATGAAAATGTGGAGCATGTTTTCTTTATGTGTCCACGTTTCAACCAACAGCGCGATGAGTTAGAGAAGATTCTGAAAAAGACAACCCAACCAGAGTCAATAGTAGAAGCAATGTTATCATCATAAGCTGCCTGGAACGCCACAAGCACGTTTGCTACAAAAGTGCTTACAGAGTTGCGATCCATTGAGAGGAAAAGAGCGAAAGACAGAAACTAGAAGGAAGAAATAACATCTTAGCTACCAGAAGGAAGATCGGCAGCTAATTCCTCCCCCCGCGAAGAAATGCCTTACGGCGGTACCATGGAGGATCAGAGGATAGAAGAGAAAGGGGTTTAAGGTTTAGTGGGTAGGGGCGTCAGCGTCGAGTTTTAGTATGACGCTGCGTCGAATCGCCACATATCCAGGCCAAACAGCTATGCCTAGAATCCGTAAAAAGGATTCCCTCCCCCTAAGGAAGAAAAAAAAAAACAAACATGTACGCACACACACACACACACACACACACACACACACACACACACACACACACACACACACACACACACACACATACAGACATAGTGATAACCTCGCGGGAGTATTCAGGGAAGCTTCCTAGGACCTTAAAACGTCGAGATCTGATGAAAACTCGATTTTCGAAAAACGGGGTGAAACCAATAAATTCCCGATTTTTGAAAATTTTCAATTTTCTTAGCGGGAAGTTTAAAATTTTGAATCGATTTTCATAAAAAGCGAGAAAAACAAAAAATTATATTTTTAAAGTACTATAATTACATTTTTTCATATATTTTGTACATTAAAATATTTAAACATTCTTATAACTCATGAAAAAAATCATTAACACACCTTTGTAGGTTACATATGTTTATATGTCAAAGTAATAAATTAATTCATGTAAAAAAATAAAATATTTTTAATTTACTCACTCATTCAATTGTACTCAAGATTGTGTCACTTAAAATAAATTACAATAACATTTAATTATCACATTTTTCTATTTTCAAAATATTCAAACAATAACAACGACAGCAGCTTAATAAACACGGAGTATTTATACATATATATTATTTATACATATATATATATATATATATAGCCGCAGCATATATATATATATATATATATATATATATATATATATATATATATATATATATTGTGACGGGTGGGCCTACCCTCCCGTCAATATTATGATATTCTATATATATTTTCTATAAATCGATGGGCCAACTTGCCCACCTGAATTAGACACCGAATTTCCGTTGTATTTCTAGCCTGACTCTGGTTCCCGAGAATGGCTGCTTGCACGTGTTGCTGAGGAGACGCTTTCTCATGGGAACCGAGCGAACAGGTACTCTAGCACAGGGAACCGCTTTCGGCGCCTTGATACCATTTTCTGCTGACTAGGGAACTTGACAATAACCACCTAGTTCTTCAGGGTGGAATAATCCGTGTTCAACCGCGGAATAATACAAGTTCCACGCAGTGATACAGGTGTTTGGCGGGTTCCATGCGTTTTCATCCTCGGACAAAATATCCCCGACAAAATATCATCGACAAAATATCCCCGGACAAAATATCCTCGAGACAAAATATCCTCAGACAAAATATCCTCGCGACAAAATATCCTCGTGACAAAATATCCTCGCGACAAAAAAATATCCCCGTGACACAATATCCCCGACAAAATATCCCTAATAAAATACGAATTATCGGGAACTAACATATGATTGTATGACAAAAAAGATGGAGGATTTAATTAAAAGAAATAAAAAACAAGTTAATATTTTATAATAAATATTTATTTTTAATCAGTCTTTCATTTTATAAATATTCAACACTAACTTTTATTATCATTTTTAATTTTTTTTATTATTATCATTATTATTATTTAATAATTTATAAGTAATTATAATGATAATTTTAATTAAGTAATTAACAAATAATAAACTACAATGATTTGCACAGAATTATTGCGTACAAATCTCAAACAAAATGTCGTACATTTATTGCAAAAAGCAAACAAAACATTGTAATCATATTTCACTTAATAAAAATTTTTGGTTATCATTTTTATATAAACTAAATAAATACAAATTAATTAATTACATAGATTTTACTCAAATAAATGAAAAAAAAAAGGTGAAACAAACGAATAAGTATCTCCAAAATAAATAAACAATTAACGTAGATAATTACGTACAATTGAAGGAAATAATCTTTCAACTTTAACTCAGTACGTGTGCTATCAGCTGACATATACTCCAATGATATAAAATACGCTGAATATCTAACTATAGAAACTGAGTGCAGATAAATAATCAAGCGAGAGATGTCACTACCTGGATATTTTTTGAGCGCTAAGATACGAATCTAACTACTAACTATAAAAAGTGAGTGCAGATAAATAATCAAACGAGAGATGTCACTACTTGGACATTTTTTGAGCGCTAAAATTCAAATAACAAAATATAGTCATTTGAACACAATAGGAACATTTTGAAGCGCGTATTTATGAAGAAAATTATGGATATTTTTATTATTTAAAAAAACATTTCAAAGCACGTATTCATCAGGAAAATTATAAATATTTTTATCATTTAAAATTAAAAATTACAAAAAAATTTTTCGTAAAATTTCATTTAAATTTTGAAACAACATATAATCATGATTTTTGTGTGTATTAATTCGATAATAAACTAACACAAACGCGGGTAATCGTGTTGCGCTCTTTTAACATGATTTTTGTGTGTATTTATTCGATAATAAACTAACACAAACGCGGGTAATCGTGTTGCGCTCTTTTAACATGATTTTTGTGTGTATTTATTCGATAATAAACTAACACGAACGCGGGTAATCGTGTTGCGCTCTTTTAACATGATTTTTGTGTGTATCTATTCGATAATAAACTAACACAAACGCGGGTAATCGTGTTGCGCTCTTTTAACATGATTTTTGTGTGTATTTATTCGATAATAAACTAACACAAACGCGGGTAATCGTGTTGCGCTCTTTTAACATGATTTTTGTGTGTATTTATTCGATAATAAACTAACACAAACGCGAATAATCGTGTCGGAGATATTTTTTATTGGGATATTTTGTCCGGGGATATTTTATTGGGGATATTTTGGCACGAGGATATTTTGTCACGAGGATATTTTGTCACGAGGATATTTTGTCTGAGGATATTTTGTCTCGAGGATATTTTGTCCGGGGATATTTTGTCGAGGATATTTTGTCGGGGATATTTTGTCGGGGATATTTTGTCCGAGGATGAAAACGCCTGATACCGTTTGGCGGCATCCGCGACCGAGGTTACATAAACCTGGGACCTCCAGGAGGAGCGGCTTCTTGTAATCAGTCAGTCGTTTAGTCTGTCCGAATCTATGTCGAGTCCGAGCTGTCTTGCATCGTGATTAATTGTCTCCTAAGACTCTCATTCTCGTTGCTGTCCCATCTCTCTCTCTTAGTTATAGAATCAAAAGTATTGCATCAAATGGATTATTGTACTGGATTAGATTTGCTTTCATAAATAGAATTAGTTTGTAAAAGAGACTCTCAGGGCCATTTCGGGCAACTCTCATGCTTTGGGGACGCCCAATAAACAATTAGTACCGTGATTCACGAGTATTCTTCGTTCACTGAGCGACCCACCCTTTTATCAACATCTAAATATTTTTCAGTGAGACGCTGAGCTAGTCCGGAGGTCTGTTTACGTGACAGGTAAATAACCAGGTGTAGGCTCACACGTAACAGAAAAATTGGCGCCCAACGTGGTTGTCGCCCAGCTAAGTGAATTGAGTGAAGTGAATTGTGCGGAAAATTTAGTGGTGAGTACCCAGAAATCGGAAAAACTGAGAACTCTAAGAAATACCCGGGTATAAAAGTAAGAATAATTGAAAATGAAAAAGTGAATTGAAAAAGAAGATAATTGAAAATGAGAAAGTGAATTGAAAAAGAAGATAATTGAAAATGAAAAAGTGAATTGAAAAAGAAGATAATTGAAAATGAAAAAGTGAATTGAAAAAGAAGATAATTGAAAATGAAAAAGTGAATTGAAAAAGAAGATAATTGAAAATAGGAAAAGTGAATTGAAACAAGAAAAATAAGTGAAATAGAAAAAGTAATCCAGAAAAAAGAATTATTGAAAATAGGAAAAGTGATATAATAAGGAAAGTTATTGAAATAGGAAATTGATTGAAACAGGAAGAATTGAAGTAAAGTGCAATTAAGAAATAAGGTAACTGGAATAAGAAAAGTAATTAAAACAAGTGTCCCCGAAGAAATAAGAATTTCAGTGAAACAAGAAAATAAAGTGAAAAAGAGAGAGAGAGGTCAAACAAGTGTCTCCAGAAAAGAAAGAAATAAAGAAATAGAAGCAGCTACTACAAGTAAGAGGAACACAAGCCACGCAGAGGATAAATTAACAGCCAGCAACAAAAGAACGCGTCATCAGCAGGGCTCCAAGGAAATAGGAAGGCCGACCAATCATTTTAGAGGGCACAGGGAAACAGTAAATGCAGATTACAATTCAATTGAGCATCTTGGCACTGAGGTAAGTCGCAAAAATTGATCATATAAAAGAATTCGGTGACGAGGATCGGCAGGCGTGGTTCGACGGGTGGCGCGATAACGAATCACACAACTCCACCCCTAGTTCTGAAAATTCCGACATTGCTCTTGACGATCTTTCATTTGACGCACTAATAAACGAACGGACATTAGAGAACGGTTCGACGAACGGTGTCCTAGACGACGAATCAGAAGAAGAATTATCAGGAGAACCAGCGACGACCATGGTGGAGACAGAAGAAGCCCGGTTGAAGCGCATCATATCACTCACGAGACACATCCCAGTATTTTCAGGAGAAGGTGATGTCGAACCATTTATCGACGCCATTGAATACTGTACCCCTAGGCTAAAGGATGGGGATGAAGAAACCTTTATTTTTGAATTAGCGTCTAGACTTTCAGGCGTTGCAGTAGGCAGCATGAGGACAGTCATGAAGACAGCTCGGACAATCGACGCAGTCATAGAAAAATTACGACAAAATTTTGGGCGTACCGAAGACTTCTTCGCAATATTAAGTCGACTAACAAAATTATTGCAGGAGGAGAATGAGAGCGTAGCAAGATTCGGGGCACGTTTAGAAAGTATGAGAAGTCAGGCAGCTAACAAAATCGACAGGAGTACACTTACAGCGGACCAAAAACAATATCGAAATAATGATTTAAATGCAGCGGCCCTGGAAACATTTATTGTAGGTCTCACACCACAGCTATCATTTGCAGTTTCCACCCAGAAACCTAGGAACCTTACAGATGCATTGAAAGTGGCATTGGAAGCCTGAATCCTGGGGTTACCCTTCTTGGGAGAGCAAGAAGTGAAGATCGACTTCAAAAACAAAAATTTAACTCTTGGCAATAAAAACTTTAAATTCCAAGAAGAGATCATCAGAATACTTAGGAGATGCGTGCATCTGGTACATGTCAAGGTGATCAATGCTGAAAAAGAGGGGTACATTCCGCGATGCGACATAGCACCTGGCGTTTATCTGGGAGATGCAGTCGTGGCTGTCAATAACGGGGTAGCATGCATGTATGCTTACAACACAACAGATAAGGAACACATATTTACAGTGCCGTACCTGGAGGTTGAAAAATTTGAAGAAAAATTAAACGAAGCAACGATACATAGCGTTTACGAGGAAGGTGCGAATGAGGAGATGAGGCAAGAACGAGCAGACAAAATACTTGAGATTATACCAACAGAACATCTTGGGGAGGAAGAATTAGAAATGGTACGTCAAAATATTTGGTACGACCCTGACATATACATACTACCTGGAGAGAAACTTCAAGCAGCAAAAGTACCACCACACAGAATACGGACGACTGACGATATCCCAATAAATGTTAAACAATACCGAATGCCTCATCATTTAAAAAACGAACTAAAATCACAAATACAAGGCATGCTGGACGCCGATATAATCAAACCTTCCGATTCACCATATAGTTCGCCTGTATGGATTGTGCCCAAGAAACCTAAAATAAATTTTTATTCGTATACATGGACGATGGAGTAATATATGGAAGATCGCTGGAGGAACACCGCCAGAAATACGAAAAGTTTGCTGACAGATTGAAGAAAGTAGGATTGAAGCTAAAACCATCAAAGTGTGAATTTCTACGTCGAGAAGTTACATATCTGGGTCACATTATGAGCGCAGATGGAGTCAGACCAAATCCAACGAAAGTGGAAGCTGCGGAGAGGTTCAAAAGGCCAACAAACGAAAAGAAAATCCGAGAATTCCTGGGATTAGCCGGCTATTACAGAAGATTCATCAAGAATTGTAATATCCCGATTTCGAAAAACCTTTCATAGTCACGACAGATGCGTCAGAATATGCAGTGGGAGCAATATTAAGTCAGGGTAAACTTGGAGAAGATAGAGCAATAAGTTACGCCTCAAGAACAATGTCATCAGCCGAGCGAAATTATAATGTCACGAAGAAGGAACTACTAGCAATAATGTACGCTATAGAAACATTTAGGCCGTACATCTATTAGCGTGGCTGAAATCAACGAAAAGGCCTGGTGAACATCTACGACGATGGGTCGATCGATTGGAAGAATATAACTATACAATTGTACACCGTTCAGGTAAGAGCAACTCAAATGCAGACGCGCTCTCCAGGAACCCAGTACGAGATGAAAATGGTCAGCTCCTACCGTTAGCAGAAGTAGACATGGCAAAAAGAGGAAGGAACGAAAATACAGCAACATCGTCAACGGAGCAGGGCGGTCCAAGGAAAAGAGCACGTAGGAAAAAACGAATGCCAAAAGGAATGGAGCAGTCCAGTGACGATTCGACATTCGACTACGAATTCGAAAAAGAATCCCACGTAGATATGGAGTTGACATCAGCAATGGCGGGACCCTCGGGAATGCAAACGCAAAAAAGAAAAAGGGGACGTCCAAAAGGAAGCAAAAATAAACCCAAGTTAACACCAAGGCTGGAATCAGGAAATAATCGTAATCAGCGAGAATATCAAACAAGAAGTAAAGATGCTGCAAGTAAAAACAGAAGGAAAGAGTCACTAGAAGATTCGGAAAGTGACAAAGATACGGATTCGGCACCGGAAACACAAGGAGGCAGGCTCCAGCCATCAGAACGAGAAGATGCAGTGATTAACGAAACCGACGATGAAGTAACAGGATCTGGAACGCAGGACAAGGAAGTAGAGAATCGGGATGACCTATGGGGGCAGTTATTAACGGAAAATCCCGGAACAAGGAGTACAGACGACAGCGACACCGTAAATCCAATGCATCGCGAGTTAAGCGTGCCAGAAGGATACTCCACCGATCCAGAAGAAGGATCAAATGTAAAATACACCAGGCAGCATGCAACAGATATCAACGACAACTTCGTATTCTTCCTACCTGCCAGTGGAGAGATAAATTCGGACTTAGTCGATATACTCTTGGAAATGAAGTGGATAAATATGGGAAATATACAAGAAGATAATCTAGAAAAAGGGGATGTATTAATGATAAATAAAAGGAAAAGATGGGGGTTCGGAATGATATATGCATCCAATGCTATCGGTAGAACAGATGAAGAAGTGCTGGACATGGTCGTGGCATCGTTGAAACAGTTGGCAGAACAAAAACAATGCAAAACCCTACGAATGCCTACAGGGATCGAGTTACTCAGTAAAACAATGCAAGCATACTACGTATCAAGATTGAAGGAAACATTTTTAAATATGGAATG